>NC_092341.1:40137500-40462500 GCF_046630445.1 Rutidosis leptorrhynchoides | reverse complement strand
GGGAATGATAACGATTAGATATTTGTGAAATTTCTTTTAGTGCGATTGGACTGACTTCAAGCTAAATTGGGGTAAATGAAGAATTAGCATACTACCTGAGTATTATGGGAAATGTTTCATAATTCTTTGTCACGAACCATTATAGAATATGTAAACCACATCAAAACAAGTTTTGCGTTAGCACAAAGTATGAGATGCTTTCTTTTCATCTTTTACTTATGTATAATTAATAATTTATCTACCAGTTATATGTTCGAGCTATTCATTGGCAATTAGTTACTCCATAATATATAAAGCTATTGTAAAGCAAGATATGATTGTGAAGTTTGTTGAATATCACATTGACTATTTGATGTGTCTAAGGAAGCTGCAAGGTGATATGGTTATTAGTAATCATTAGTTGTTGGAGTAGCTTTATATTTTATACAGGTCTGATAAATGGGTCTAGATTAAACGAGTATAATGGGCATAATATGAAGTTAGGTTCTATATTATTTCCTTGAAATTATCAGTCATATTCTAGCTACTTCGGTGAAAAATTGATACAAGGGATTCAAGTTCAACTGGTCGCCTTTTTAAAAGTATTGACCTTCCATTAGTATGAAAGAATTAGTGGTCACCTGGTGAAGTACAACGACAAATTTCTTAGTCGGAATCCGTGGTTTCACGGGTCATTAAAATAAACAACTTTAACATTTACATTTACTTAATACTTAAAATATGTCAATAAATTGTTTCGTTTAAACAAACCCGTGATTTCACGGGTCATTTCACTAGTATAATAATATAATATAATCATAAATTATAAATCAAAAATAAAATATAAAAATCAAATTACAAATATATTCTTTTATTTCATGAAATTAGGCTATTTTTTTTTTTTTGGTAAAGTATAAAATTAGACTGTTACTCGACGTTGAAATATGTAATGAGAAAAACCCGTAGGATGTCAAAATTGAGGTGGCAGCTTGTGATCGGGGGTGATTTTTATAGCGGTTTGTTGTAACGTTTTTTTAATACCTAAATATGTCTTTTACAACTATAAATATATTTTCAAAATGAGTAACCGGATTCATTCACGAATCTTATGTTATTGGAGACACAAAAAAATTTAATGCATCACAAATCATCAAATAACAAATATTTTTCACAACTCTCACCACTTGCAATGGAACAGCATACCTATGGTTACATCAAACTTAGCTACTACAATAATTTCAAAAAAAAAAAACGAGACAACAACAATAGTAACAATTTTGACAATCTAGGCAACAACAAACAGAACAAGAAAAAAAAACAATAACCTACAAAATGAAAATACAAGAAAAAAGACCTACATTTTTTTTTACGAATTTTTCACACATATTACACACACACACACACACTCACTCACACACACACATATACATACATACATATATACATACATATATATATATATATATATATATATATATATATATATATATATATATATATATATATATATATATATATATATATATATATATATAGAGAGAGAGAGAGAGAGAGAGAGAGAGAGAGAGAGAGAGAGAGAGAGAGAGAACATGGAGGTGAGGGATTGATCCACGAAAAGCTAATTTTTAAATATGGGGAAGTATGACATTATTTATAAATAATGTTATTAATCATTCATTTATAAATTTAACATTGTATATGTATACTATTTTATGATATATATATATAAAAAAAAATTACGAACAATTTTTTTTTTTTCAAAATCTATAATGAAAATAACATTATTACCGAT
Organism: Rutidosis leptorrhynchoides; assembly: GCF_046630445.1. NCBI lineage: Eukaryota > Viridiplantae > Streptophyta > Magnoliopsida > Asterales > Asteraceae > Rutidosis > Rutidosis leptorrhynchoides. The sequence goes on along the minus strand of NC_092341.1, from coordinate 40,460,729 downwards.
GAATATTTTTGATTAATAGTTACTTATTGTTGAATGATATGTTTTTTTATTTAAAAAAAACATTATTTCTAATGAATGTTATTGATTTTGTCAAAACATTAACATTTTTACTAAAAAATGATATTTTTTTATACAACAATAACAAAATTCAATCTTACAAAAGTGAGGTACGAGAGATGTAAAATGTATACAATCCTTCTCCTATTATAGAATTTAATATTTGATAATTTTTCCCATATATATCCTTTAATTTTCTATAATATTGATATTTTTTCTCAAAAATTTAATATTTTCGATGAATATTTACTAATTCTTACTTAGAGAAGTGAGGATCAACTTATTTCAATAGGTTGTTAAAATAATAAGAGTTTTTTTTGGAGGTGATGACGTTTGAAACAAGAATCTATAGTTAATATTAAAATTTTATAATGATGATGTCATTATTAGGCTAATTTCTTTGTTAAGAAAAAATTAAAAAGAAAAAGAAAAAAATTTAAGCATGGTGGTTGATGTCATTAATCTAAATAATTTTGAATTAAAATTAAATTTTATTAATTAATTATTATTATTAAATCTTATTAATAGTTATTTTAATTATTAAAATTAAATAATTTTGAATTATTTTAATTATTTGAGTTGAGTACGTGAAGGTATAAAAGTTAGACAGAGGGAAACCAATTCTAAATTTATATTTTAATTACACTTTTAAAATAAAATGACAATTAATATTATCTCTTATGATTGGATGTGGATTGTTTAATATGCATTTTAGGTGTTTGATGAAATGTTCAGCTGACGAGTTTTTTAGTCGGACTCTGTGGTTCCACGGGTCATTAAATTAAATAACTTTAGCATTTACGTTCACTTAATACCTAAAACATATCATTAAACTATTTCGTTTAAACAAACTCGTGGTTCCACGCGCCGTTTCACTAGTTTAGTTTACATATTTCTTGTCAAGATCAAAGATAAAGGAAAACAAGAATTAATTAGTAGAACCCTTAAACAAAAAAAGGGAGCCGTAATTGGGCATTTTAAACTGAGTGAGCCCACCATTATCCTCAAAGTCTACTTGCTCAATCATGTATGAAACAACGTTACTTACCCCGGCCCATCCATGCTAATGTAATTTATCCTTACACAAGTGACCCACTTTCATCACCTCTTAATAAATTTTGAAAAAAGTTATGCTTGACGTGTCTCCCTCTTGTTTGTAAGCCTTCTAGTAGATTCAAGCCAATTTTTGTTAAATGTACATAAAAAACATAGTGATAAAGACTATAAATTATAACAAAAAGAGTTCGTCACAGTTTGTTGGTTCTTATGTTGGTCGACCGGTAGTTTGGTAGTTTGTGATCGGTTTCGGGTTGCTCAAGGCTCGGGTTAATTAGTTTTTGCCTTTTGATTTGTGTTAGTGATCATTTACTTTTTTTGGCCAAAACGATAACATTAATAACGGATCCGAAGATCAACTCATACAACCAATACAATAGAATTCAAACAACAAGCTTTAGCTAAGACTAGACAAACCTAACAAACAGCTCACCAACTGGATGAGAAATCACGTTTTACAAGGAAACTATTTCAACTAAAGCTATAACAAAAGAAACTAAAATACTGATTATACTACATACAAAATAAATAAACAAAAACCACCGATCGGGAGAACTCCGACCGATACCATTAAAAACAAATGAAAAAAGAACCGCCATCGACCCACCAAAGAAGTCACCCGGACAACCACCGAATAAAAGAAGCCGGCACCTTCAAGGTTACTCCAAGACCAAAGCCCATAAGCGAGAGAACGTCGCAAATGACAACACATTCTGAGCAAAAACCTGAAAGAACACCCAAACAGTAACTCCGGTGAAAAAGCCGACGACCAGAAAAAAGAACCGGCCACCACCAATCTTCCGAACCTTGCATCACTTTTGTTTCGTTTATATCTTTGTTCGTCTTTTCATCTATTGATGAAAAGGCTTTGTTAATGTTATCGTTATTTTAGTAACAACAAAAAAGGATTATAACTTAAAATAAGGATTGGATAAAAGATTGGGCAAAGGTGTATAATGTGGAACACTGTGATCCCGTGTGTTTTATTGGCATTAGACATTAATTGTTCATACAATACACAATAGTTCCAAACAACTCTCCTACTTTGAATCCCCAACCATGTGACAAACTGACCATCAAAGGGATCGAACATGACTTTGCGGGTGTGAATACCGTTGATCCAAAGATACAATGATAGGTTTGGATAAAAGATACAATGACATTTTTTTGGAAGATGCTATCTATATATGTTTTGTATATAATATAATAATAATAATATATATATATAAACTATGGACAGTACTAATGAATACCAACAACTATTTTGTCGTTTATGAGAACAACATCACTAATAATTTTTGGAGAATGTTGAGTAAGATGTTCAAAATTCTTGATATTATCCCTTATCCCTTATATACTAAATCGAGCGTCATTATTTGTAGGGTTAGTTAAATTGGATTATAGTTTTGATTTTGTGTTTACATTGCAACCGGCACCTCAACTTCGCCTATATTTACACAACGACCCCTCAAGTTTACACTTTCTTAGGGGTTAAAAGTGTAAATATATAATTTTATTAAAATTAAAAAACTAATTTCACCCGAATTTATAACGGACTCTATCTTCTCGCTCGGTGCGAGTTAAATTTTTTCGATACCACCGTTCAATTACGAAAAATCTTACGAACCCAACGGGACTAACTATATACGCGAAACGGACAATTTAAAAAAAAACGCTAAACACAACGACAACCCGTATCTTCCCGCTCGCCACGAGTTAAATTTTTCCGACGGCAGCGTCAGACTCGAAATAATTTTATGAACAAAACGAAACTAACCACGTTCAAAACGGACACTTTTTAAAAAATGCTAAACACAACGACAGCCCGTATCTTTCTACTCGCCACGAGTTAAATTTTTCCGACGGTACCGTTACACTCGAAAAAATTTATTGAACAAAACAAAACTAACTACGTTCGAAACGGATACTTTTTAAAAAACGCTTAACACAACGACATCTAAAACGGCGTTTAACACATGGGCCGTGTTCCCCTCTGTAAATAACCAACGCTACGTTAAATATGAATATGCAGCCCAAAAGTCCCCGCCGCAACGCGCGGGTCGGTCCGGACTAGTTTTATAAAATTCTGCAAGAAACGTTGAAACAAATTTTAAGAGAAGGTTTTATTTGAAGTTTATTACATCACACATATTTTACACAAAAAAGTTATTCACAAAAAAAAAAAAAAAAAAAAAACAAAAACATGGATCAATTAAAATTGTTTTGTTTTCTTCTTATCTTTTCTGTTCTTTTTATCTCATGGTATGATTTGTACATATCATTGTGTTAATGTTTTTGTATAATGTTTGTGTAAATTTAATCAATATTTCTCATTTAAATTTTGTTTTTCCATTAAACTTAAGAGAAGATCCATATAAAACTGGTAGCTATTTCCCCTCCAAAGATTTAAACTTCGATTAAAACGATATATCAAAACATTTTACATAAGAACGACAACTCGGTTAGTTTAAGATCCTAGAATAAAGTACCAGCCCATGTGCTGAGTGGTACACCCAACACCTTGTGTGTTGGATGGGGTGAGAGGTCTCAAGTTCGAGTCATCTCCCTTAAAAAATTTCAGGTATTTACTCGATTTATGAAGTGGCTGGGAAGAAGTTTTACCGACCCGTATTTAAAGATTTTGGCCCGCTCCGCCTGATCCTCGAGATGACTTAAGGATCAAGTCGCTGTAAATGATCGGGTGGATAGATTATTCTCGGTCATTATTTCTAAATACTTGCATTTCAAAAAGATCCTAGAAATAATAAAGGAACGTTTATAGTATAAAGATCGGTGGAACTTTATATGAAGATAAAAATCTTTTAACATTGTTAGAATATTTAAACTTGACTCCGATTCGACAAATTCACATAGTTTGTCAAACTAATTTATCTTTTCGAGTAAGAGCACATGGTGCCTATAATTTTTTTTCACCGTCCCTCAAAATCGACGGTGAGATCGACAGTCGGTCAACACCGTGACGGCGTCGATCTCGCCGTCGATTTCCACCCACCAAAAACCGACGGTGACCAAATATAGCCGTTTGAAATTTTTTTGAAAAATATAGCCGTTTTAACGACTATTTGCTTCTTTTTTTTTTTTTAATTCTTTCTTTTTACTATATATTTACACCTTCACTTCACAACTTAAATATCAATTCACAAACCATCTTCACATCCTTTCTATACAAACATGAATTTCAATTCTTCCAACCCAAATTCACCCAACTATGTTTACAATGAATCAAACCCGATGAGTCACAATTTTAATTGGCACGAATTTAACGTAGCTCATCCCGAACTCGAAAACACATCACAAACCCGAATACCACAAACTCAAATGTCACCCGAAGATTATCTAGTTGGATGGAATGGCAAAAGGAAAAGAGTTTGCAACGATCACACGAACAATCATTCACTCGATCTTTTGAAGATGAGGTTCCGACACCAACATCCGAAAGTGTGACGACCCGGAAATTTCCGACCAAATTTAAACTTAATCTTTATATGGTTTCGACACGATAAGCAAAGTCTATTAAATCGAGTCTCAAAATGTTGGAGTTATTTTTCATAGATGTATTTGACCTTTGACCATTCCCGAAGATTCACGGACAATTGTTTGTAAATAAATTGTATATATTAAATGTAAACACAAGTCAAGAATATAGTCGTTATAAAAACTTTATTATTACTTTCATTATTAATACTAAAACTAATATCAGAATTAATTTTATGTATATATTATAATTGTAATTTAAATATTATCAGTTATTATAATGATTATGTATTGTATTATAATTGGTGTTAATTATTATTAAGAATTATAAATTTAATGATTTTTGTTACCATTGTTAATATCATTAGTATATTATAATAAGTAGTAAAATTCTGATTAAGATTATTATTATTTAAAATTACCATTATCATTTAAAATTATTATTATCATAAATATTCTTAGAAAATAATAAAATTTATTATAGGTATCATTAACAATATTATTATTATTCTTATTAACTATTATTAATAAACTTATTGAAATTATCATTTTTATGATTATTAGTATCATTATTATTTATTATTATTATTAATATGTTTATTAGAATTATTGATATTATCATTATTATTAATTTATTTATTATTATTAGTTCCATTATTATTATTAAAATAAATATTAAATATTAAGGTTGTATAATTAATATCGTTATATTTTCTTTACATATTTAAATACAGATATTGATATAGTCGACATATAACTATATATACAAATACAGATATAACCAGATATACACATGTTCAGATAAATATACGGATATAAAATATGGATATACACTGATTATATATATATACAGAGATATATAGATATATAAATACATTAAATACATATAAAAAAAATATATAGAAAGTAAGTATTCTGTTGTAAATCACTTTCAAGCTGTAGGTAATTGATTTCCTATCTGCAATCTAGTACAAATTGATTCCCAAATAATCAAACACGAACAAGAACAGTTGGAGGTCGATTTCACTTTTAATTTTTTCTTCTGACAGCTTTAAAATTGTCGATCCAATTCAACTACAAAACAATTGTTAATTGAATCATTTTGGGTATAATAACGTCACTGGCCCTTTATATAACTCCCTACTAGTACAATTCCAAAAGAAAAAGATAGAAATCAAAATGCAATACAAACAATTACGATCGAATCTTGTGAGGTAGTAATCGTACACTTTAACTCTATATAATACAAACTGCAATTGAGATTTTAAAAGAAGATAAATATATATATATATATATATATATATATATATATATATATATATATATATATATATATAAATATACGAATTTGTTACCTATATCTATCACACTGTAAGTGATTTTGTTTTTGGTCAGAGTTTGTTATGAATCACTTTCAATCACAAATCAAAACAAGAGAACGTTCATTATATGTATTCTCATCATCTACATTCATCAACCTCAATACCATTGTAGTTGCTAATATTCTTGCTCGACAACCTTTAACCACCTTTACAAACCATCCAAGGCCGCCTACAATCTTCACCCCAACCCGTCACCACATGCTCGATATTTCTGTTTAAAATCAAACCCACCATCTATCGCCTTTTAGTTGTTGTTATCGTTTGGAGGTTCAAACACAAAAATGGCTACCACTCGACACCATCTCTTGTTTTCTTTTTTTTGCCTCGATTTAACTACACAAACATTAACCAACATCAACCCACCACCTATATCATCTTGATCAATCACTTAACCCCCTCTACGACACCACCTTATCACCTTCATCATGAACTTGATCACCATCACCATCTTTCATGATTATTTTGGTTCAACTAAAACACCACCACCGCTGCCATTTTCCTGATGTAGCTATACCGTTTCTGTTTCTGTTTCAAAACACGAACCACAAGTCACTTAATTGTGTTTCTATCTCAACCAAAAAGGGATGAAAATGCTAAATAATATATGAAAGATGATGGGTCACAGTTTATATATATTGTAAATTTTACTTTGCAAGTGAGACTAGCTTCAAGTAAATGGTCGACCATTCATCAAATTGATTATAGAATTCAAAACAAATTCCACTCAAAGCCACTTTATTTGAAATCAATCGAAGCATATAATTGTTTGGACCACCATGTACGCATTTTCTTTTGAGTGGTGGAGCATATGGGCCACAATTTGCTATAGTCCTCGTCTTTTTCTTTGGTTCCTACCCGGTAAACAACAAATTTCAATCATCACTTAATTACTAATGATATTATAATTATGATGAAGACAAGACAATTATAATTAAGATGATAATGAAAGTATGATGATGATTACGAATCGGTGATGATAACGAGTTGAAGTTGTTAATACGTGTTCTTTATTCCTCTTCTTAGCTGACACCAACTAACCCTACCTTCCCCACTTGTGATATAATATCGATGTCTAAGGTTCTGTAAATCCATTTAATTATTTCCTGACTACGTGGTTTTACAATGCATGAGCCGTAATCGTTACTAGGCTGTGACCCAATTAAGATAGTAATCGAAGAGAAGAAGCAAACAGACGGTATGGTTATATAATTGTAATTCGGGAATAATGCAGAAAGACGTAAGTAGAGCAATGGTTTAGGTGTTTTGGTTTAAGGGGAGGTCGCGTGTTCGAGACTAGGCGACTGCATAAACATTTTTTTTTTACTGTCGTGAGCCTGTTGGGCTTGTTGGGCTTGAACATGATTAAGTGGGTTTAGCTATTGGACTTGGACATGCAAGGATTATGATTGCACCATTAAGCCTACTTGTTTGTTTTAAAGGGTATAAATTTTTATTATTATTATTATTATTATTATTATTATTATTATTATTATTATTATTATTATTATTATTATTATTATTATTATTATTATTATTATTATTATTATTATTATTATTATTAATATTATTATTATAATTATTGATATTATTCTTATTATTATTTTAGGACACTTATTATTATTAATACAAGTATTACTATAAAGATCATCAATTATTATTATTATGATTATAATTACCATTATGATTATTATTATTACAATTATCATTAATATTATTATCATAAGTATTATTATTGTAGTTATTATCATCATTAATATTAACACTAAGATTATTATTACTAATATTACTTTTATTATTATTAGTATTATTATCAAATCTATTAACGTCAGTATCATTACTAAAACTACTTATTTTTAGTATTATTATTATTATTATCATAAAAACATATAAATTGTTATTTATTATTAGTAATATTATTTTACCAAATAAATAGCTATATAAGAATATAATTGATATATATCACATAACAACATTAATATTTTCGTAATAAATACTAATTATTTACCTAAAGTATATAAAATAAATATAATTAAAATAGATATTAATGAAACATACAAGTCATTGAAATAACAATTAAAAATAATATCTAAACTTGTTCGAATACGATTATATGTTTTAATATATATAATTGATATAGGTTCGTGAATCCGAGGCCAACCCTATACTTGTTCAATGTCGTTCTATGTATTTTTACTACAAAATACAGTATGGTGAGTTCATTTGATTCCCTTTTACTCTTTACATTTTTGGGACTGAGAATACATGCGCTGTTTTTACAACTGCTTTATTAAATGCTTTTGAAATATATTTTTGAACTGCGAATACATGAAATGCTTTTATAAATGTTTGACGAGATAGACACAAGCAAAACATTCCTCGAATGAATTATTATGCAGACAGAAGTTCTGCAGATTATTATTGAATTATGTGGACATGATAATTACCACCATTGAATTATGTGGACATGATAATTGCCACCATTGAATTATGTGGACATGATAATTTCCACCATTGAATTATGTGGACATGATAATTGCCACCATTGAATTATGTGGACATGATAATTGCCACCAATTGATGAGAATGTTATGTATCGAGAGAATAATTTTTATACACAGGTTATATGTATTAGTTTTTGTGCACGAGATATGTGTACGGTTACTAAGATTTATGAAAAAAAAAGATTTCGTACACGAGAAAAGTGTACTGTATTTAAAAGATATCGCATGTACATTACAGGTGGGTGTAGGATTCGGGTCCATTTGTACCATGCAGCATTTAAATCTTGTGGTCTAATAAAATGATGAATTTTATTGTTTTATGATAAACCTATGAACTCACCAACCTTTTGGTTGACACTTTAAAGCATGTTTATTCTCAGGTATGAAAGAAATCTTCCGCTGTGCATTTGCTCATCTTAAAGATATTACATGGAGTCGTTCATACCATATAGAAGTCAGTTCATCGCGATGGTACCAAATGTTATTGTATTCGTTTAGAAGAATTTGGACGGGGTATGACATGTGGTATCAGAGCGGTGGTCTTAGCGAACCAGGTCTTGCATTAGTGTGTCTAACAGGTAGTTGTTAGGATGCATTAATGAGTCTGGACTTCGACCTAGTAGTTGTTAGGATACATTAATGAGTCTGGACTTGAACCTGGTCTGTATGTTAAAAAGTTTTGCTTATCATTTATTGTCAAAAAATATCTACCTATCAATTTCAATCTCGACACGTCTTATTGTAATTATTGCATAGATGGTGTACAGACAAATTCATATCCCATCACATTAAACCTTGTCTGACACGTTTCCTCGATTCCCTCCGTAATCTATGGAATCTTCTGTACTATATACAGATAGTTTATGTAATTAGAATATCATCCGATATTCGAAAATCATTTCATATCGAAAATCCTTTATCTAACCGTGCAAGATGAATTCTGCAACCAGTTCAAGTTTCTCGAATTCCGATATAGATTTCCACTCGAGCTCTGAAAGCAGCGTAACCGGAATGGGTCAACCAATTAGCCATCATAAATTCAGAATGAATTGAGAATGGTTACGAAGTAAAGTTAATCAATGGAGATGCGAAGAAGTGATTCCTCCCACCAACCATATTGCCTTATTGGCAAAGAACCTGAAGTACTTATTGGCAAACCTGTTCGAACCACCATTTTCACTCTCATTTCCAGGATATCTCGCAACGATTATATATTATCTACAATCCTAAACTTATTCATCTGTTTGTTCCAACCGCCAATCATCCCGGAGTAATAGAAGAAGTCAACAAGCTTCGCGCTCGAATAGTGGCTTTGGAAATTATGGTGCAAAAATTAACAGCTTCAGCAACATCACCAAAACCAACAGTACCACCAAAATCAACACCGGTTTCATCAATAACCCAAGTTTCAACATCACACACCTCAACATCACAATCTGTACATCGAACATCAATATCATACGCACCATAGATACCAAGGAGTACCAACAACAATGAACGATGAAGTATTGATCCATAACTTCATTAATATTCTGCGAAGAATATGTGGTTCCTAATAGTTTTAGAGATTACTTATTCTAGCTCAAACCGAAAATCATATGAGTTTAATATCATATTAACTCATTAAATCCATGATTAAATTTTATGAAAATATATATGTATATATATTTTCATAAAGACTGTAATTAAAAGTTCTTTTGTACAAACTGTTAATGGTGAAAATAATTTAACGGGTAGGTAATACCCAAGGAATATTTAGATTTCACATTAATAAGTAACACTGTACATTCGTCAAATCCGATTTAACAATCATTTATTATCCTACTTACAACCACATATATACGTATCCGTTAACCAAAGAATAACCATTTTCATTCAAATTTAATTTCATATTCGGATTTTGACCTATCAAAATCCAAGTCAAGATTTAACAGAAGACATCACTTTTAGATTCCTACATTTTTCAAAGCCATACTTTGAATTCAAAACGGTGCCAGATCCATTGGCGTGTTATTACCGAAAATAACTTTACAATACCTTTCCAAAAATTAGCCAATTTTGTCACAGCTCCAGCAAGTCAACTTCGACTCTTCATTCGGATTAGCCTTATTATTACCATGATATCTAAGTTGCCTTTCGTCATCGTTATCGAGGAATCGTTTATATACCACCACATTAGCAGTAAACTTAACAGGAACTTCATTACTCAGAACCATTATATTCATTGAAACCCTATCATATACTTATCCGTATCTTGTAACGAGAATTGCCATACCAATTACCAGGAATCAGCAATCAGTATTTTAAATCTCGCAGCGTTTCTACATCAACAATTATATGTACAACATTCATCTCTTAGAATTATGATCTTCAATTCTGAAATTCTAAAAAGCACCCAACCTACGAATTAATACTCTGAACTTTGAAAAAGCTGAATGAACCAGCAAAAACTGTAAACGACTTTAACAGCCAAAAGTTTGATGATAAAGAAGTGTATGTTGGCAAAGCTCCGAAAAGTTGGAACTAGAAAACAGATTGAGCAAACCATGAAGGAAACCGTGGACAGATCACAAAAAAAAGAAAAAAAAATTGCCTTCAAATAATCCAAATGATTCAGTGTTTGCTGAAATCTTTAGCAAATACCTTGCCCCTTACTCACTTTAAATCATCGTGAATGAACTTCTTCATCACGATTTGATTCTAAAATTCAAAGATATTATCGTATCTTTCATTATAAATATCCTCAATATTTCTGAAGATATCTTCATAAATATTCTCGTCCGATATTAATTATCTCTCCGCTTTATATGTGTTATATCATAAAATAAAACTGTTTTAGTTTCTAAATCTCTGAAACTTAGAGTTTGAAATATGAATGTTTTAAAGTAGTGTTGGGAACTGAAGCATGAGTTAGTATACTATAATGACACTTGATCAACGTGATTATATTACAGTAGGTCATGCTGAGTTTTTAATGAAACGTGATGATTCACAGAATATAACGTCATCATGTGCCATGTTACACAACTCTTACATTCTATCTAATCTATAGACATAACAAGAACATATTTTCTTGATAGTTCTATTTTTTCTCCTGAATTCTGATAATTTAACCAATCAAGATCGTGCTATTACAATTTCTCTCTTAGAACATCAGTCATGTTCATACGAAACTTCATACCTACGAATTCTGGACCAATATTCGCTTGACTTAAAGTCGGAAAGAGAAAATAAAAGGGACGGAACTCCAAAAATATAAAGGAAATGAAGAGGGTGAATTTATAGTGAAATATCCGACAGAACAATCAAAACTGATTGTCGCATTTAACCTAAGATGATCCTAATTTCCTTAATTGTCGAAGAACCAAATCTTATTATGAAGATTTTCTCTGAATCCCTTGGATTCCGGAATACAACCAAGACAACATCAAAAGTTAAGACGAAACTTTATTTCTTCATTTCAAATCTTTTGTGATAGCTTCACTCGTACGCTTCGAATAACCAAATAGTTTTATCCTTGTTATTCAATAATGATAAAACTCTATTTATCAACTCATTTTCGTCATGAAAATATTTTTATTGTTAGCCATGACGACCTTACTCAAATTTCGGGACGAAATTTCTTTAACGGGTAGGTACTGTGACGACCCGAAAATTTCCGATCAAATTTAAACTTAATCTTTATATGGTTTTAACACGATAAGCAAAGTCTATTAAATCGAGTCTAAAAAATGTTGGAGTTATTTTTCATAGATGTATTTGACCTTTGACCATTCCCGACGATTCACGGACAATTGTTTGTAATTAATTGTATATATTAAATGTAAACACAAGTCAAGAATATAGTCGTTATAAAAACTTTATTATTACTTTCATTATTAATACTAAAACTAATATCAGAATTAGTTTTATGTATATATTATAATTGTAATTTAAATATTATCAGTTATTATAAAGATTATGTATTGTATTATAATTGTTGTTAATAATTATTAAGAATTATAAATTTAATGATTTTTGTTATCATTGTTAATATCATTAGTATATTATAATAAGTAGTAAAATTCTGATTAAGATTATTATTATTTATAATTACCATTATCATTTAAAATCATTATTATCATAAATATTCTTAGAAAATAATAAAATTTATTATAGGTATCATTAACAATATTATTATTATTCTTATTAACTATTATTAATAAACTTATTGAAATTATCATTTTTATGATTATTAGTATCATTATTATTTATTTTTATTATTATTATTAATATGTTTATTAGAATTATTGATATTATCATTACTATTAATTTATTTATTATTATTAGTTCCATTATTATTATTAAAATAAATATAAATATTAAGGTTGTTTAATTAATATCAATATATTTTCTTTACATATTTACATACAGATATTGATATAGTCGACATATAACTATATATACAAATGCAGATATAACCAGATATACACATGTTCAAATAAATATACGGATATAAAATATAGATATACACTGATTATATATATACAGAGATATATACATATATAAATACATTAAATACATATAAAAATATATATAGAAAGTAAGTATTCTGTTGTAAATCACTTTCAAGCTGTAGGTAATTGATTTCCTATCTGCAATCTAGTACAAATTGATTCCCAAATAATCAAACACGAACAAGTACAGTTGGAGGTCGAAGTTTGTTACAAATTGTTACCTATATCTATCACACTGTAAGTGATTTTGTTTTTGGTCGAAGTTTGTTATGAATCACTCACAAATCAAAACAAGAGAACGTTCATTATATGTATTCTCATCATCTACATTCATCAACCTCAATACAATTGTTGTTGCTAATATTCTTGCTCGACAACCTTTAACCACCTTCACAAACCATCCAAGGCCGCCTACAATCTTTACCCCAACCCGTCACCACATGCTCGATATTTCTGTTTAAAATCAACCCCACCATCTATCGCTTTTTAGTTGTTGTTATCATTTGGAGGTCAAACACAAAAACAACTACCACTCGACACCATCTCTTGTTTTCTTTTTTTGCCTCGGTTTAACTACACAAACATTAAGCAACATCAACCCACCACCTATATCATCTTGATCAATCACTTAACCCCCTCTACGACACCACCTTATCACCTTCATCATGAACTTGATCACCATCACCATCTTTCATGATTATTTTGGTTCAACTAAAACACCACCACCGCTGCCATTTTCCTGCTGTAGCTATACCGTTTCTGTTTCTGTTTCAAAACACGAACCACAAGTCACTTAATTGTGTTTCTATCTCAATCAAAAAGGGATGAAAATGATAAATAATATATGAAAGATGATGGGTCACCGTTTATATATATTGTAAATTTTACTTTGCAAGTGAGACTAGCTTCAAGTAAATGGTCGACCATTCAGCAAATTGATTATAGAATTAAAAAAAAATTCCACTCAAAGCCACTTTATTTGAAATCAATCGAAGCATATAATTGTTTAGACCACCATGTACGCGTTTTCTTTTGAGTGGTGGAGAATATAGGCCACAATTTGCTATAGTCCTCGTCTTTTTCTTTGGTTCCTATCCGGTAAACAACAAATTTCAATCATCACTTAATATTAATGATATTATAATTATGATGAAGACAAGATAATTATAATTAAGATGATAATGAAAGTATGATGATGATTACGAATCGGTGATGATAACGAGTTGAAGCTGTTAATACGTGTTCTTTATTCCTCTTCTTAGCCGACACCAACTAACCCTACCTCCCCCACTTGTGATATAATATCGATGTCTAAGGTTCTGTAAATCCATTTAATTATTTCCTGACTACGTGGTTTTACAATGCATGGGCCATAATCGTTATTGGGCTGTGACCCAATTAAGATAGTAATCGAGGAGAAGAAGCAAACAGACTGTATGGTTATATAATTGTAATTCGGGAATAATGCAGAAAGATGTAAGTAGAGCAATGGTTTAGGTGTTTGGGTTTAAGGGGAGGTCGCGTGTTCGAGACTAGGCGACTGCATAAACATTTTTTTTTTTACTGTAGTGAGCCTGTTGGGCTTGTTGGGCTTGTTGGGCTTGGACATGATTAACTGGGTTTAGCTATTGGACTTGGACATGCAAGGATTATGATGGCACCATTAAGCCTACTTGTTTGTTTTAAAGGGTATAAATTTTATTATTATTATTATTATTATTATTATTGTTATTATTATTATTAATATTATTATTATAATTATTGATATTATTCTTATTATTATTTTAGGACACTTATTATTACTAATACAAGTATTACTATAAAGATCATCAATTATTATTATTATGATTATAATTACCATTATGATTATTATTATTATTACAATTATCATTAATATTATTATCATAAGTATTATTATTGTAGTTATTATCATCATTAATATTAACACTAAGATTATTATTACTAATATTACTTTTATTATTATTAGTATTATTGTCAAATCTATTAACATCAGTATCATTACTAAAACTACTTATTTTTAGTATTATTATTATTATCATAAAAAGATATAAATTGTTATTTATTATTAGTAATATTATTTTACCAAATAAATAGCTATATAAGAATATAATTGATATATATATCACATAACAACATTAATATTTTCGTAATAAATACTAATTATTTACCTAAAGTATATAAAATAAATATAATTAAAATAGATATTAATGAAACATACAAGTCATTGAAATAACAATTAAAAATAATATCTAAACTTGTTCGAATACGATTATATGTTTTAATATATATAATTGATATAGGTTCGTGAATCCGAGGCCAACCTTATACTTGTTCAATGTCGTTCTATGTATTTTTACTACAAAATACAGTATGGTGAGTTCATTTGATTCCCTTTTACTCTTTACATTTTTGGGACTGAGAATACATGAGCTGTTTTTACAACTGCTTTATTAAATGCTTTTGAAATATATTTTTGAACTGTGAATACATGAAATGCTTTTATAAAGGTTTGACAAGATAGACACAAGCAAAACATTCCTCGAATGAATTATTATGCAGATAGAAGTTCTGCGGATTATTATTGAATTATGTGGACATGATAATTGCCACCATTGAATTATGCGGACATGATAATTGCCACCATTGAATTATGTGGACATGATAATTGCCACCATTGAATTATGTGGACATGATAATTGCTACCATTGAATTATGTGGACATGATAATTGCTACCATTGAATTATGTGGACATGATAATTGCCACCAATTGATGAGAATGTTATGTATCGAGAGAATGATTTTTATACACATGTTATGTGTATTAGTTTTTGTGCACGAGATATGTCTACGGTTACTAAAATTTATGAAAAAAAAAGATTTCGTACACGAGAAAAGTGTAATGTATTTAAAAGATATCGCATGTACATTACAGGTGGGTGTAGGATTCGGGCCCATTTGTACCATGCAGCATTTAAATCTTGTGGTCTATTAAAGTGATGAATTTTATTGTTTTATGATAAACCTATGAACTCACCAACCTTTTGGTTGACACTTTAAAGCATGTTTATTCTCAGGTATGAAAGAAATCTTCCGCTGTACATTTGCTCATCTTAAAGATATTACATGGAGTCGTTCATACCATATAGAAGTTAGTTCATCGCGATGGTACCAGATGTTATTGTATTCGTTCAGAAGAATTTGGACGGGGTATGACAGAAAGGGCATGAGCAAAGGCAAAGGCAAAGGGAAAAGAAAAGGCTAAAGAAGGTGCTTCGAGGCCAAGAAACACACCCGTAAACATCACTCAAAACAATTGGAACGAATGAGACGAGTTACGTTTGGCGGAAAGTTGGATTATGGTTTCCGAAGATTCATTTGATGGGAACGCACGGACGGGTATATATATTTTTAATACATATACGTGTTTATATATATTATTTATACATATATATTATTTATACATATATATTATTTATGCATATATATTATTTATGTTTATGTGTTATTTATGTTTATATTGGTTGTAGGGCAAAGTTTTTGGCAAATGGTGTACCATGAGTATCACACACGGAGACCGCCATTCGAACGAACAAAGGACGCTTTGTCTTCCAAATGGACAAATTTAAATGCCGAATGCAATAAATATAATGGTGTTTATAATCGTTTGAAGAATGATCGAAGAAGTGGCGAGAATGATCTTGATTTTCGTGATAGGTGTGACACACAATATAGACTTGAAGAGCACAAAAAGTTCACTAGTCATCGGACTTGGAATTTTTTGAAAAACAAGCCAAAATGGCTACATCCGGATCCGGTGGTAATTGGTACTGGAAACAAGAAATATACACCGACGGTTGAAGAAGGGGTTGGAAATAGTTCGGTTAACTTGGATGAAGATGTTGAGGCCCCAAACAAAGAAATGTATGGTCGTGATCCAATACACCGTCCACCGGGTAAACAGAGAAAGTCAAGGACAAAATTCAAGTGATTCAACACAATCGGGATCTTCACGTGAGTCATTGCATTTGACGATCAAGGAAAATCATGATGTGGTCGCGGACCGGGAAAAAAGGTATTATGAATCAAAGCAAGTTGAAGTGGAAATGAGGACGCTAGCAATTGATATGACCGAGGAAGACAAGAAGATCATCGCGATGCAGAAGGCGTTGATCAGACGCAACGTGTTGAAGAGGTTCGAGGAGGTCCAAGAGTTTTCTACGGACAGGGAAGAGGAGTAGTTTGTTCGTATGTATGTTTATTTGAATAAGCGTACTCGTAGTGTTTTTTAATTTGTATTTTAGGAATGTACATTTTTTTTTATTAATGAATTATGTTTGTTTGATGTTTATTATTATTTGAGTATTTTTTACAATTAAATACAATATTTAAAAATCAATTAAAAAAATTAAATAAAAATATGGACACTGAAATTGTGATGACCCTGAAAATTCTGACCAAATTTAAACTTAATCTTTAACGTTTCCGACACGATAAGCAAAGTCTGTAAAAACTGAATCTCAAAACTTTTGAACTATTCAATTACCCTTCGTTTATTCACAATGATGCACGAATAATTATATGTAAATAGATACATATACTATAACTTAAAAATGTAACAAAGTGTTGAATATATGATATTGTGCATTAAACTTATTGATTTGATTATCTGATTGATATATTTAACTACGGAGTTAAAACGGTATGCCAAACGATTGAATTAAAAGATATTTATTGTGTCCCTTAAGGAATATTAACTGTTGGAATTAGATATATGAATAATTTGCGATTTGTATTTTAAAACGTGTTTATTAATATTAAAAATATATATTTAACAATACGATAAAATATAATATTAACTTGGTCATAAAACGAGTTGATATTATATATGTATTAACAAATAGCGAGACGATGATTTATAGAAGTAAATGACCAAAACACTCAAGTGTATAAGTTACAATTCAAGGGATATAGTTTATGGATAATTTAAGCCTATATTTTGGCAATGGTACGAGTCACGAAACGTAAATTACAAGTTTTCTCGGCGTACGAAAGGACATTCGAATAACCAGAACCGGGACATAGGTCGAGCCTCAACGTACAAAATGACGGGTTAAATTTACAAGTGAACTATGCACAAGAATATAATATAAAATATATATAATTAATATAAATTATATATATTATATTTATATTTATTTAATATGTTGACAAACAAAAAGTTAAAACATGTGAGCTGGAAAATCAAGGCCATGCGATCGCATGGCCAATGCCTCTCAACTCCATGCGATCGCATGGAGGCAAAAGTCTGGCCTGATGCTATAAAATGGCATTTTGCTCAACACTTATCACACACACATACATATATTCTTATTATTACTCCGTATGAAATATATATATATATATATTATTTATATTATTATTAAGATTAATATTATTATTAATCTTATTATTATTAGTAGTATTATACATAAAATACTACGACGAGGTCATGAGCGTATCACTTTCAAAATGGTTTTCGAGCGGAATAGAGCTAAGGAAACTATGGGTTATAGCTATGGTGGTTATGGGTAATGTTCGTGGTTATTATTTTGCAAGTCAAACCTAGTGTTTATTGTGATGACCCGGGAATTTTCGACTAAATTTAAACTTAATCTTTATATGATTTCGATACGATAAGCAAAGTCTGTAATGTAACTATTTAAACCTTTGACTTTGTTCATGTAATTATTTAAACCGTTGACTACTCCCGACGATTCACGAACAATGATATGTAACTAATTAAATAAATGTATATATGAAAATAAATATAAATGGATATATTAATTTGAATTAACACCATTAAATCAGTTGAATTGAAAATATAAAGTAATATACAAACTAATTAAGCTATTATTAAAATGAATATATATGTAGGAATTCTATACATAAGTAATATTATATTATACATATTGTAACATATATAAATTTATAGAAATTTAATATTCAAAACGTATTATATATTAAATAATATGATATAATTAATAAACTGTAATATTAATATATTAAATTTGACTACAAGTTGAAAATATATAATTGTTATAATTTTGTTATTTCTTTTATTATTACTATTAAAAACAATATCAACATCAGTATCAATAATATTAGAAATTTAATATGAAAATGGAAACATGTAACATGTTATATCTCTATTATTACTAGTGTTATAAATTGTATTATTATTAGATATTATTGTTACCTTATCATTAATAATTATTAATATTATAGTTATCCTTACTATTATTAATATTATAATAAAGCAAGATAAATTATTATTATCATTAATAAAATTATTAATAGTAACATATCAGTATCATTATTCTTTTCATTATTTTGATGTTATAGCTATTACTAGTACTATTTTGATATTATTATTAATAAAAATTTTACTATTATTATGATTAGTATTAGTATTCTTATTATTATTATTATTATTATTATTATTATTATTATTATTATTATTATTATTATTATTATTATTATTATTATTATTATTATTTAATATTACTATGAATATCATTATTAATAAATATTACTATAAATTTCATTAAAATTTGTAATTGTGACTTATTAATATATTTACTTTTCATTATTAATGTTATAATTTGTATTTAAATTATTATTGATATAATTATAATTGGTAATTAATAATAATTATATAACCTTACACAGTGTAATGTGGAATCCAGTCTGTTAACACTTATCTGTATTATTTTTTTTTTATATTCCCTGTCTTGATGGTACTGAATGTCGACATTTTTCACAAGCTTACAAACTCGATAATTCTCATTTTCCTGTTTCAATTATTCGATTACAAGCATTATTATCATCTATATACATATTCATTCGTGTCTGTTATGGAATTAAAAACCTAAAAATTCTAAAACCGTTTGAACACCCCTGAATACTCATCTTTTCAGCCAAAACACGAATTCGAATTTTTTGTCAAAATCTAAAAATGCAGAAGAGTTCTAAATTTAATCGTGATTCTATCTGCAAAATCTCAACTTTCGATTATTCAAAATGAAAGAGAATTTTCGAGTCAAAGTTCTAATCTTAAAGAGTCAAACTGTGTTCTTGGATCAAATTCTCGTTCGTGTTGATGTTTCCGATTAAATTGATGATTGATAATGATTTTAGAAGTGATTTGAAATATACTTTGTGTTATAACCTTCGTCTAAATCTTTCTTAAAAACGAAATCAATTTTTTTTTTCATTCCAACAGCGTCGAAGGAACTGCTGCTGTGTATATATATATTTTTTTATTAATCAGAAACATAACTCTAAATATATATTTTGATTATTTATAAGTCTTAAATACAATTAAGATGGTTATTTCGGTTTTGGATTATCTCTGGTCGAGCTAGGGTTAAACTGTAACACCCTGTTTTTGTTTCTGATTTTGCAGTAGGTCGGGACGCCGTCCCGATAAGGGGGACGCCGTCCAGCAACAAAAGGTGGGATGCCGTCCCGATAGGGGGGACGCCATCTAGAAACAAAAGGTGGGACGCCGTCCAAACGGTCTGTCGAGCCAGCTGTTTTAATTATTTTAAAAGGGGTAAAATGGTAAAATCACTTGGATGCCGGTTTGGAGCCTTCAAGGCTGGTTCCTTGGTCATTTGTGGATCATATTTCATCTTCACAAACACTCCCAACATTATTTAGAGAGAGAGGAGAAGTTCTAGAGAGAGAGAGGTGGATTTGGAGAAGAAGGAGTCGGATTCTCGCAAAAGCTCGGGTTCTAAAGTTGTTCATCTCGCTCCTAGCTACGTTGTGGTGGTATTGGTAAGCTCAAACTCCGAATTTTATTTGTTAGATTTGATGTTCAAGTTAGGGGTTTGAGCTAGATTGTTGTGAAACCCTTTTAGATGATGAAGTAGGTTCATGGTGACTTGTTAATCTTGTCACTTGGCGGGTTTTGGGTTGGTTGACGTTTTAGCGTTGTTTAGGGTTTGATCTTGAGTTTAATCACTAGGTTTAGTGATTTTGGAAGTGGTGAAACTCTTTTGGGTGAGTTTGGTTAACTAATTTTGAAATGGGTCAAAATTAGGGTTTTGGTGTCAAAATGGGTATGACACGTGTTTAACACTTGTGTTCGGGTTTAATTGGTGTGTTAGGACCATTTTCACTCGTGTTAGTGATTATTGGTTAGTTTTGGGCACGGTTTGTACTTGGAAGTGCATTTGGGTCGAAATTGCACTAAGTGTCATATGGGTTGGTTTGTAAGTCAACCCTAATCGTGTTATTGTATTTATGATAATGGAATAGGTACTTTCCATTGGCGCGTTGCGGATTATTCGAAAGCATTCATCAAGACGACGAGGTGAGTGTTAATATCCTATGTGCATATGTATGTGTAGGATGGGTGCGGGTCGGGTTGAAGTGTTTCTTGGTTATAGAGCTCACTTCACATATAGGTGGATTTGATGGACTTGTGTATAGGTCCAATTGGCACGGTTGTGCGTTTTGGTTGGCCACCTTTGGCGGGGTACACAATTTGTGTGTACATTATCACACGCGGTATGATGTGGATTATATAACCCCAATGGCGAAGGGTTAATATTGTGATGCGGACTTAGATATAACCCCAATGGCGAAGGGTAGTATTGTGAGTGGAATAATTATACGTATGTGTATATGGCGTATTTATTTGTGAATGTTATGGTATGAACCATCGAGCCGGTAGTGCCATAATGTGCGTGTGTGATAGGATGTGAACCACGAGCCGGTAGCATCGAGTGTGAACCACGAGCCGGTAGCACTATAAAATAATTGATGTGAACCACGAGCCGGTAGCATCGAGTGTGAACCACGAGCCGGTAGCACTATAAAATAATTGATGTGAACCACGTGCCGGTAGCATCGAGTGTGAACCACGTGCCGGTAGCACTATAAAATAATTGATGTGAACCACGAGCCGGTAGCATCGAGTGTGAACCACGAGCCGGTAGCACTATAAAAGAGTATGACTCAATTGCGTATGGTGTGAACCACGAGCCGGTAGCACCATAGTGTTATGGTTAACCTTGGGAGTTTTACGCGTTGTTATATATATATTGTATACGTATAATGTTGTATTGACGTGATGTAGCTAACCTTCTGGTTGTAGCTTATTGGCATTGTTCGCAACGTTGTTTGCGAACTTACTATATTGTTGGTGTTGTTAGCTTGTGCTTAGTGAACGTACGGTATGCTAGGTTTAGCTTGCCCTATACTTGGATGCTTCGGTATGCGCTATTTGATTATTATTGTGGCGTGTCCATTTTATACATATATATGTATGTAGTATATTTTCACTCACTAAGCGTTAGCTTACCCTCTCGTTGTTTACATTTTTTTTTATAGATTGCATGGATGCGGTGGCTCGGGTAAGCGCGGGGACTAGTGGACTTGCGTAGTTGCTTTAGAAGACTTGCTTTTGGATTTGTTTAGGATTGGGTAGCGTGTCCCCAATCCCATTCTCGGTCTATGTTTTGTATAAACTAATGGGTCGGAATAGTCACTTGTGGTATTTTGGGTCGATGTGGGCCCGGTTCGTAAAACTCGGTTTTTATTGTGAAAAACTCTTAGTTTAAACTATTG
The DNA here is from genome assembly GCF_046630445.1 of Rutidosis leptorrhynchoides. Taxonomy (NCBI): domain Eukaryota; kingdom Viridiplantae; phylum Streptophyta; class Magnoliopsida; order Asterales; family Asteraceae; genus Rutidosis; species Rutidosis leptorrhynchoides. The sequence continues at coordinate 40,438,102 of NC_092341.1, read as the reverse complement.
TAATATATTGTGAAAGTGTTTTGGTTTAAAAGTGTCGGGAAGCGGGTTTTCGCCCGCGTGAGTTCGAGAAACTGATCAGAATGTTTTAGTACATCTGGACGCCGTCCCGGATGTCTGGACGCCGTCCCAGTCTTAAGAGCTGGACGCCGTCCAAGCTTTTGGACGCCGTCCAGATCAACTGTTTTAGAATTATTTTTTTTTTGTGGCACGTTTTCGGATGGTTAACGGGTTGGGTCGTTACAAGTGGTATCAGAGCATGGTCTAAGGGATTTAGGTGACTTGAGATAGGTGCCTAGACTTAGACTTTTGTGTGTGCTAATTTGTTGCGGGACTTGTAGGATTACGGGTCGGAATGGGAATTTGGTTAGTGCCTTAATTGATAGGTGGACTAACGTGTAAATTAATACGTGGATATTATTAATATACGATTGTGTTATGTTTATGTTTATGTTGCGTTGCGAATATCATCTAGCAAGATGGTCGTTGTACTAACGAGGGGATACGATGTGTGTGCGTAATAAGGACTTGCAAACCTTATTACGGGTGCAAATCGTGTTTAACAAGTGATGTACGATGAGTGTTGAGCAAGATGGGGCGGTGTTATGCGTGTTGTTTTATACGTTCGTGGACTAATCGTTTTGCATTCTTAAGAATGACGACGCGAAACGAGATCGAGACGAATGACGAGGAGTTTAACTCTAGAGTTGCGGCCGCCGTTGCGGAGCAAATGAGTGCGTTTCGAGAAGAAATGGATAGAAAGTATTCCGAATTTCGGGGTAGCAGTGAAATGGAGCGTTGTCTTAAGAGCTTCATGAGGACTAAACCCCCGATGTATGACGGGAAACCGGATCCTTTGGTAAGCACAACTTGGATTTCGGATGTCGAAGGGTGTTTTCGTACTATTGATTGCCCTCCCGAGAAAAAGACGAGACTCGCTACTAGTCTGTTGCGGGGCAGGGCAAGGGATTGGTTGGATGGTAAGATCGATCTTGTCGGTGGCAAAACGTTTATGGCCTTATCGTGGAACGAATTTAAGGAGGAATTCTTCGAGGAGTTCCGGACTTCGGCCGATTTGTGGGAATTGCGTAATGAGTTAAGAAATTTGCGGCAAGGATCTATGGATTTGAATACTCTCAAGACGACCTTTATGGCGAAGGCTCGTTTTTGCCCGGAGTATTTGGGGAATGATCATTTGTTGATGCAAGATTTCTATCGAACCTTGAATGATGACTTGAAGAGTAATATTAGCAGAGTTCAGGCGAAATCGTTTGCGGAGTTATTCGCCGCGGCTAGAGGTTTCGAGTCGTATTCACGATCGAAGAAGAGTGAACCTTCAAGGGAGAGAAAGGTTGTTTCTTATGGTGCTCCGAGTAAGAGGACTAAGGGTCCGAGTGTGAGCACGGGTGGTACGTGAACGGGTATACTGGATTCTAGTGCGGCTAGATGTTACAATTGTGGTGTGAGGGGTCACAAGTCTTGGGAATGTTCGGTACTAAAGGGTGATGGCATGGTGTGCTTTAATTGCCAAGAAGAAGGACATCGTAAGTCGGATTGTCCCAAGTTAGCAGGGACGGGTGCGGCAAGGAGACGTTAAGGTACGTTTTGTTTTAATAAATATGTCCTTTGATTATTTAGTATGAGCCGTTGCTTTTGAGTTGATTAAATGCCTTGTGTTGTGCATATTGATGTTATGGGTGACGTTCCTAATGGAAGTACCCTATGGTGACGTTGGATTGTCGGGCGAAGGGCTTAAGACTTGGTGCAACCAAGCATTCCTTAGTATTTGGGAAATGTTCTACCAAGCCATGGAAATAGGTTTTGGTGTTCGGTTGTTAAGCGCGTGTTCGCTTTTGTGTTGAGATTGATGAACCATGAGGTTCGTCGGGGGGTTGGAACCCTTGAGATAGAGTGTTTTGGATATCGATGTATGTTGGTAATGGAGCCTACATGACGCGACATTAGGTGCCTCTTTTATACCTACTAGCGTGGTGTTCGACTCCGATGGTGTTGCGGTTACATTGTGCTTAGGGTACCGGAGTGAAACCCTTAGGTACATGAGTGAGTAAGTGGAAGTTGACAAACTAAAGCAATTGGACGATTGCGAGGGTATTGGTTTGTGTAATTTGTGGTGCACTTTTCGTTCGAAAGGTTTTAAGGATTGGTTAAAATCCTTCCTATGCTCAAGGTTGGAGCAAGATGTAGTGATGGGTCGTGTGAACCCAATTGTTGGTAAAGTTTACCTTTCGTAGCATTGTACGAGTTGTGGATATTGGAACGTAGTTCCAAGTGGGGGAGTTACACTCCCGCACGAGGAAGTTTTAGTGTGAGATTTCGGATGATGCTTTTGGTAGATCCGGAAATTTGATCGAGACACAGTTTGGGTCGATTTGTGGTAGAGTACAATTTTGGTTAACTTGTACTTATGATATTGGATTTGTAAATTATCACTGAGGTGGTATGTTGGTGAATCTCGTTGAGAGATAATGGACGTGTTTGGCGAGCAAGGTAAAAACCCTCGGTTAAGGGATGTGTGTGAGTCGGGTTCTCTTTTGGAGAATTATTGTTTGGTACCTATGTTCGATATAGGTGGTTCTTGCTCGATTGTGGATGGTTAGTGGTATCCGCTAGGGTTCACTATAGTGTAACAGAGCGTGATGTTGCACTACTCGTTGTTTGAGGCCGAAAGTGCGTATGTGATTGATGAAGCATGACCTTCGGGGTCCGCTGACTTCATCGTGGTATTGATGAATGATGAAGCATGACTTTCGGAGTCCGCTGACTTCATCATGGGATTGTTGATTAATGAAGCATGACCTTCGGGGTCCGCCGACTTCATTATGGTGTGGTTGATTGGTGAAGCATGATCTTCCGGTCCGCTGACTTCATCATGGTTGTTGATTGGTGGATCATGACCTTTAGGGTTCGATGACTTCATCATGGGATTATGCGATTGGTGAAGCATGATCTTCGGGTCCGCTGACTTCATCATGAGCGAGGTGATATATCGGTGAAGCATGACTTTCGGGTTCGCTGACTTCATCCGGTGTTGAGATTGGTGAAGCATGGCCTTCGGGGTCCACTGACTTCATCAGGAGAGTAGTGTTACGTCGGCATGGCATAACATTATCGGAAAATGCGAGTACCGGTGGGAAATGAGAGTACCATTCTTGAGTTGTGTTGTGGGAACTATCGGTTGTTTTATACGCCGATGGTGGGGTCGTGAGGACCGTGTGGTGTGATTTGTGATGCGATAGCCGTGTTTCGCTCACATGTTGTCACGGGTGTGACAATAGCCGATTTTGTACACCTTAGGACTAGCGTTGCCATAGTCGTTCTGGGCGCTTTTGGTTTAAACCGTTTGTTATGATGTTACGGTAGTTGTGTATTGGTCGTATTGCGCACTACAAGGGATGTTAGTGATTGGTGTTATCCGTAAGGATTCGTTTGGATCGGTCTTCATCATTTCGGGTTGTTGACCTTAGGATTGCGACTTGGTTACCTTAGCATTGTACTTGGTAATGGTACACTAGGGGTTTGATATTTCGGTCAGAGATTGGTTGAGTTTTCCCGATGTTAGGGGATGAGCATGGTCTTAGTGCTCGGAATTGTGGATTGATAAATCGCGGGTGACGATTTTAGTTGTTAGAAGCGATTCATTGGGAAGAGTTGACTAGGAAAGTCGGATTGGGACTTATGTTGAGGACCGTGGAGTGTGGTCCGTTTGGTTAAGTGACGAGGATCATGAGGACGTGATCGATTCTAAGTGGGGGAGAGTTGTAACACCCTGTTTTTGTTTCTGATTTTGCAGTAGGTCGGGACGCCGTCCCGATAAGGGGGACGCCGTCCAGCAACAAAAGGTGGGACGCCGTCCCGATAGGGGGGACGCCGTCTAGAAACAAAAGGTGGGACGCCATCCAAAGTTTGGGACGCCGTCCAAACGGTCTGTCGAGCCAGCTGTTTTAATTATTTTAAAAGGGGTAAAATGGTAAAATCACTTGGATGCCGATTTGGAGCCTTCAAGGCTGGTTTCTTGGTCATTTGTGGATCATATTTCATCTTCACAAACACTCCCAACATTATTTAGAGAGAGAGGAGAAGTTCTAGAGAGAGAGAGAGAGAGGTGGATTTGGAGAAGAAGTAGTCGGATTCTCGCAAAAGCTCGGGTTCTAAAGTTGTTCATCTCGCTCCTAGCTACGTTGTGGTGGTATTGGTAAGCTTAAACTCTGAATTTCATTTGTTAGATTTGATGTTCAAGTTAGGGTTTTGAGCTAGATTGTTGTGAAACCCTTTTAGATGATGAAGTAGGTTCATGGTGACTTGTTAATCTTGTCACTTGGCGGGTTTTGGGTTGGTTGACGTTTTAGCGTTGTTTAGGGTTTGATCTTGAGTTTAATCACTAGGTTTAGTGATTTTGGAAGTGGTGAAACTCTTTTGGGTGAGTTTGGTTAACTAATTTTGAAATGGGTCAAAATTAGGGTTTTGGTGTCAAAATGGGTATGACACGTGTTTAACACTTGTGTTCGGGTTTAATTGGTGTGTTAGGACCATTTTCACTCGTGTTAGTGATTATTGGTTAGTTTTGGGCACGGTTTGTACTTGGAAGTGCATTTGGGTCGAAATTGCACTAAGTGTCGTATGGGTTGGTTTGTAAGTCAACTCTAATCGTGTTATTGTATTTGTGATAATGGAATAGGTACTTTCCATTGGCGCGTTGCGGATTATTCGAAAGCATTCATCAAGACGACGAGGTGAGTGTTAATATCCTATGTGCATATGTATGTGTAGGATGGGTGCGGGTCGGGTTGAAGTGTTTCTTGGTTATAGAGCTCACTTCACATATAGGTGGATTTGATGGACTTGTGTATAGGTCCAATTGGCACGGTTGTGCGTTTTGGTTGGCCACCTTTGGCGGGGTACACAATTTGTGTGTACATTATCACACGCGGTATGATGTGGATTATATAACCCCAATGGCGAAGGGTTAATATTGTGATGCGGACTTAGATATAACCCCAATGGTGAAGGGTAGTATTATGAGTGGAATAATTATACGTATGTGTATATGGCGTATTTATTTGTGAATGTTATGGTATGTGAAATGTCCCGTTCTTATTGATTAAAAACGTTCCATATTAATTGATTTCGTTGCGAGGTTTTGACCTCTATATGAGACGTTTTTCAAAGACTGCATTCATTTTTAAAACAAACCATAACCTTTATTTCATCAATAAAGGTTTAAAAAGCTTTACGTAGATTATCAAATAATGATAATCTAAAATATCCTGTTTACACACGACCATTACATAATGGTTTACAATACAAATATGTTACAACAAAATAAGTTTCTTGAATGCAGTTTTTACACAATATCATACAAGCATGGACTCCAAATCTCGTCCTTATTTAAGTATGCGACAGCGGAAGCTCTTAATAATCACCTGAGAATAAACATGCTTAAAACGTCAACAAAAATGTTGGTGAGTTATAGGTTTAACCTATATATATCAAATCATAATAATAGACCACAAGATTTCATATTTCAATACACATCCCATACATAGAGATAAAAATCATTCATATGGTGAACACCTGGTAACCGACATTAACAAGATGCATATTTAAGAATATCCCCATCATTCCGGGACACCCTTCGGATATGATATAAATTTCGAAGTACTAAAGCATCCGGTACTTTGGATGGGGTTTGTTAGGCCCAATAGATCTATCTTTAGGATTCGCGTCAATTAGGGTGTCTGTTCCCTAATTCTTAGATTACCAGACTTAATAAAAAGGGGCATATTCGATTTCGATAATTCAACCATAGAATGTAGTTTCACGTACTTGTGTCTACTTTGTAAATCATTTATAAAACCTGCATGTATTCTCATCCCAAAAATATTAGATTTTAAAAGTGGGACTATAACTCACTTTCACAGATTTTTACTTCGTCGGGAAGTAAGACTTGACCACCGGTTGATTCACGAACCTATAACAATATATACATATATATCAAAGTATGTTTAAAATATATTTACAACACTTTTAATATATTTTGATGTTTTAAGTTTATTAAGTCAGCTGTCCTCGTTAGTAACCTACAACTAGTTGTCCACAGTTAGATGTACAGAAATAAATTGATAAATATTATCTTGAATCAATCCACGACCCAGTGTATACGTATCTCAGTATTGATCACAACTCAAACTATATATATTTTGGAATCAACCTCAACCCTGTATAGCTAACTCCAACATTCACATATAGAGTGTCTATGGTTGTTCCGAAATATATATAGATGTGTCGACATGATAGGTCGAAACATTGTATACGTGTCTATGGTATCTCAAGATTACATAATATACAATACAAGTTGATTAAGTTATGGTTGGAATAGATTTGTTACCAATTTTCACGTAGCTAAAATGAGAAAAATTATCCAATCTTGTTTTACCCATAACTTCTTCATTTTAAATCCGTTTTGAGTGAATCAAATTGCTATGGTTTCATATTGAACTCTATTTTATGAATCTAAACAGAAAAGTATAGGTTTATAGTCAGAAAAATAAGTTACAAGTCATTTTTGTAAAGGTAGTCATTTCAGTCGAAAGAACAACGTCTAGATGACCATTTTAGAAAACATACTTCCACTTTGAGTTTAACCATAATTTTTGGATATAGTTTCATGTTCATAATAAAAATCATTTTCTCAGAATAACAACTTTTAAATCAAAGTTTATCATAGTTTTTAATTAACTAACACAAAACAGCCCGCGGTGTTACTACGACGGCGTAAATCCGGTTTTACGGTGTTTTTAGTGTTTTCAGATTTTAAATCATTAAGTTAGCATATCATATAGATATAGAACATGTGTTTAGTTGATTTTAAAAGTCAAGTTAGAAGGATTAACTTTTGTTAGCGAACAAGTTTAGAATTAACTAAACTATGTTCTAGTGATTACAAGTTTAAAACTTCGAATAAGATAGCTTTATATGTATGAATCGAATGATGTTACGAACATCATTACTACCTTAAGTTCCTTGGATAAACCTACTGGAAAAGAGAAAAATGGATCTAGCTTCAATGGATCCTTGGATGGCTCGAAGTTCTTGAAGCAGAATCATGACACGAAAACAAGTTCAAGTAAGATCATCACTTGCAATAAGATTGTTATAGTTATAGAAATTGAACCAAAGTTTGAATATGATTATTACCTTGTATTAGAATGATAACCTACTGTAAGAAACAAAGATTTCTTGAGGTTGGATGATCACCTTACAAGATTGGAAGTGAGCTAGCAAACTTGAAAGTATTCTTGATTTTATGAAACTAGAACTTTTGGAATTTATGAAGAACACTTAGAACTTGAAGATAGAACTTGAGAGAGATCAATTAGATGAAGAAAATTGAAGAATGAAAGTGTTTGTAGGTGTTTTTGGTCGTTGGTGTATGGATTAGATATAAAGGATATGTAATTTTGTTTTCATGTAAATAAGTCATGAATGATTACTCATATTTTTGTAATTTTATGAGATATTTCATGCTAGTTGCCAAATGATGGTTCCCACATGTGTTAGGTGACTCACATGGGCTGCTAAGAGCTGATCATTGGAGTGTATATACCAAAAGTACATACATCTAAAAGCTGTGTATTGTACGAGTACGAATACGGGTGCATACGAGTAGAATTGTTGATGAAACTGAACGAGGATGTAATTGTAAGCATTTTTGTTAAGTAGAAGTATTTTGATAAGTGTCTTGAAGTCTTTCAAAAGTGTATGAATACATATTAAAACACTACATGTATATACATTTTAACTGAGTCGTTAAGTCATCGTTAGTCGTTACATGTAAATGTTGTTTTGAAACCTTTAGGTTAACGATCTTGTTAAATGTTGTTAACCCAATGTTTATAATATCAAAAGAGATTTTAAATTATTATATTATCATGATATTATGATGTACAAATATCTCTTAATATGATATATATACATTAAATGTCGTTACAATGATAATCGTTACATATATGTCTCGTTTCAAAATCATTAAGTTAGTAGTCTTGTTTTTACATATGTAGTTCATTGTTAATATACTTAATGATATATTTACTTATCATAATATCATGTTAACTATATATATAACCATATATATGTCATCATATAGTTTTTACAAGTTTTAACGTTCGTGAATCACCGGTCAACTTGGGTAGTCAATTGTCTATATGAAACCTATTTCAATTAATCAAGTCTTAACAAGTTTGATTGCTTAATATATTGGAAACATTTAATCATATAAATATCAATCTCAATTAATATATATAAACATGGAAAAGTTCGGGTCACTACAGTACCTACCCGTTAAATAAATTTCGTCCCGAAATTTTAAGCTGTTGAAGGTGTTGACGAATCTTCTGGAAAGAGATGCGGGTATTTCTTCTTCATCTGATCTTCACGCTCCCAGGTGAACTCGGGTCCTCTACGAGCATTCCATCGAACCTTAACAATTGGTATCTTGTTTTGCTTAAGTCTTTTAACCTCACGATCCATTATTTCGACGGGTTCTTCGATGAATTGAAGTTTTTCGTTGATTTGGATTTCATCTAACGGAATAGTGAGATCTTCTTTAGCAAAACATTTCTTCAAATTCGAGACGTGGAAAGTGTTATGTACAGCCACGAGTTGTTGAGGTAACTCAAGTCGGTAAGCTACTGGTCCGACACGATCAATAATCTTGAATGGTCCAATATACCTTGGATTTAATTTCCCTCGTTTACCAAATCGAACAACGCCTTTCCAAGGTGCAACTTTAAGCATGACCATCTCTCCAATTTCAAATTCTATATCTTTTCTTTTAATGTCAGCGTAGCTCTTTTGTCGACTTTGGGCAGTTTTCAACCGTTATTGAATTTGGATGATCTTCTCGGTAGTTTCTTGTATAATCTCCGGACCCGTAATCTGTCTATCCCCCACTTCACTCCAACAAATCGGAGACCTGCACTTTCTACCATAAAGTGCTTCAAACGGCGCCATCTCAATGCTTGAATGGTAGCTGTTGTTGTAGGAAAATTCTGCTAACGGTAGATGTCGATCCCAACTGTTTCCGAAATCAATAACACATGCTCGTAGCATGTCTTCAAGCGTTTGTATCGTCCTTTCGCTCTGCCCATCAGTTTGTGGATGATAGGCAGTACTCATGTCTAGACGAGTTCCTAATGCTTGCTGTAATATCTGCCATAATCTTGAAATAAATCTGCCATCCCTATCAGAGATAATAGAGATTGGTATTCCATGTCTAGAGACGACTTCCTTCAAATACAGTCGTGCTAACTTCTCCATCTTGTCATCTTCTCTTATTGGCAGGAAGTGTGCTGATTTGGTGAGACGATCAACTATTACCCAAATAGTATCAAAACCACTTGCAGTCCTTGGCAATTTAGTGATGAAATCCATGGTAATGTTTTCCCATTTCCATTCCGGGATTTCGGGTTGTTGAAGTAGACCTGATGGTTTCTGATGCTCAGCTTTGACCTTAGAACACGTCAAACATTCTCCTACGTATTTAGCAACATCGGCTTTCATACCCGGCCACCAAAAATGTTTCTTGAGATCCTTGTACATCTTCCCCGTTCCAGGATGTATTGAGTATCTGGTTTTATGAGCTTCTCTAAGTACCATTTCTCTCATATCTCCAAATTTTGGTACCTAAATCCTTTCAGCCCTATACCGGGTTCCGTCTTCCCGAATATTAAGATGCTTCTCCAATCCTTTGGGTATTTCATCCTTTAAATTTCCCTCTTTTAAAACTCCTTGTTGCGCCTCCTTTATTTGAGTAGTAAGGTTATTATGAATCATTATATTCATAGATTTTACTCGAATGGGTTCTCTATCCTTCCTGCTCAAGGCATCGGCTACCACATTTGCCTTCCCCGGGTGGTAACGAATCTCAAAGTCGTAATCATTCAACAATTCAATCCACCTACGCTGCCTCATATTCAGTTGTTTCTGATTAAATATGTGTTGAAGACTTTTGTGGTCAGTATATATAATACTTTTGACCCCATATAAGTAGTGCCTCCAAGTCTTTAATGCAAAAACAACCGCGCCTAATTCCAAATCATGCGTCGTATAATTTTGCTCGTGAATCTTCAACTGTCTAGACGCATAAGCAATCACCTTCATTCGTTGCATTAATACACAACCGAGACCTTGCTTTGATGCGTCACAATAAATCACAAAATCATCATTCCCTTCAGGCAATGACAATATAGGTGTCGTAGTTAGCTTTTTCTTCAATAACTGAAACGCTTTCTCTTGTTCATCCTTCCATTCAAATTTCTTCCCTTTATGCGTTAATGCAGTCAAGGGTTTTGCTATTCTGGAAAAGTCTTGGATGAACCTTCTGTAGTAACCAGCTAGTCCTAAAAACTGGCGTATGTGTTTCGGAGTTTTCGGGGTTTCCCACTTTTCAACAGTTTTTATCTTTGCTGGATCCACCTTAATACCTTCTTTGTTCACTATGTGACCGAGGAATTGAACTTCTTCCAACCAAAATGCACACTTTGAAAACTTAGCGTACAATTCTTCCTTCCTCAATACTTCTAACACCTTTCTCAAATGTTCACCGTGTTCTTGGTCATTCTTTGAGTAAATAAGTATGTCATCAATGAAAACAATGACAAACTTGTCAAGGTATGGTCCACACACTCGGTTCATAAGGTCCATGAACACAGCTGGTGCATTAGTTAAACCAAACGGCATGACCATAAACTCGTAATGACCGTAACGTGTTCTGAAAGCAGTCTTTGGAATATCATCTTCTTTCACCCGCATTTGATGATACCCGGAACGTAAGTCAGTCTTTGAATAAACAGACGAGCCTTGTAGTTGATCAAATAAGTCATCGATTCTCGGTAGTGGGTAGCGGTTCTTGATGGTAAGTTTGTTCAACTCTCGGTAGTCGATACACAACCTGAATGTACCATCTTTCTTCTTGACAAACAAAACAGGAGCTCCCCACGGTGATGTGCTTGGTCGAATGAAACCACGCTCTAAAAGTTCTTGTAATTGGCTTTGCAGTTCTTTCATCTCGCTGGGTGTGAGTCTGTAAGGAGCACGAGCTATTGGTGCAGCTCCTGGTACAAGATCTATTTGAAATTCAACGGATCGATGTGGTGGTAATCCTGGTAATTCTTTCGGAAATACATCGGGAAATTCTTTTGCGACGGGAACATCATTGATGCTCTTTTCTTCAGTTTGTACTTTCTCGACGTGTGCTAGAACAGCATAGCAACCTTTTCTTATTAGTTTTTGTGCCTTCAAATTACTAATAAGATGTAGCTTCGTGTTGCCCTTTTCTCCGTACACCATTAAGGGTTTTCCTTTTTCTCGTATAATGCGAATTGCATTTTTGTAACAAACAATCTCTGCTTTCACTTCTTTCAACCAGTCCATACCGATTATCACATCAAAACTCCCTAACTCTACTGGTATCAAGTCAATCTTAAATGTTTCGCTAACCAGTTTAATTTCTCGATTCCGACATATATTATCTGCTGAAATTAATTTACCATTTGCTAATTCGAGTAAAAATTTACTATCCAAAGGCGTCAATGGACAACTTAATTTAGCACAAAAATCTCTACTCATATAGCTTCTATCCGCACCCGAATCAAATAAAACATAAGCACATTTATTGTCAATAAGAAACGTACCCGTAACAAGCTCCGGGTCTTCCTGTGCCTCTGCCGCATTAATATTGAAAACTCTTCCGCGGCCTTGTCCATTCGTGTTCTCCGGTTTCGGGCAATTTCTAATAATGTGGCCTGGTTTTCCACATTTATAACAAACTACATTGGCATAACTTGCTCCGACACTACTTGCTCCGCCATTACTCGTTCCGACACCATTTGTTCCTTTCGTTCTATTAACCCCTGGTCCGTAGACCTCACACTTCGCCGCGCTATGACCATTTCTTTTACACTTGTTGCAAAATTTGGTGCAGAACCCCGAGTGATACTTTTCACACCTTTGGCATAGCTGCTTCTGATTGTTGTTGTTGTTGCGGTTATTATTGTTGTTGGGATAATTGTTGTAGTTGCTGTTGTTGTTGTTGTTGTTGTTAGGCCGTTTGTTGTAGTTACGATTGATGTTGCGATTGTTGGGATAATTGTTGCGATTATTATTGTTGTTGTATTGGTGATTCTTATCACCGTTTTCCTCCCACTTTCTTTTGACTTGCTTCACATTGGCCTCTTCAGTAGTTTGTTCTTTAATTCTTTCTTCAATCTGGTTCACTAGTTTGTGAGCCATTCTACATGCCTGTTGTATGGAGGCGGGCTCGTGTGAACTTATATCTTCTTGGATTCTTTCCGGTAATCCTTTCACAAATGCGTCGATCTTCTCTTCCTCATCTTCGAATGCTCCCGGACACAATAGGCACAATTCTGTGAATCGTCTTTCGTACGTGGTAATATCAAATCCTTGGGTTCGTAACCCTCTAAGTTCTGTCTTGAGCTTATTGACCTCAGTTCTGGGACGGTACTTCTCGTTCATCAAGTGCTTGAATGCTGACCACGGTAGTGCGTACGCATCGTCTTGTCCCACTTGCTCTAGATAGGTATTCCACCATGTTAACGCAGAACCTGTGAAGGTATGCGTAGCGTACTTCACTTTGTCCTCTTCAGTACACTTACTTATGGCAAACACCGATTCGACCTTCTCGGTCCACCGTTTCAATCCGATCGGTCCTTCGGTTCCATCAAATTCCAAAGGTTTGCAGGCAGTGAATTCTTTGTAGGTGCATCCTACACGATTTCCTGTACTGCTAGATCCAAGGTTATTGTTGGTATGTAGCGCAGCCTGTACTGCGGCTATGTTTGAAGCTAGAAAAGTACGGAATTCCTCTTCATTCATATTCACGGTGTGTCGAGTAGTCGGTGCCATTTCCTTCAAAATAGTCAAATGGAACAAGTTAATCATACAGAATATTAAGAGTAGTTAATAGTATTTCGTAGCATAATATGAACTCATTTATAAAAGCTTTTTCTTCATATTAGCGTTTTATAAGTTTAAATTCGGGTAGTACCTACCCGTTAAGTTCATACTTAGTAGCTAATATACAATTCAACTACTACAATTCTATATGAAAAACTGATTGTAATAATATTTCGCGTTCAAACTTTTATACAATATTTTACAAACTTACAATACCGCTTATTTTACATAAAGCATGAAATATAGCACACAATAACTTTGATACAAGATAGTTGTGAAGATAATTCTAGCTAGTACACAAGTCGTTCAGCAAAGGCAATAAAGACACGTAATTCATACGTCCAGAAACAAGTCATGCATTCTGGTTTTACTAGGACTACTTCCCATCCTTGGTCTTGCGGAACATAACCGTTATGGCCGTTGATAAGACAGCGTGTTGTAACGTCGTCAAAGGGACGAGGGTTACGTAATGTCCAACAGTCCCGTAACAATCTAAAAACCTCATTTCTTACCCCAATTACCGACTCCGTCACTTGTGGAAACGTTTTGTTTAATAGTTGTAGCCCGATGTTCTTGTTCTCACTTTGGTGAGAAGCGAACAATACTAATCCGTAAGCATAACATGCTTCTTTATGTTGCATGTTAGCCGCTTTTTCTAAATCACGAAGTCCAATATTCGGATATATTGAGTCAAAATAATTTCTTAACCCGTTGCGTAAAATAGCATTTGGGTTCCCCGCAATATATGCGTCAAAGTAAACACATCGTAACTTATGGGTTTCCCAATGTGCTATCCCCCATCTTTCAAACGAAAGTCTCTTATAAACCAAGACATTCTTGGAACGTTCTTTGAATGTCTTACAAACTGATCTCGCCTTAAATAGTTGTGCCGAGGAATTCTGGCCGACTCTAGACAAGATTTCATCAATCATGTCTCCGGGTAGGTCTCTTAAAATATTGGGTTGTCTATCCATTTTGTGTTTTTAAACTGTAAAATAGACAAGAGTTAGATTCATAAAAAAATACTTATTAATACAAGCAATTTTTACATATATCATAAAGCATAAGAACACTATATTACATATATTACACCACACGAATACAACTATCTTATTCCGACTCGATCGTTTCTTCTTCTTCGGTTTTGGTTCGTTTTGCCAAGTTTCTAGGGATATATGATGTTCCCCTAATACGAGCCGTCGTTGTCCACATTGGTTTAGAAAAACCTGGTGGTTTAGAGGTTCCCGGGTCATTGTTACAACTTAAGGACTTCGGGGGTTGATGATACATATAAAGTTCATCGGGGTTGGAATTAGATTTCTCTATTTTTATGCCCTTTCCCTTATTATTTTCTTTTGCCTTTTTAAATTCAGTTGGGGTAATTTCTATAACATCATTGGAATTCTCGTCGGAATCCGATTCATCGGAGAATTGGTAATCCTCCCAATATTTTGCTTCCTTGGCGGAAACACCATTGACCATAATTAACCTTGGTCGGTTGGTTGAGGATTCTCTTTTACTTAACCGTTTTATTATTTCCCCCACCGGTTCCGATTCTTCTTCCGGTTCCGATTCTTCTTCCGGTTCCGACTCTTCTTCCGGTTCCTCTTCGGGAACTTGTGAATCAGTCCACGAATCATTCCAATTTACATTTGACTCTTCATTATTATTAGGTGAGTCAATGGGACTTGTTCTAGAGGTAGACATCTATCACATAATATCAAACACGTTAAGAGATTAATATATCACATAATATTCATATGTTAAAAATATATAGTTTCCAACAAAAATGTTAAGCAATCATTTTTAAAGAAAACACGGTCGAAGTCCAGAATCACTAATGCATCCTAACAAACTCGATAAGACACACTAATGCAAATTTTCTGGTTCTCTAAGACCAACGCTCGGATACCAACTGAAATGTCCCGTTCTTATTGATTAAAAACGTTCCATATTAATTGATTTCGTTGCGAGGTTTTGACCTCTATATGAGACGTTTTTCAAAGACTGCATTCATTTTTAAAACAAACCATAACCTTTATTTCATCAATAAAGGTTTAAAAAGCTTTACGTAGATTATCAAATAATGATAATCTAAAATATCCTGTTTACACACGACCATTACATAATGGTTTACAATACAAATATGTTACAACAAAATAAGTTTCTTGAATGCAGTTTTTACACAATATCATACAAGCATGGACTCCAAATCTCGTCCTTATTTAAGTATGCGACAGCGGAAGCTCTTAATAATCACCTGAGAATAAACATGCTTAAAACGTCAACAAAAATGTTGGTGAGTTATAGGTTTAACCTATATATATCAAATCATAATAATAGACCACAAGATTTCATATTTCAATACACATCCCATACATAGAGATAAAAATCATTCATATGGTGAACACCTGGTAACCGACATTAACAAGATGCATATTTAAGAATATCCCCATCATTCCGGGACACCCTTCGGATATGATATAAATTTCGAAGTACTAAAGCATCCGGTACTTTGGATGGGGTTTGTTAGGCCCAATAGATCTATCTTTAGGATTCGCGTCAATTAGGGTGTCTGTTCCCTAATTCTTAGATTACCAGACTTAATAAAAAGGGGCATATTCGATTTCGATAATTCAACCATAGAATGTAGTTTCACGTACTTGTGTCTACTTTGTAAATCATTTATAAAACCTGCATGTATTCTCATCCCAAAAATATTAGATTTTAAAAGTGGGACTATAACTCACTTTCACAGATTTTTACTTCGTCGGGAAGTAAGACTTGACCACCGGTTGATTCACGAACCTATAACAATATATACATATATATCAAAGTATGTTTAAAATATATTTACAACACTTTTAATATATTTTGATGTTTTAAGTTTATTAAGTCAGCTGTCCTCGTTAGTAACCTACAACTAGTTGTCCACAGTTAGATGTACAGAAATAAATCGATAAATATTATCTTGAATCAATCCACGACCCAGTGTATACGTATCTCAGTATTGATCACAACTCAAACTATATATATTTTGGAATCAACCTCAACCCTGTATAGCTAACTCCAACATTCACATATAGAGTGTCTATGGTTGTTCCGAAATATATATAGATGTGTCGACATGATAGGTCGAAACATTGTATACGTGTCTATGGTATCTCAAGATTACATAATATACAATACAAGTTGATTAAGTTATGGTTGGAATAGATTTGTTACCAATTTTCACGTAGCTAAAATGAGAAAAATTATCCAATCTTGTTTTACCCATAACTTCTTCATTTTAAATCCGTTTTGAGTGAATCAAATTGCTATGGTTTCATATTGAACTCTATTTTATGAATCTAAACAGAAAAGTATAGGTTTATAGTCAGAAAAATAAGTTACAAGTCATTTTTGTAAAGGTAGTCATTTCAGTCGAAAGAACAACGTCTAGATGACCATTTTAGAAAACATACTTCCACTTTGAGTTTAACCATAATTTTTGGATATAGTTTCATGTTCATAATAAAAATCATTTTCTCAGAATAACAACTTTTAAATCAAAGTTTATCATAGTTTTTAATTAACTAACACAAAACAGCCCGCGGTGTTACTACGACGGCGTAAATCCGGTTTTACGGTGTTTTTCGTGTTTTCAGGTTTTAAATCATTAAGTTAGCATATCATATAGATATAGAACATGTGTTTAGTTGATTTTAAAAGTCAAGTTAGAAGGATTAACTTTTGTTTGCGAACAAGTTTAGAATTAACTAAACTATGTTCTAGTGATTACAAGTTTAAAACTTCGAATAAGATAGCTTTATATGTATGAATCGAATGATGTTATGAACATCATTACTACCTTAAGTTCCTTGGATAAACCTACTGGAAAAGAGAAAAATGGATCTAGCTTCAATGGATCCTTGGATGGCTCGAAGTTCTTGAAGCAGAATCATGACACGAAAACAAGTTCAAGTAAGATCATCACTTGAAATAAGATTGTTATAGTTATAGAAATTGAACCAAAGTTTGAATATGATTATTACCTTGTATTAGAATGATAACCTACTGTAAGAAAAAAAGATTTCTTGAGGTTGTATGATCACCTTACAAGATTGGAAGTGAGCTAGCAAACTTGAAAGTATTCTTGATTTTATGAAACTAGAACTTTTGGAATTTATGAAGAACACTTAGAACTTGAAGATAGAACTTGAGAGAGATCAATTAGATGAAGAAAATTGAAGAATGAAAGTGTTTGTAGGTGTTTTTGGTCGTTGGTGTATGGATTAGATATAAAGGATATGTAATTTTGTTTTCATGTAAATAAGTCATGAATGATTACTCATATTTTTGTAATTTTATGAGATATTTCATGCTAGTTGCCAAATGATGGTTCCCACATGTGTTAGGTGACTCACATGGGCTGCTAAGAGCTGATCATTGGAGTGTATATACCAATAGTACATACATCTAAAAGCTGTGTATTGTACGAGTACGAATACGGGTGCATACGAGTAGAATTGTTGATGAAACTGAACGAGGATGTAATTGTAAGCATTTTTGTTAAGTAGAAGTATTTTGATAAGTGTCTTGAAGTCTTTCAAAAGTGTATGAATACATATTAAAACACTACATGTATATACATTTTAACTGAGTCGTTAAGTCATCGTTAGTCGTTACATGTAAATGTTGTTTTGAAACCTTTAGGTTAACGATCTTGTTAAATGTTGTTAACCCAATGTTTATAATATCAAAAGAGATTTTAAATTATTATATTATCATGATATTATGATGTACAAATATCTCTTAATATGATATATATACATTAAATGTCGTTACAACGATAATCGTTACATATATGTCTCGTTTCAAAATCATTAAGTTAGTAGTCTTGTTTTTACATATGTAGTTCATTGTTAATATACTTAATGATATATTTACTTATCATAATATCATGTTAACTATATATATAACCATATATATGTCATCATATAGTTTTTACAAGTTTTAACGTTCGTGAATCACCGGTCAACTTGGGTAGTCAATTGTCTATATGAAACCTATTTCATTTAATCAAGTCTTAACAAGTTTGATTGCTTAATATATTGGAAACATTTAATCATGTAAATATCAATCTCAATTAATATATATAAAAATGGAAAAGTTCGGGTCACTACAGTATGAACCATCGAGCCGGTAGTGCCATAATGTGTGTGTGTGATAGGATGTGAACCACGAGCCGGTAGCATCGAGTGTGAACCACGAGCCGGTAGCACTATAAAATAATTGATGTGAACCACGAGCCAGTAGCATCGAGTGGGAACCACGAGCCGGTAGCACTATAAAATAATTGATGTGAACCACGTGCCGGTAGCATCGAGTGTGAACCACGTGCCGGTAGTACTATAAAATAATTGATGTGAACCACGAGCCGGTAGCATCGAGTGTGAACCACGAGCCGGTAGCACTATAAAAGAGTATGACTCAATTGCGTATGGTGTGAACCACGAGCCGGTAGCACCATAGTGTTATGGTTAACCTTGGGAGTTTTACGCGTTGTTATATATATATTGTATACGTATAATGTTGTATTGACGTGATGTAGCTAACCTTCTGGTTGTAGCTTATTGGCATTGTTCGCAACGTTGTTTGCGAACTTACTATATTGTTGGTGTTGTTAGCTTGTGCTTAGTGAACGTACGGTATGCTAGGTTTAGCTTGCCCTATACTTGGATGCTTCGGTATGCGCTATTTGATTATTATTGTGGCGTGTCCATTTTATACATATATATGTATGTAGTATATTTTCACTCACTAAGCGTTAGCTTACCCTCTCGTTGTTTACATTTTTTTTATAGATTGCATGGATGCGGTGGCTCGGGTAAGCGCGGGGACTAGTGGACTTGCGTAGTTGCTTTAGAAGACTTGCTTTTGGATTTGTTTAGGATTGGGTAGCGTGTCCCCAATCCCATTCTCGGTCTATGTTTTGTATAAACTAATGGGTCGGAATAGTCACTTGTGGTATTTTGGGTCGATGTGGGCCCGGTGTCGTAAAACTCGGTTTTTATTGTGAAAAACTCTTAGTTTAAACTATTGTAATATATTGTGAAAGTGTTTTGGTTTAAAAGTGTCGGGAAGCGGGTTTTCGCCCGCGTGAGTTCGAGAAACTGATCAGAATGTTTTAGTACATCTGGACGCCGTCCCGGATGTCTGGACGCCGTCTCAGTCTTAAGAGCTGCACGCCGTCCAAGCTTTTGGACGCCGTCCAGATCAACTGTTTCAGAATTTTTTTTTTTTGTGGCACGTTTTCGGATGGTTAACGGGTTGGGTCGTTACATAAACGAAGAAGAAGATGAATATGAACTGAAACATACGGGTTATATATTTATAAGGGGAGTATTTAATCAGATAATTGTGAATGGAACATTGGTTTGGGGTGCTTGTCGGGTAGCAAAGGGTCACGGGTTCGAGTCCCTGATGGGCAGTATTTTTTTTTTGGGCCAAATTCCATGAAGGTAGCTTCACCTTATTAATATTATCATTATTATTTTGATTCTCAATTATATTATTATTGTTAATGATATTCCTATGATTATTATTATTGTTTTTAATATTGTGTAGTTATTATTAGTATTACAACACTTATTATTATTAATATTATCGTACCAATAAGTATTAAAATTATTATTATTATTATTAACATTATTAATGTATTTATTATTATTATAGATTTTGTCAATTAAGTATTAGTTATCATTATTATTATTATTAATATTCTAATTAATGTTGTTATTAGTGATTGTTATCTGTACGAGTATTATGGTTATTATTATATTTATTACTAAAATAAGTATTAGTTACCATTTATTAGTTATCATAATTAAAATTACAAATATGATTATTATTAGTATGAAAATAATACGAATTATTATTATTTCCGTATATATTAGAATTAGTATCTTTCTATAAATAATAGAACTATTAACATTAACATAAGTAGTATTAATTGTATTATCACAGGTATTATTATTATTATGTAATTACTAAAATCAGTAACATAGCTATCATTAACTGTAAAAATTAATATTTTACAATTATAATTATTAATATCATTATAATTATCATTAAGTATTATAATTACTATCATTTCTACCACTACTAATATTATTTTGATTTTATTATAACTACTATTATTAATAAACAAATATGTATGTTAAAAATATATTTAATACATATGACATAACGAAAAGTAATAACAAAATGAATATATGAAACAGTTATATTATTAAAAGTATATAACTAATAAATTTATATATATATATATATATATATATATATATATATATATATATATATATATATATATATATATATATATATATATATATATATATATATATATATATATATATATATATATATATATATTGTACGGTTACAACTATGTATATTAATAAATATACAAATGATATAGGTTCGTGAATCCGAGGCCAATCCTGCATTGTTCAATATTGTCATATGTATTTTTACTACAAAATACATTAGGTGAGTTTCATTTACCTTTTTACCCTTTATATTTTTGGGCTGAGAATACATGCGCAATTTTTTATAATGTTTTACGAAATAGACACAAGTAATTGAAACTACATTATATGATTGAATGATCAAAATCGAATATGCCCCTTTTAGTCTGGTAATCTAAGAATTAGGGAACAGACACCCTAATTGACGCGAACTCTAAAGATAGATCTATCGGGCCCAATAAGCCCCATCCAAAGTACCGGATGCTTTAGTACTTCGAAATTTATATCATGTCTGAAGGAGGATCCCGGAATGATGGGGATATTCTTATATGTATATTGTGAATGTCGGTTACCAGGTGTTCAATCCATATGAATGATATTTTTGTCTCTATGCATGGGACGTATGTTTATGAGAAATGGAAATATGAAATCTTGTGGTCTATTAAAAATTATGAAATTATTATTTATGCTAAACTAATGAACTCACCAACCTTTTGGTTGACACTTGAAAGCATGTTTATTCTCAGGTACGAAAGAAATCTTCCGTTGTGCATTTGATCTTTTTAAAGATATTACTTGGAGTCATTCATGACATATTTCAAAAGACATTGCATTCGAGGCGTTGAGTTTATCAAGATCATTATTAAGTCAATTATAGTTGGATATATTATAAAATGGTATGCATGTCTATCAACTTAGATGAAATGAAAGATTGTCTTTTCAAAACGAATGCAATGTCTGTAAAATATATCATATAGAGGTCAAGTACATCGCGATGTAATCAACTGTTGTGAATCGTTTATAATCGATATGGACTTCGTCCGGATGGATTAGGACGGGTCCTTTCAGTTGGTATCAGAGCGGTGGTCTTAGCGAACCAGGTCTGCATTAGTGTGTATAACTGATAAGTCGTTAGGATACATTAGTGAGTCTGGACTTCGACCGTGTCTGCATGTCAAAAATCTTGCTTATCATCTTTGTCGGAAATTATCAGTTTATCATCCTTAGGAAATTACCTGCTTATCATTCTTAGTCTAGACACATCTGACTGCAATGATTGCATGAATAATGTATAGACAAAATCCATATCTTAGCGTATCTGTCACTGTAGACCTTATCTGACACGTTTCCTTAATTTTCTCCGTAATTCACTGGATCTTTGGAAGTATGTATAGATATTCTATATATAAATAGAATATCATTCGATATTCAAAAATTATTTCATATCAAAACCCTTTAACTGATCGTGAGAGATGGATCCTACACCTAGCTTGGATTCCATTAGTTCCGGAAGCGATTTCGAGATGTATATTGAAACAAACTCCGAAGTCAATGAATCAGAAGTGCCTCAACCATTTAGTTATTTTTCTTTCTGGAAGAGATGGGGGTGGGTCCGAGACTTACTCACTCGATGGAGAAATGAAGAAGGCGAACCCTACCACGATCCAAACTTACCTCCTAACATCGGAGAAAACGATGTACTCACCGGTGAACCTATGCGCAACACTGTATTCACCCTTCTTGCTAAAGTTTTCCACCTCGAAGGTCGCGTTACTGCAATCTCAGAAAATATTCAATCTCTACTTCCGAATACCAATCGAAGGGGAATATTAGAAGAAGTTAGGGAACTTCGAATTGATAATCAAGATCTATCGAATCAGATGAGTGGATGGATAGAAATGATAGAGGGTAGGATAGAAACCCTGACAAGAATGGTGCGTGAATTACAAGCTATACTTATTACACCAACATCATCATCAACCTCAGCACCAACAACACTTGTAGCACCGACAGCAACAGTACCACCATCAGCAGCACCAGTAGCATAACCAGTACCAACAACAACAACATCACCACACGTCTCAACCTCGCAATCTATACCTCAAGCATAATCATCGTTCTACGTATCGTTCTACATCAATTATTTCCGTTCTTCATGGCGATTATGTAATCTCTAATGTTTTAGAGATTATGTATTCTAGTTATAACGGTAAATCAAATGAGTTTAATATTATATTAACTCATTGAATCTATGATTACATCTGAAGAAAATATATATGAAAGTATATTTTCATAAAAATTGTAATTAAAAATTCTTTTGTACAAACTGTTAATGGTGAAAATATTTTAACGGATAGGTAATACCCGAGAAATATTTAGATTTCACATTAATAAGTTACGCTATACATTCTTCGAACCTGATTCAACGGTCAATTACCATCCTACTTACATCCACAGATATACTAATCTGATTCACCACAGAACAACCATTTTCATTCAATTTCTTATTTGAATTTTGACCTATCAGAATCCAACAAGTGGCATAATGAAGAAATAATGAACACAATAAAAATTGATTAGAAACAGACTATTTAACAATATGAAATTTTGTTAATGAAACGACCCGTTCATATACATTATAAACGATTCACAATAGTTGATTACATCGCGAGGTATTTGACCTCTATATGATACATTTTACAAACATTGCATGCATTTTTAAAAGACAAACTTTTTTTACAACGAAAGTTGACGGCATGCACACCATTTCATAATACATCCAACTATAACTGACATAATAATAATCTTGATGAACTCAATGACTCGAATGCAACGTCTTTCAAAATATGCCATGAATGACTCCAAGTAATATCCTTAAAATGAGCTAATGCACAGCGGAAGATTTCTTTAATACCTGAGAATAAACATGCTTTAAAGTGTCAACCAAAAGGTTGGTGAGTTCATAGGTTTATCATAACAATCATTTCAATATATTAATAGACCACAAGATTTCCGTTTATAAATATATGTACACTCGCAAGTGTATAAAAGTATTCTATAAGTTGTAGGCACCCAGTAACAAGCCTTAACATTCATGTTTTACCCTCTGAAGTACACCAGATCAGGTGTGTTTAAAGTAACCTCGAAGTACTAAAGCATCCCATAGTCAGGATGGGGTTTGTCAGGCCCAATAGATCTATCTTTAGGATTCGCGCCTATCGTACATAGACAAGTAGTTTAATGTTACCAAGCTAAGGGTATATTTCTGGTTTAAACCCACGTAGAATTAGTTTTAGTACTTGTGCCTATTTCGTAAAACATTTATAAAAACAGCGCATGTATTCTCAGTCCCAAAATATATATATAAAAGGGAGCAAATGAAACTCACCATACTGTATTTCGTAGTAAAAATACATATAACGTCATTTAACAAGTGCAAGGTTGGCCTCAGATTCACGAACCTATATTAATTATATATATTTATATGTTGGTCAATATTTGTCTAACAATTTTTGGTCAAGTCATAGTGTACCACAATCCTAATGCTCGAGACTAATATGCAAAAGTCAACAAAAGTCAACTTGACCCAAAATGACTTCTAAAATTTATACGTGTTTATTATATAACTTAACTATAGTCGTTTTATATATTTAAATATATTTATTAGATTTTATAATAATAAAAGTCATTTATTAATAAAAATTTATATTAACGTTTATATATGATAAAATATACTTTTATATATCTTAAGTAGTAAAATTTATAAAGTTCACTTAATATCGTAAAACTATAGTGGTAAGTATTATTAATGTAATTATATTATGCGTGGTGAAAAATATCTTTGTATCCCCTATTTATTTGATAAAATAATATTGATCATAATAATAAGTAAAAGTTGTATTATTTTGTAATAATAATAATTATTATTCTATAAAAAAATAACAATATCTATATTTACTAAAAATGGTATTATGATAAAATGATAATACTAACATAATAGTAATAATGATATTTTATAATAACAATGATATTTCTATTAAAATAATAACGACGATAGTAATAATAATCATTTTAACAATAATACTAAAATTCAGTTGACTATAACTTCTAATCCGTTCATCGAAACCATTCGATATCTAAATAAAAAGTTCTTAATTTTTCGCTAGCTTTCCAATGACATGCATATCATATACCCTATCTCAGTAGCATATGTATCTAATTCAGGATTCAACAAACCTATCTAAGGACAATATCGAATGTACAAGCATGCATAATCCTATATACTCGAGCACTAGTCAGGGATACACTATTGATATATAAAAGTTAAGTTATGAGTGCTCACGTATCAATATTAAGATTCAATATTGCAGGAAAGTACGTAGACGCAATGGAGATGATAAACACTAGATTGACCTCACGAGCATACCCATGAACCATACCCATCACCTCCATAGCTATAACCCATAATTTCTTTAGCTTTGACTCATTCAAAAAACTATTTTGAAATCACTCGGACATCATTCTGTCGTAATATTTTATGTATACTAATAATATCTTGAAATAATACAGAGCAAATATATATATATATATATATATATATATATATATATGTAAATCGATTAAGAGAGTTTAGAGAAATATATTTTCAAGTTTATATGAAATAATGAAACCTATTGAATTCTATTTATAATAGATTTTTGAATTATTAAAGTGAATTATTAAAGTATGAATTATTAAAGTGAATTATTAAAGTATGAATTATTAAAGTGAATTATTAAAGTATGAATTATTAAAGTGAATTATTAAAGTATGAATTATTAAAGTGAATTATTAAAGTATGAATTATTAAAGTGAATTATTAAAGTTAAAGTAAAGTAAAAGTAAAGTAAAGGTAAAGTTAAAATATAGTAAAAGTATAAAAACTATGTATGTATAATACGCGTATAAATATATATAATATTAATTTAAATCGTTATATATATTTAATGAAATAAAATATAAATATCGTTATATTTATTATACTGGTTAAGTAATGAGTTGTCAAAAGTGATTCTAGATATTTATAAAAGTTATATACGTTTTAATAATAAAGTTCTTTTTAGACTGAAAACGTTTTTGTACGTTTGAAAATAGATTAATAGAATATTATGGAAACCAATTCTCCACTAGCTTTTGTCTAACTTTCGTAAATGACACTTTTTATTTTTATTTATAAATAGCTTTACAAATTATTCCGAATATCGTTAAGAGGAATAGATTTTCTCAAATCATAGTGGACCTCTCAACAGAGACTTGTAATCATAATTCAATGTTTCTGATAATTCAATCATTTAATATATATTTTTTTAATTTCGTCGATAATCATATTGAAACAAATACGTTCATATAAAGCATTATACGTTTAAATACTTTGTTGACATTTTCAATTTATAACATATACACATATACATATATATTCATATATGTTCATTTAATAGTTCGTGAATCATTGGAATTTGGTCGAGGTTTAAATGAATGTATAAACATAGTTTAAAATCCTTGAGATTTAACTTAACAAACATTGCTTATCGTGTCAGAATAATATAAAGATAAAGTTTAAATTTAGTCGGAAATTTTCGGGTCGTCACAGTTAAGAATCCACGCTAACAAGATCCTAGCTAACTGTTCCTAGCTAACTGTTTATTCCGTATTACATTTTATTTTATCGCAATTTATTTATCGCAATTTAATTATCGCAATTTATTTATCGCAGTTTATTTATCGCAATTTATATTCTCGCAATTTCATTTATCGTCATTTAATTTCTGTTATTTATTTTACGCACTTTAAATATCGGGACACGTATACAAGGTTTTGACATATCATATCGACGCATCTATATATATTATTTGGAATCACCATAGACACTCTATATGCAGTAATGATCGAGTTCTCTATACAGGGTTGAGGTTGATTCTATAATAATATATATACTTTGAGTTGTGATCGAGTCTGAGACGAATACGGGTCACGATACATATTAATTAATTCGAATATTATATATTAAACAATATATGAATTATTGGACTGTTAATTATGGACTATCGACTGTGGACTAATAAGATTGGACAATTAAAAATGAATTAAAATATTGATTATAACATATGAAACTAAACAATTCTTCAAGTTTGCCACTTGATTTCATCTCAAACCTCATTTGTATCTTGACGATTACGAACCACATTCAAACCTTTCATGATTCTTGAAAACATCTCAAATGAGAGGATGAACCAACCGCACTTCATCTACGGGAGAAAAGATTGATGCATTTAGTTATGCATCTGAAAAACTCTCGGAAACTGAGTAAACGTTTAACACGTAGTTGTGTTAATTCCTTTAGTGTTATTATTACCCAAAATAACTTGGTAATTCCTTTCAAAGTAGCAAATTTTGTCACAGCTTCAACAAATCAACTTCGACTTTTCATTCGAGTAAACTCTACTATAACTTTGATATGTAAGTTTACCTTTCGTCATCGTTACTGGAGAACCATTTATATTCCACCACATTAGCGGTAAACTTACCAGCACTTTCATTGATCTTTGACTTTCCGAAAAATCAGTATTGTTCTTTGAAACTCTATCATGTACTCATCTACATCTTGTAACAATAATTGCCATACCAATTATCGGGAATCAGCAATCAGTACTTTGAAAACTCGCAGCATATCTACATCAACCGTTATATTTATAACATTTATCTCTTAAAATTATGATCTCTCATTCTGAAATTCTGAAAAGCACTCAGTCACAAATAAATACTCTGAATGTTGAAAAAGCTGAATGAAGCAGCAGAAACCATAGACAATCGTAAACGACCTTAATCGTCGGAAGTTGATGATAAAGAATTGTAGGTTGGCAAAGCTCAGAAAAAGTTTGAAACTGAAAAAAAAACTGATTGAGCAAACTATGAAGGAAGCCGTGGACAAATCACAAAGAATAAGTTTGACTTTAAAGAATCTAAATGATTCAGTACCTGCTGAAGTCATTAACGAATACCTTGCTTTTGACTCCAAACTCTTACGGACAAATTTTCTTCACCATCCTTCGATATTAGAAATTCCAAGATATCATCGTATCTTTCATTATAAATATCCTCCATATTTCTGAAGATATTTTCATAACTATTCTTATCTGAAATATTAATCTATTCGTACTATCAGTGTTTCATCATATAGAAACTGTTAGTTTCTATATTCTGTAAACTTTCGAGCTTAAAATACGAATGTTATTGAAGTAATGTTGGGAATTGATGCATGAGTTAGTATAATATAATGACACTTGATCAACGTGATTATATTACAAAAAGTCATGCTGGGTTTCTAAATGGAACATGATGATTCACAGATTATAACATCATCATGTGTCATGTTACATAAGTCTTTCATTCTGATTAACGTCTGAACACATCAAGAAAATATATTCTTGATAGTTCTATTCTCAGTGATTCTGATAATTTGACAAATCAAATCGTGCTATTACATTCTTTCTTGTTTAGAACATTAAGCTCATTCGAAACTACACACCTATAGATTCTGGACTGTTACTTGCGAAAAGAAAACAAAAGCATGAAGCTCCAAAATAGAAAGGGGGTATAAATCACAACAAATAGGAGAGAGCATTAACTGTGGAGGACAATGATTATAGGAGAGAAGCAAGGACATCGAAATATAAGGGAAGATATAAAACCCAACAACAACACAGAAATTACAAACCGTGGATATTAATACGAATAGCAATATAAAGACACGGTATAATTAAGAATAGTATCACCCCAAGGTAATAGTAGAAGTAAACAGATTCTTCTGATGGAAGATTGAAAAGAAGGATGACAGAAATGATAATTAGGAAAATATTAAGGATTAGAACTGGATTAAGCATTTCCACAATCTCTTGGATGTATGAACTAAGAAAGAAAGTATAGGAATGGTGAGATTAATGGAACGGAAGAGCTTAATTTATAGGGGAAATATCAGACAGAGTAATCGAGGCAGATCAACGTATTTAATTATAGAGATCTTAATTTCCTTACTCTCCAACGAATCAAATCTTTTAGATTTCGAATATTTTCTATAAATCCCTTGAATTCCGGAATTCAACCAAGACAACGTCAAAAGTTAAGACGCACCTTATTTTCTAAATATTACCATGACTAGTCAAAAGTTATGATGAAACTGTCTTTATCATTTCACTATTTAGTGATGGCTATACTCGTACTCTTCGAAAAATCTGATTGTCTCATTCAAATTACCTTATGGTAATAAAACTCTATTTATCAGCTCATATTCGTTAAGAAAACATATTTATTGTTAGCCATGACGACCTCACTTAAATTTCGGGACGAAATTTCTTTAACGAGTAGGTACTGCGATGACCCGGGAATTTTAGACTAAATTTAAACTTAATCTTTATATAATTTCAATACGATAAGCAAAGTCTGTAATGTAACTATTTAAACCTTTGACTTTGTTCATATAATTATTTAAACATTTGACTACTCCCGACGATTCACGAACAATGATATGTAACTAATTAAATAAATGTATATATGAAAATAAATATAAATGGATATATTAATTTGAATTAACACCATTAAATCAGTTGAATTGGAAATATAAAGTAATATACAAACTAATTAAGCTATTATTAAAATAAATATATATGTAGGAATTCTATACATAAGTAATATTATATTATACATATTGTAACATATATAAATTTATAGAAATTTAATATTCAAAACGTATTATATATTAAATAATATGATATAATTAATAAACTGTAATATTAATATATTAAATTTGACTACAAGTTGAAAATATATAATTGTTATAATTTTGTTATTTCTTTTATTATTACTATTAAAATCAATATCAACATCAGTATCAATAATATTAGAAATTTGTAGTGACCCGAACTTTTTCATGTTTATATATATATTAAATGAAATTGTTATTTACATGATTTAGTGTTTCCAACATGTTAAGCAATCAAACTTGTTAAGACTTGATTAATTGAAATAGATTTCATATAGACAATTGACTACCCAAGTTGACCGGTGATTCACGAACGTTAAAACTTGTAAAAACTATACGATGACATATATATGGTTATATATATAGTTAACATGATTTTATTATAAGTATGTATCTCATTAGGTATTTTAACAATGAGTTATATAGTTAAAAATGAGACTATTAATTTAAGAAACTCGAAAACGATATATATAACAATTATCGTTATAACAACGTCTTACTAGGTACATATGAATCATATTAAGATATTGATACACTTGGTTAATTATGTTAAATGATAAGTAAATATATTATTAAGTGTATTAACAATGAAATACATATGTAAAAATAAGACTACTAACTTAATGATTTCGAAACGAGACATATATGTAACGATTATCGTTGTAACAGCATTTAACTGTATATATATCATACTAAGATATATTATATATCATAATATCATGATAATATAACAATTTAACATCTCATTTGTTATAATAAACAATGGGTTAACAACATTCAACAAGATCGTTAACTTAAAGGTTTCAAAACAACATTTACATGTAACGACTAACGATGACTTAACGACTCAGTTAAAATGTATATACATGTAGTGTTTTAATATGTATTCATACACTTTTGAAAGACTTCAAGACACTTATCAAAATACTTCTACTTAACAAAAATGCTTACAATTACATCCTCGTTCAGTTTCATCAACAATTCTACTCGTATGCACCCGTATTCGTACTCGTACAATACATAGCTTTTAGATGTATGTACTATTGGTATATACACTCCAATGATCAGCTCTTAGCAGCCCATGTGAGTCACCTAATACATGTGGGAACCATCATTTGGCAACTGGCATGAAATATCTCATAAAATTACAAAAATATGAGTAATCATTCATGACTTATTTACATGAAAACAAAATTACATATCCTTTATATCTAATCCATACACCAACGACCAAAAACACCTACAAACACTTTCATTCTTCAATTTTCTTCATCTAATTGATCTCTCTCAAGTTCTAACTTCAAGTTCTAAGTGTTCTTCATAAATTCTACAAGTTCTAGTTACATAAAATTAAGAATACTTTCAAGTTTGCTAGTTCACTTCCAATCTTGTAAGGTGATCATCCAACCTCAAGAAATCTTTGTTTCTTACATTAGGTTATCATTCTAATACAAGGTAATAATCATATTCAAACTTTGGTTCAATTTCTATAACTATAACAATCTTATTTCAAGTGATGATCTTACTTGAACTTGTTTTCGTGTCATGATTCTGCTTCAAGAACTTCGATCCATCCAAGGATCCGTTGAAGCTAGATCCATTTTTCCCTTTTCCAGTAGGTTTATCCAAGGAACTTAAGGTAGTAATGATGTTCATAACATCATTCGATTCATACATAAAAAGCTATCTTATTCGAAGGTTTAAACTTGTAATCACTAGAACATAGTTTAGTTAATTCTAAACTTGTTCGCAAATAAAAGTTAATCCTTCTAACTTGACTTTTAAAATCAACTAAACACATGCTCTATATCTATATGATATGCTAACTAAATGATTTAAAACCTGGAAACACGAAAAACACCGTAAAATCGGATTTACGCCGTCGTAGTAATACCGCGGGCTGTTTTGGGTTAGTTAATTAAAAACTATAATAAACTTTGATTTAAAAGTTGTTATTCTGAGAAAATGATTTTTATTATGAACATGAAACTATATCCAAAAATTATGGTTAAACTCAAAGTGGAAGTATGTTTTCTAAAATGGTCATCTAGACGTCGTTCTTTCGACTGAAATGACTACCTTTACAAAAACGACTTGTAACTTATTTTTCCGACTATAAACCTATACTTTTTCTATTTATATTCATAAAATAGAGTTCAATATGAAACCATAGCAATTTGATTCACTCAAAACGAATTTAAAATGAAGAAGTTATGGGTAAAACAAGATTGGATAATTTTTCTCATTTTAGCTACGTGAAAATTGGTAACAAATCTATTCCAACCATAACTTAATCAACTTGTATTGTATATTATGTAATCTTGAGATACCATAGACACGTATACAATGTTTTGACCTATCATGTCGACACATCTATATATATTTCGGAACAACCATAGACACTCTATATGTGAATGTTGGAGTTAGCTATACAGGGTTGAGGTTGATTCCAAAATATATATAGTTTGAGTTGTGATCAATACTGAGATACGTATACACTGGGTCGTGGATTGATTCAAGATAATATTTATCGATTTATTTCTGTACATCTAACTGTGGACAACTAGTTGTAGGTTACTAACGAGGACAGCTGACTTAATAAACTTAAAACATCAAAATATATTAAAAGTGTTGTAAATATATTTTGAACATACTTTGATATATATGTATATATTGTTATAGGTTCGTGAATCAACCAGTGGCCAAGTCTTACTTTCCGACGAAGTAAAAATCTGTGAAAGTGAGTTATAGTCCCACTTTTAAAATCTAATATTTTTGGGATGAGAATACATGCAGGTTTTATAAATGATTTACAAAATAGACATAAGTACGTGAAACTACATTCTATGGTTGAATTATCGAAATCGAATATGTCCCTTTTTATTAAGTCTGGTAATCTAAGAATTAGGGAACAGACACCCTAATTGACGCGAATCCTAAAGATAGATCTATTGGGCCTAACAAACCCCATCCAAAGTACCGGATGCTTTAGTACTTCAAAATTTATATCATATCCTAAGGGTGTCCCGAAATGATGGGGATATTCTTATATATGCATTTTGTTAATGTCGGTTACCAGGTGTTCACCATATGAATGATTTTTATCTCTATGTATGGGATGTGTATTGAAATATGAAATCTTGTGGTCTATTGTTACGATTTGATATATATAGGTTAAACCTATAACTCACTAACATTTTTGTTGACGTTTAAAGCATGTTTATTCTCAGGTGAATACTAAGGGCTTCCGCTATTGCATACTAAAATAAGGACAAGAATTGGAGTCCATGTTTGTATGATATTGTGTAAAAACTGCATTCAAGAAACTGATTTCAATGTAACATATTTGTATTGTAAACCATTATGTAATGGTCGTGTGTAAACAGGATATTTTAGATTGTCATTATTTGATAATCTACGTAAAGCTTTTTAAACCTTTATTTATGAAATAAAGGTTATGGTTTGTTTTAAAAATGAATGCAGTCTTTGAAAAACGTCTCATATAGAGGTCAAAACCTCGCAACGAAATCAATTAATATGGAACGTTTTTAATCAAAAGAACGGGACATTTCAGTTGGTATCAGAGCGTTGGTCTTAGAGAACCAGAAATTTGCATTAGTGTGTCTTATCGAGTTTGTTAGGATGCATTAGTGAGTCTGGACTTCGACCGTGTTTTCTTTAAAAATGATTGCTTAACATTTTTGTTGGAAACTATATATTATTAACATGTATATATTATGTGATATATTAATCTCTTAACATGTTTGATATTGTGTGATAGATGTCTACCTCTAGCACAAATCCCATTGACTCACCTAATAATAACGAAGAGTCGAATATATATTAGACTGATTCACAAGTTCCCGAAGAAGAACCGGAAGAAGAATCAGAACCGGAAGAAGAATCAGAACCGGAAGAGGAGGAACCGGAGGAGGAAATAGAACCGGTGGGGGAAATAATAAAACGGTTAAGTAAAAGAAAATCATCAACCAACCGACCAAGGTTAATTATGGTCAATGGTGTTTCCGCCAAGGAAGCAAAATATTGGGAGGATTACCAATTCTCCTATGAATCGGATTCCGACGAGAATTCCGATGATGTTATAGAAATTACCCCAACTGAATTTAAAAAGGTAAAAGAAAATAATAAGGGAAAGGGCATAAAAATAGAGAAATCTAATTCCAACCCCGATGAACTTTATATGTATCGTCAACCCCCGAAGCCCTTAAGTTGTAACAATGACCCGGGAACCTCTAAACCACCAGGTTTTTCTAAACCAATGTGGAAAACGACGGTTCATATTGGGGGAACATCATATATCCCTAGAAACTTGGCAAAACGAACCAAAACCGAAGAAGAAGAAGAAGAAGAAACGAGCGAGTCGGAATAAGATAGTTGTATTCGTGTGGTGTAATATATGTAATATAGTGTGCTTATGCTTTATGATATATGTAAAAATTGCTTGTATTAATAAGTATTTTTTTTATGAATCTAACTCTTGTCTATTTTACAGTATAAAAACAAAAAATGGATAGACAACCCAATATTTTAAGAGACCTACCCGGAGACATGATTGATGAAATCTTGTCTAGAGTCGGTCAGAATTCTTCGGCACAACTATTTACGGCAAAATCAGTTTGTAAGACATTCGAAGAACGTTCCAAGAATGTCTTGGTTTATAAGAGACTTTCGTTTGAAAGATGGGGGATATCACATTGGGAAACCCATAAGTTACGATGTGTTTACTTTGACGCATATATTGCGGGGAACCCAAATGCTATTTTACGCAACGGGTTAAGAAATTATTTTGACTCAATGTATCTGAATATAGGACTTCATGATTTAGAAAAAGCGGCTAACATGCAACATAAAGAAGCATGCTATGCTTACGGGTTAGTAATGTTCGCTTCTCACCAAAGTGAGAAAAAGAACATCGGGCTACAACTATTAAACAAAACGTTCCCACAAGTGACGGAGTCGGTAATTGGGGTAAGAAATGAGGTTTTTAGGTTATTACGAGACTGTTGGTCATTACGTAACCCTCGTCCCTTTGACGACGTTACAACACGCTATTTTATCAACGGCCATAACGGTTATGTTCCACAAGACCAAGGATGGAAGTAGTCCTAGTAAAACCAGAATGCATGACTTGTTTCTGGACGTATGAATTACGTGTCTTTATTGCCTTTGCTGAACGACTTGTGTACTAGCTAGAATTATCTTCACAACTATCTTGTATCAAAGTTATTGTGTGCAATATTTCATGCTTTATGTAAAATAAGTGGTATTGTAAGTTTGTAAAATATTGTATAAAAGTTTGAACGCGAAATATTATTATAATCAGTTTTTCATATAGAATTGTAGTAGTTGAATTGTATATTAGCTGCTAAGTATGAACTTAACTGGTAGGTACTACCCGAATTTAAACTTATAAAACGCTAATATGAAGAAAAAGCTTTTATAAATGAGTTCATATTATGCTACGAAATACTATTAACTACTCTTAATATTCTGTATGATTAACTTGTTCCATTTGACTATTTTGAAGGAAATGGCACCGACTACTCGACACACCGTGAATATGAATGAAGAGGAATTCCGTACTTTTCTAGCTTCAAACATAGCTGCAGTACAGGCTGCGCTACATACCAACAATAACCTTGGATCTAGCAGTACAGGAAATCGTGTAAAATGCACCTACAAAGAATTCACTGCCTGCAAACCTTTGGAATTTGATGGAACCGAAGGACCAATCGGATTGAAACGGTGGACCGAGAAGGTCGAATCGGTGTTTGCCATAAGTAAGTGTACTGAAGAGGACAAAGTGAAGTACGCTACGCATACCTTCACAGGTTCTGCGTTAACATGGTGGAATACCTATCTAGAACATGTGGGACAAGATGATGCGTACGCACTACCGTGGTCAGCATTCAAGCACTTGATGAACGAGAAGTACCGTCCCAGAACCGAGGTCAATAAGCTCAAGACAGAACTTAGAGGGTTACGAACCCAAGGATTTGATATTACCACGTACGAAAGACGATTCACAGAATTGTGCCTATTGTGTCCGGGAGCGTTCGGAGATGAGGAAGAAAAGATCGACGCGTTTGTGAAAGGATTACCGGAAAGAATCCAAGAAGATATAAGTTTACACGAGCCCGCCTCTATACAACAGGCATGTAGAATGGCTCACAAACTAGTGAACCAGATTGAGGAAAGAATTAAAGAACAGACGGCTGAAGAGGCCAATGTGAAGCAAGTCAAAAAAAAGTGGGAGGAAAACGGTGATAAGAATCACCAATACAACAACAACAGCAATTACAATAATAATCGCAACAATTAACCCAACAATCGCAACATCAATCGCAACTATAATAAACGGCCCAACAACAACAACAACAACAACAACAACAACAACAACAACAACTACAACAATCATCCCAACAACAATAACAACCGCAACAACAACAACAATCAGAAGCAGCTATGCCAAAGGTGTGAAAAGTATCACTCGGGGTTCTGCACCAAATTTTGCAACAAGTATAAAAGAAATGGTCATAGCGCGGTGAAGTGTGAGGTCTACGGACCAGGGGTTAACAGAACGAAAGGAACAAATGGTGTCGGAACGAGTAATGGCGGAGCAAGTAGTGTCGGAGCAAGTTATGCCAATGTAGTTTGTTATAAATGTGGAAAACCGGGCCACATTATTAGAAAATGCCCGAACCAGGAGAACACGAATGGACATGGCCGCGGAAGAGTTTTCAATATTAATGCGGCAGAGGCACAGGAAGACCCGGAGCTTGTTACGGGTACGTTTCTTATTGACAATAAATCTGCTTACGTTTTATTTGATTCGGTGCGGATAGAAGCTATATGAGTAGAGATTTTTGTGCTAAATTAAGTTGTCCATTGACGCCGTTGGATAGTAAATTTTTACTCGAATTAGCAAACGGTAAATTAATTTCAGCAGATAATATATGCCGGAATCGAGAAATTAAACTGGGTAGCGAAATATTTAAGATTGATTTGATACCAGTAGAGTTAGGGAGTTTTGATGTAATAGTTGGCATGGACTGGCTGAAGAAGGTGAAAGCAGAGATCGTATGTTATAAAAATGCAATTCGCATTGTACGAGAAGAAGGAGAACCCTTAATGGTGTACGGAGAAAAGGGCAACATGAAGCTACATCTTATTAGTAATTTGAAGGTACAAAAACTAATAAGAAAAGGTTGCTATGCTGTTCTAGCACACGTCGAGAAAGTACAAACTGAAGAAAAGAGCATCAATGATGTTCCCGTCGCAAAAGAATTTCTCGATGTATTTCCGAAAGAATTACCGGGACTACCTCCACATCGATCTGTTGAATTTCAAATAGATCTTGTACCAGGAGCTGCTCCAATAGCTCGTGCTCCTTATAGACTCGCACCCAGCTAGATGAAAGAACTGTAAAGCCAACTGCAAGAACTATTAGAACGTGGTTTCATTCGACCAAGCACATCACCATGGGGAGCTCCTATTTTGTTTGTCAAGAAGAAGGATGGTACATTTAGGTTGTGTATTGACTACAGAGAGTTGAACAAACTTACCATCAAAAACCGTTATCCACTGCCGAGAATTGACGACTTATTTGATCAACTACAAGGCTTGTCATTTTATTCGAAGATCGATTTACATTCTGGATATCATCAAATGCAAGTAAAGGAGGATGATATTCCAAAAACTGCTTTTAGGACGCGTTATGGTCATTACGAGTTTATGGTTATGCCGTTTGGATTGACTAACGCACCAGCTGTGTTCATGGACCTTATGAACCGAGTGTGTGGGCCATATCTTGACAAGTTTGTCATTGTTTTCATCGATGACATACTTATTTACTCAAAGAATGATCAAGAGCACGAAGAACATTTGAGAAAAGTGCTAGAAGTATTGAGGAAAGAAAAACTGTACGCTAAGTTTTCAAAGTGTGCATTTTGGTTGGAAGAAGTTCAATTCCTCTGTCACATAGTGAACAAAGAAGGTATCCAGGTGGACCCGGCAAAGATCGAAATCGTTGAAAAGTGGGAAACCCCAAAAACTCCGAAGCATATACGTCAATTTTTAGGATTGGCTGGTTACTACAGAAGATTCATCCAAGATTTCTCCAAAATAGCAAAACCCTTGACTGCATTAACGCATAAAGGGAAGAAATTTGAATGGAAGGATGAACAAGAGAAGGCGTTTCAATTATTGAAGAAAAAGCTAACTACGGCACCTATATTGTCATTGCCTGAAGGGAATGATGATTTTGTGATTTATTGTGACGCATCAAAGCAAGGTCTCGGTTGTGTATTAATGCAACGGACGAAGGTGATTGCTTATGCGTCTAGACAATTGAAGATTCACGAGCAAAATTATACGACGCATGATTTGGAATTAGGCGCCGTTGTTTTTACATTAAAGACTTGGAGGCACTACTTATATGGGGTCAAAAGTATTATATATACTGACCACAAAAGTCTTCAACACATATTTAATCAGAAACAACTGAATATGAGGCAGCGTAGGTGGATTGAATTGTTGAATGATTACGACTTTGAGATTCGTTACCACCCGAGGAAGGCAAATGTGGTAGCTGACGCCTTGAGCAGAAAGGACAGAGAACCCATTCGAGTAAAATCTATGAATATAATGATTCACGCTAACCTTACTACTCAAATAAAGGAGGCGCAACAAGGAGTTTTAAAAGAGAGAAATTTAAAGGATGAAATACCCAAAGGATCGGAGAAGCATCTTAATATTCGGGAAGATGGAACCCGGTATAGGGCTGAAAGAATTTGGGTACCAAAATTTGGAGATATGAGAGAAATGGTACATAGAGAAGCTCATAAAACCAGATACTCAATACATCCTGGAACGGGGAAGATTTACAAGGATCTCAAGAAACATTTTTGGTGGCCGGGTATGAAAGCCGATGTTGCTAAATACGTAGGAGAATGTTTGACGTGTTCTAAGGTCAAAGCTGAGCATCAGAAACCATCAGGTCTACTTCAACAATCCGAAATCCCGGAATGGAAATGGGAAAACATTACCATGGATTTCATCACTAAATTGCCAAGGACTGCAAGTGGTTTTGATACAATTTGGGTAATAGTTGATCGTCTCACCAAATCAGCACACTTCCTGTCAATAAGAGAAGATGACAAGATGGATAAGTTAGCACGACTGTATTTGAAGGAAGTCGTCTCCAGACATGGAATACCAATCTCTATTATCTCTGATAGGGATGGCAGATTTATTTCAAGATTCTGGCAGACATTACAGCAAGCATTAGAAACTCGTCTAGACATGAGTACTGCCTATCATCCACAAACTGATGGGCAGAGCGAAAGGACGATACAAACGCTTGAAGACATGCTACGAGCATTGATGATGTAGCGTGGGGGTACGAAATAGTATTATTTTTAATACAAAATACTACAAAATATGACACAAGTTTTATTAATTTACGGATGGGATATACCTAAACCTTGCTACAACACTATAGGCAGTGTACCTAATCGTAGAGTAGTGTAGTTTTTAGTAAGTCCGGTTCGTTCCACAGGGAGCTGGTGAAGTTAACGCTATATTATTAAGTTTATTTGTAAAAATATATATATAAATAAGTAGTAGTATTATTATAAAATAGGGGTTTTACCGTTTAATGACCGGTTTGTCGATTTTAAGCGTAAAAATAAATGACAAAAATTAAAGTGCGTAAAATAAATTGCGATAAATAAAATGACAGAAAATAAAATTGCGAGTAATAAAATGATAGTAAATAAAGATACGATGAGAAATATAATAAAAGAATTATGCTTATTTAAACTTCCGTAATCATGATGTTTGACGTGTTGATTTTAATTTATTACCATTGGTTAATTGTCCTTTGTCCTGGTTTATTTGATACGTCTATCTGGTTTTTGTCCATAATAGTCCATCGGTCATAAATATAAAGTGCGAGTATCCTCGTCAAATTACCCTTATACCCGAAGTCAAATATTCCAACTGATTAAGGATTTAAACTGTGACGCAGTTATCACTTCTGTCAACAATTACACCAGTTATCACTGTATGTAATTCGCCCCTGTTTTAATTAGTTTATGAATATTAATTCATCCACTTGATCAGAATGAATAATCAATTACCCAACCCAATTGATTAATTAAATGATTATAACAGATTCCATATGAACATCACTAAATAGGACAACCATAATCATTATTAATTATTAGGTTAATTAATTTGAAGATAGGTTCGACAGACTCCAATGAGTTGTCACTCAATTAGACAATACCCCCCATCTATTAATAGCCCATAGTTCAATTTCCACAAGTGTCGTTCTTTTGTTCAAACCCCAATTATGGTACAAAGCCCAATTACCCAATTTTAGTAATTAGCCCAACATCATGATTACTTCATTTTAAATAAGCATAATAACGACTTAGCTACGAGACATTAATGTAAAAAGAAAGACATAGCTTACAGTGGTGATTTATAGCGTAGCGTTACCCGGACAGAGTTCTGACTTAAAACTCGTAAATCATTTGTTACAATAACAAAATTATTATTATTAAACTTAAAATTATAATTAATATTATAAATATAAATATATTACATTGAGAATCAGAGAAAGAAAAGAGAAAAAGGTGTGTCCCTAAATTGATCGAATGATCTTCATTTTATAGGCGAAATATGAAATGAAATTTTCATTTACGACCCCTGAACTATGCTCAATTAACAACTTTTTATTATTTAATATTATTCTTATTATGAATTATTTAAATATTATATTTTATTCTTGTGCATAGTTGACTTGTAATTTTTACACCGTTGCGTCGAGCGTTGAGAGTTGGTTCATGTCCCAGTTCCGGATTTTCGAACGTCCTTTCGTACAATTTTATATCGTGTACTTTG
The DNA here is from genome assembly GCF_046630445.1 of Rutidosis leptorrhynchoides. Taxonomy (NCBI): domain Eukaryota; kingdom Viridiplantae; phylum Streptophyta; class Magnoliopsida; order Asterales; family Asteraceae; genus Rutidosis; species Rutidosis leptorrhynchoides. The sequence continues at coordinate 40,398,094 of NC_092341.1, read as the reverse complement.
CGTTTTGTAACTTGTACTCTTGTCATTTTTAGACGTTCTTCATCAATAATTTGAACCTTTTTGATTGTATCTTGTACTTTTGAGCTTTTTGGACGTTTTGGTCTTTCAAATCTTCGTTTTTGTCTTTAAATCTTCATTTTCGAGCGATTTGCGTCTTTCGTCTTCGCACTTATTTATTTAACTATTACAACTAAAAATAAGGAAATTACATTTAAAAACTTTACATATTGGAACGATATTGCTACTAAATATATGTTCATTTGGAACACTATCAAATATCCCCACACTTGAGCGTTGCTTGTCCTCAAGCAATACAGAACTTGAAATAAAAACATACATGAATCACTTTTTTATTCATCACATTTTGTACATCAGTGATTTTGATATAGCGGTATAAACAATGACAGTAATGATGGTTAAAGGTGGGTGTGTCATCCACAGTTGCCTCGGGTTTAGGTCAACGACACTTGCAATCAAATAGCCGATTTACTTTCGGTTTCCAAAGCAAAGTGCACATTTGAAAGGCGGTTTACAGTCCCACATGACTATAAAAATTTAGATCCTTTAAGGAAATTGGATCTTTATGAAAACATTTGATCTTTTGAAAATTCAAGCTAGATTTTACCCTAGACAAGTTTTCCGGAATAACCCTTCACCGGTGTTTGCAAAATATTTTTGTGGGTTGTGTGGGTTTCAGATTTGAAAATTTTAGCTCAACACTTGTGGTTTTGTGTTACCCACTTGCTAACCTTGTATTAGGAAAGCAACACGTCCAGTTTACTTGTCCCGTATATTACCTTTCGGCAAACTACCGTCCGGTTGTAAAGGAAAGCGATGAACAAGAAACTGTTAAGGCAATGTCCCGTGACATGCAGATGATTATGGTCTTATTAACGTGTCGGATGCTAGAACTATCCTTGGTAGGAGCGATAGTAAAGATCATCCTATAATTTTTCGGTCTGGCACAAGGTCCTGTCTCCGACCATGCTATGCAACCACCGTTCTTACGGTTGACACCCGATTTGGTTCAGGTGACCTAATGAATTCTGATGAATTCTCAGGATTTTACGTTCAATGGTAATGAACGCATTGAAAATGGGTTTTCAGAAAACAAATCGGTTTGTATTTTTGATCAAAATATTTTCTCGTTCAAGCTCGAGTTTAGATATCATTGAATTCCATGAGTTTGAATTCTCAATCTTTAAGGTCAATCTCAAGGATTGAGTAATATCAGTCTTAAAAGCTGATTTTTAATCTTTAAGGAGATTATCCTTTCTGGGGATCTGATTCATTAGTCTTATCAAGCTAATTTGCACGGTGCCCTCCCCATTTTACAAGACAGACCCTCTCATGGTTAGGATAAGTCTGACCACTTGGCGACCCTGTTTGATGCTGAGGTCCGTGGATTTCCTGCTGATTTTAGAGATGACTTTTCTAGATTTTTCGTCAACCTACAGCTGGTCTGGACGACAACTTCTTGACCTAAATCAAGAAGCGCGTGTCTTTTTCGGAAGACTTTACTTCCTTTTAATGATGGAATTGATTCATCGTGTAGATCCATCTTTCTTTCAAATATATTACAGTAAACCGGGTAAAACTGATTAGTATCATCCAAAACAAAAGTACCTGCAATAATCTTGTACAAAGATATGTGATAGATAATTTTTAATTGAATAACTTGGTACATTCTCCCCACACTTAGTTTCTTTCTTTGCCTTTTTATTCTCCTTTATTCCATTTTAAATGAATTCAAGCATTTTAGGTTGTTTTTCAATTTATGTCCTTTCCGATAATTTCGGTATTATCACCTAGTTTTCACCGTTCATAAATATGTATAAACATGATTTTGACTTCATTTAATTGAAAATTTTTCAAATTTTCACAAAATTTGGCAAATAAACTAAGTGCAAACCCGAGAGAATTTATAACCCTTCCCCACACTTGAGATCATGCAATGCCCTCATTTGCATGAAATCAGACTATAATTATAAATTCATGAGGGTGATTAGTGTAGAAAAGTGATTAAAAATACCCAGTTTGTAAGCATATTATTTTACATCACATTTGATATTTTGCTTCTTGTCGTCAAAATCAGTAGCTATTGCTGAACTTAATGTTAGTCTTTGAAAGTGCGTTGTTCTACCCTGTTTTGTACATAATATAAAATACAAACATATATATACATATTTTTGAAGTTGGGTATATTACCCCACGTTCAAAAATTTATAAAGTCTAATATCTTTTTGGCATACTTTAGATCAATAAAATTAAAAATAATGATAACAAAATTTGCCGTCCCACCCTCGGGTAAAGCAATTTCGGCTTAATGACCTAGTCTTCAACTCACGACGAATTTTAGAAATCATTTTTTCAACTTAATGAATTAAAGTAAATTTTGTTTTTAAATATCACACAAAACTTAAAAGCATATTAATTTCATATAAAACCTAAAAAAAACAAAAATTCAGAATGGGGGGAGAAAACTAGTTCTTTAGTGTCTGCTAGCGGAAAAGACCAATCGGATTCCATTCTCGGAACTACACGAGAACAGAACAACTAACTCTAGATAACATTTTCTTAGAACATTTGAATCTCCCCACACTTAGGTAGCTGTGGTGTCGAAATTGTGATTAACTTCATCGTCAATTTCTTTTGGTCCATAATCAACTTGCCTATCTGTGACTTTTTCTTTAAGCCAGTGCCCGGCTTCTTCCGTAATATCCCAAAATTCAACTAGTTTCGCCTTTTCTTTAGGCGACAGATTGGATACTAACCGGTTACATAACTTAAAGTTCCCCTTACTTCTAGCATCGATAGCCCGTTTAAAAAGTTTCTTTATTGAACTGTTAATAACGGGGTCATTTAATTTCGTATCAACAACGGGGTTCTTTATTATCAAGTCATCATTAGGTTTTACTTCATTTTCCCCACACTTAGGCGTTTTATTATTGCTAAGCACTACCGTTGGAGTTGGTAAAACAACATGGTTATTACCAATCGTTTTTACTGGTTCAACGGTTTTAGTTGGTGGAGATTTAGACTTTCGAATCATAAAGGTGATTGATTTGTTACCACTTTTAAGTGTCATTCTTCCATTTCCTACATCAAATAACGCCCCGGTGGACGCAAAGAATGGTCGACCTAAAATTAGAGGAACGTTTGGGTCCTCTTCTATGTCAATGACAATAAATTCGACTAGAAAAGTTAAATTGCCTACTTGAACGGGTAGGTTGTCAGCAATTCCAACTGGGTGCTTAATGGTTTGATCAAAGAGTCGAACACTCATATCCGTTGGACTTAACTTACCTACACCTAATCTCTTATATAAGGAAAGAGGCATAACACTTACACTTGCACCTAAATCTGCTAGTGCATCATACATGACACAATCACTAAGTAGACAAGGAACAATAAATTCACCCGGATCACCTACCCTAGGTGGAGGTTTTGGTGGAACTGTCTTCACCGGGTTTATATTTACGGCTTTTGTTTCTTGCACTTTCTTATTCTTTTTCTTCTTCTTCTTTCCAGAGGTATCACAATCTTTATTACCTATCACTTGCTCATACTCAACTCCTTTTCTTGGAAACGGGATGGGTGGTTTGTATGGTGCCACCACTGGCTTTACATACTCGGGTGGTGGTGGTGTAACTTCTTCATTGTTACTCTCATCTAAAACCTTCCCATCTTCTGATGCTGGTTTTTCAGAATTCGTTGACACCATATTAACATTCTCATTCCGAGGATTTACTTCAGTATTACTCGGTAGCTTTCCTTGTTCCCTCTCACTCATCATGCTAGCAAGAGTACCTACGTGTTTTTCTAGATTCAAAATGGAAGCTTGTTGAGTTCTTAATGACTGATCAAACCTCTCGTTCGTTTGGGTTTGAGATGTAATGAATTGTGTTTGAGATTCAATCAGCTTTGCCATCATTTCTTCTAGATTTGGCTTTTTCTCTTCGGGGTGTTGTGGTGGTTTATACAAGCTAGGTCTTTGTTGATTGAAAGTGTTGTTTTGAGTTGGTTGGTTATTCGGACCTTGTTGGTTATACCAGTTATTTTCGGGTCCTTTTGGATTGTAAAGAATGTTTTGATTTCGATTTAAGTTTAGCCTTGGCGGTTGATAATTATTTTGATAATCATTTCCCGGCCTTTGGTTCATATAAGAAACATTCTCTCGTTGTTCCATCGTTGGTTCAATGTGACAATCTTTCAATAAGTGTGGTCCACCGCATTGCTCACAACTGATTCGTATTGCGTGAATATCTTTATTCATCTTTTCCATTCGTCTTTCGAAAGCATCTATTTTTGCGGAAACGGAATCAAAGTCAGGGCTAGAATCGGCTCTAGCCGCTTTAGATGATCGAAAGATATCTTTTTCTTGGTGCCACTCATGCGAGTGGGAGGCTGTGTTATCAATAATTTTGTAAGCTTCAGTTGCGGTTTTCTTCATAATGGAACCACCAGCTGTTATGTCGATGTCTTTTCGTGTGGCGATGTCTACGCCTTTATAGAAGATTTGTACTATTTGAAAAGTATCTAATCCGTGTTGAGGACATCCTCTCAACATCCTTCCGAATCTTGTCCACGCCTCATATAATGTTTCATTTGGATTTTGCGCGAACGTAACAATTTCTCCTTGAAGTCTCACGGCTTTGGATGCCGGAAAGAATCGTTTAAGAAATTTTTCAACTAAAACATCCCATGTGTCAATCGCCCCTTCAGGTAACGATTCTAACCAATCTTTGGCTTCTCCCTTTAAAGTCCAGGGAAATAACATGAGATAGATTTGTTCGTCTTTCACTTCTCGGATTTTGAATAGTGTACAGATCCTATTAAACGTACGAAGATGTTCGTTTGGGTCTTCATTCGGCGTACCACTATATTGGCACTGATTAGTTACCATGTGTAGAATTTGTCCTTTAATTTCATAATCTGGAGCATTAACTTCTGGTTTAATAATGGCGTGACCTTGGCCAGTGCGCTTAGCTCTCATTCGTTCTTCCATACTTAGAGGTTCTAGATTTTCCATGATTGGATTTGTTGTATCCGAATCACTAGAGGTTTCTGATTTAATGGTTTCTTCCTCAACAATCTCTGTTTGAATGATTGGTGGTTCCGGAGGAATAATTAGTGGATCAGGGTCTCGGAATTGTCCCTGAGTATTCTCCGGATTCTCAATTGTGATATTGGTTTCAAAAACTGGATTATCGGAAATTTGAGTTGAAGTACTCGGTCGACTTGATGACGAGTCTAAAGAAAAATCAACGGCAGCTATATTTGTTAAACGATGTCTTGATCGAGTTACAGGTGGTGAACGTACAAAAGGTGGTGAACGTCTTGCTCGGTGCATTCACTGAATATCCTATTAGTTTTAAAAAGGAAAGAAAAATTATAATAAGTTATCCAACCAATAGACTTTTCTGATTTTGCCCACGTTTCGAATAGCCAAAAGATGCAGCAGAGGGGCAGGATTCGTTTGGTCTCAATATAATTGAGGACTGTTTGGCTCCAATAACCCGGTCCACGTACAAATCCAACTATTACTACGAACCAGAAAATTTTGATGTCTATCAATTTAACCACTTAAAATAAATTTTCGTAATTTTAAGAAATTTAGAGAAGAAGTAGAAAAAAATTCTAAGTCCTAAAAACTAGAATGGCGAGAAATAAGAAAGAAATAGATTGCGCGTCGAAAAATGTCGAAAAATAAAAGGTCGAAAAATAGGCGTCGAAAAATAAAAATAAGAAAGTAGTGCGAAATACGGCGTCGTAAAATTCTAAAGCACCTAAAACTTAGTCTAAGGAATAAGCACTTAAGGGATTTTACGGCAAAGCCTAAAAATTCTAGAAGTAAAAATAACTATGGCAAAACTAAACTTAATACTAAAAGTTGCGACTATAGTCTAAAAATCTAAAGGTAATAAAACTAAAAAAAACATTTTTTTTTTTTATAGACAAAATTTTAAAAATATATATATTTTTTTTTTTAATAATTTTTTTTTTTTTTTACGTTTTTGTTTTTTTTTTTTTACGTTTTTTTTTTTTTTTTTTTTAAATTTTTTTTTTTAAAAAAAAACGATTTTTTTTTTTACAAAATTTTTTTTTTTTTTTTTTTTTTTTTTTTTTTTTTAAAACGAATTTTTTTTTTTTTTTTTTTTTTTTTTTTTTTAAACGATTTTTTTTTCTTTTTAAAAAAAACGATTTTTTTTTTTTTTTTTTTAATTCATTTACTATTCATGAATAGTAAATGAAAATAAATTAATTAATTTACTATTCACATGAAAGCGACATGATAGCAATTATTAATTATAAGTTACATAATATACCCCTGAAGTATTTAATAAATACGACTTTTTTTTTTAAATTTTACGTAAACTTTTATTCTTAAATATTTTTATATTATTATATTCTATTTCAATATTATTATATTATTATATTCTATTTCAATATTATTATATTATTATATTTTATTTCAATATTATTATAATTAAAAATATAGCGTTTTAGCGCTCCCCGGCAGCGGCGCCAAAAACTTGATGATGTAGCGTGGGGGTACGAAATAGTATTATTTTTAATACAAAATACTACAAAATATGACACAAGTTTTATTAATTTACGGATGGGATATACCTAAACCTTGCTACAACACTATAGGCAGTGTACCTAATCGTAGAGTAGTGTAGTTTTTAGTAAGTCCGGTTCGTTCCACAGGGAGCTGGTGAAGTTAACGCTATATTATTAAGTTTATTTGTAAAAATATATATATAAATAAGTAGTAGTATTATTATAAAATAGGGGTTTTACCGTTTAATGACCGGTTTGTCGATTTTAAGCGTAAAAATAAATGACAAAAATTAAAGTGCGTAAAATAAATTGCGATAAATAAAATGACAGAAAATAAAATTGCGAGTAATAAAATGATAGTAAATAAAGATACGATGAGAAATATAATAAAAGAATTATGCTTATTTAAACTTCCGTAATCATGATGTTTGACGTGTTGATTTTAATTTATTACCATTGGTTAATTGTCCTTTGTCCTGGTTTATTTGATACGTCTATCTGGTTTTTGTCCATAATAGTCCATCGGTCATAAATATAAAGTGCGAGTATCCTCGTCAAATTACCCTTATACCCGAAGTCAAATATTCCAACTGATTAAGGATTTAAACTGTGACGCAGTTATCACTTCTGTCAACAATTACACCAGTTATCACTGTATGTAATTCGCCCCTGTTTTAATTAGTTTATGAATATTAATTCATCCACTTGATCAGAATGAATAATCAATTACCCAACCCAATTGATTAATTAAATGATTATAACAGATTCCATATGAACATCACTAAATAGGACAACCATAATCATTATTAATTATTAGGTTAATTAATTTGAAGATAGGTTCGACAGACTCCAATGAGTTGTCACTCAATTAGACAATACCCCCCATCTATTAATAGCCCATAGTTCAATTTCCACAAGTGTCGTTCTTTTGTTCAAACCCCAATTATGGTACAAAGCCCAATTACCCAATTTTAGTAATTAGCCCAACATCATGATTACTTCATTTTAAATAAGCATAATAACGACTTAGCTACGAGACATTAATGTAAAAAGAAAGACATAGCTTACAGTGGTGATTTATAGCGTAGCGTTACCCGGACAGAGTTCTGACTTAAAACTCGTAAATCATTTGTTACAATAACAAAATTATTATTATTAAACTTAAAATTATAATTAATATTATAAATATAAATATATTACATTGAGAATCAGAGAAAGAAAAGAGAAAAAGGTGTGTCCCTAAATTGATCGAATGATCTTCATTTTATAGGCGAAATATGAAATGAAATTTTCATTTACGACCCCTGAACTATGCTCAATTAACAACTTTTTATTATTTAATATTATTCTTATTATGAATTATTTAAATATTATATTTTATTCTTGTGCATAGTTGACTTGTAATTTTTACACCGTTGCGTCGAGCGTTGAGAGTTGGTTCATGTCCCAGTTCCGGATTTTCGAACGTCCTTTCGTACAATTTTATATCGTGTACTTTGCGTTTTGTAACTTGTACTCTTGTCATTTTTAGACGTTCTTCATCAATAATTTGAACCTTTTTGATTGTATCTTGTACTTTTGAGCTTTTTGGACGTTTTGGTCTTTCAAATCTTCGTTTTTGTCTTTAAATCTTCATTTTCGAGCGATTTGCGTCTTTCGTCTTCGCACTTATTTATTTAACTATTACAACTAAAAATAAGGAAATTACATTTAAAAACTTTACATATTGGAACGATATTGCTACTAAATATATGTTCATTTGGAACACTATCAAGCATGTGTTATTGATTTCGGAAACAGTTGGGATCGACACCTACCGTTAGCAGAATTTTCCTACAACAACAGTTATCATTCTAGTATTGAGATGGCGCCGTTTGAGGCACTTTATGGTAGAAAGTGTAAGTCTTCGATTTGTTGGAATGAAGTGGGGGATAGACAGATTACGGGTTCGGAGATAATACAAGAAACTACCGAGAAAATCATCCAAATTCAACAAAGATTGAAAACCGCCCAGAGTCGACAAAGGAGCTACGCGGACAGTAAAAGAAAAGATATAGAGTTTGAAATTGGAGAAATGGTCATGCTTAAGGTTTCACCTTAGAAAGGCGTTGTTCGATTTGGTAAACGGGGGAAACTAAATCCAAGGTACATTGGACCATTTAAGATTATAGATCGTGTCGGACCAGTAGCTTACCAACTGGAGCTACCTCAACAACTCGCAGCTGTACATAACACTTTCCACGTCTCAAATTTGAAGAAATGTTTTGCTAAAGAAGATCTCACTATTCCGTTGGATGAAATCCAAATCAATGAAAAACTTCAATTCATTGAAGAACCCGTCGAAATAATGGATCGTGAGGTTAAGAGACTTAAACAAAACAAGATACCGATTGTTAAGGTTCGATGGAATGCTCGTAGAGGACCCGAGTTTACCTGGGAGCGTGAAGATCAGATGAAGAAGAAATACCCGCATTTATTTCCAGAAGATACATCAACACCTCCAACTGCTTAAAATTTCGGGACGAAATTTATTTAACGGGTAGGTACTGTAGTGACCCGAACTTTTCCAAGTTTATATATATATTAAATGAAATTGTTATTTACATGATTAAGTGTTTCCAACATGTTAAGCAATCAAACTTGTTAAGACTTGATTAATTGAAATAGATTTCATATAGACAATTGACCACCCAAGTTGACCGGTGATTCACGAATGTTAAAACTTGTAAAAACTATACGATGACATATATATGGTTATATATATAGTTAACATGATTTTATTATAAGTATGTATCTCATTAGGTATTTTAACAATGAGTTATATACGTAAAAATGAGACTATTAATTTAAGAAACTCGAAAACGATATATATAACGATTATCGTTATAACAACGTCTTACTAGGTACATATGAATCATATTAAGATATTGATACACTTGGTTAATTATGTTAAATGATAAGTAAATATATTATTAAGTGTATTAACAATGAAATACATATGTAAAAATAAGACTACTAACTTAATAATTTCGAAACGAGACATATATGTAACGATTATCGTTGTAACGGCATTTAACTGTATATATATCATACTAAGATATATTATATATCATAATATCATAATAATATAACAATTTAACATCTCATTTGTTATAATAAACAATGGGTTAACAACATTCAACAAGATCGTTAACTTAAAGGTTTCAAAACAACATTTACATGTAACGACTAACGATGACTTAACGACTCAGTTAAAATGTATATACATGTAGTGTTTTAATATGTATTCATACACTTTTGAAAGACTTCAAGACACTTATCAAAATACTTCTAATTAACAAAAATGCTTACAATTACATCCTCGTTCAGTTTCATCAACAATTCTACTCGTATGCACCCGTATTTGAACTCGTACAATACACAGCTTTTAGATGTATGTACTATTGGTATATACACTCCAATGATTAGCTATTAGCAGCCCATGTGAGTCACCTAACACATGTGGGAACCATCATTTGGCAACTAGCATGAAATATCTCATAAAATTATAAAAATACGAGTAATCATTCATGACTTATTTACATGAAAACAAAATTACATATCCTTTATATCTAATCCATACACCAACGACCAAAAACACCTACAAACACTTTCATTCTTCAATTTTCTTCATCTAATTGATCTCTCTCAAGTTCTAACTTCAAGTTCTAAGTGTTCTTCATAAATTCTACAAGTTCTAGTTACATAAAATCAAGAATACTTTCAAGTTTGCTAGCTCACTTCCAATCTTGTAAGGTGATCATCCAACCTCAAGAAATCTTTGTTTCTTACAGTAGGTTATCATTCTAATACAAGGTAATAATCATATTCAAACTTTGGTTCAATTTCTATAACTATAACAATCTTATTTCAAGCGATGATCTTACTTGAACTTGTTTTCGTGTCATGATTCTGCTTCAAGAACTTCGAGCCATCCAAGGATCCGTTGAAGCTAGATCCATTTTTCTCTTTTCCAGTAGGTTTATCCAAGGAACTTAAGGTAGTAATAATGTTCATAACATCATTTGATTCATACATAAAAGCTATCTTATTCGAAGGTTTAAACTTGTAATCACTAGAACATAGTTTAGTTAATTCTAAACTTGTTCGCAAATAAAAGTTAATCCTTCTAACTTGACTTTTAAAATCAACTAAACACATGTTATATATCTATATGATATGCTAACTTAATGATTTAAAACCTGGAAACACGAAAAACACCGTAAAACCGGATTTACGCCGTCGTAGTAACACCGCGGGCTGTTTTGGGTTAGTTAATTAAAAACTATGATAAACTTTGATTTAAAAGTTGTTATTCTGGGAAAATGATTTTTATTATGAACATGAAACTATATCCAAAAATTATGGTTAAACTCAAAGTGGAAGTATGTTTTCTAAAATGGTCATCTAGACGTCGTTCTTTCGACTGAAATGACTACCTTTACAAAAATGACTTGTAACTTATTTTTCCGACAATAAACCTATACTTTTTCTATTTAGATTCATAAAATAGAGTTCAATATGAAACCATAGCAATTTGATTCACTCAAAACGAATTTAAAATGAAGAAGTTATGGGTAAAACAAGATTGGATAATTTTTCTCATTTTAGCTACGTGAAAATTGGTAACAAATCTATTCCAACCATAACTTAATCAACTTGTATTGTATATTATGTAATCTTGAGATACCATAGACACGTATACAATGTTTCGACCTATCATGTCGACACATCTATATATATTTCGGAACAACCATAGACACTCTATATGTGAATGTTGGAGTTAGCTATACAGGGTTGAGGTTGATTCCAAAATATATATAGTTTGAGTTGTGATCAATACTGAGATACGTATACACTGGGTCGTGGATTGATTCAAGATAATATTTATCGATTTATTTCTGTACATCTAACTGTGGACAACTAGTTGTAGGTTACTAACGAGGACAGCTGACTTAATAAACTTAAAACATCAAAATATATTAAAAGTGTTGTAAATATATTTTGAACATACTTTGATATATATGTATATATTGTTATAGGTTCGTGAATCAACCAGTGGCCAAGTCTTACTTCCCGACGAAGTAAAAATCTGTGAAAGTGAGTTATAGTCCCACTTTTAAAATCTAATATTTTTGGGATGAGAATACATGCAGGTTTTATAAATGATTTACAAAATAGACACAAGTACGTGAAACTACATTCTATGGTTGAATTATCGAAATCGAATATGCCCCTTTTTATTAAGTCTGGTAATCTAAGAATTAGGGAACAGACACCCTAATTGACGCGAATCCTAAAGATAGATCTATTGGGCCTAACAAACCCCATCCAAAGTACCGGATGCTTTAGTACTTCGAAATTTATATCATATCCAAAGGGTGTCCCGGAATGATGGGGATATTCTTATATATGCATTTTGTTAATGTCGGTTACCAGGTGTTCACCATATGAATGATTTTTATCTCTATGTATGGGATGTGTATTGAAATATGAAATCTTGTGGTCTATTGTTACGATTTGATATATATAGGTTAAACCTATAACTCACCAACATTTTTGTTGACGTTTAAAGCATGTTTATTCTCAGGTGAATACTAAGGGCTTCCGCTGTTACATACTAAAATAAGGACAAGAATTGGAGTCCATGTTTGTATGATATTGTGTAAAAACTGCATTCAAGAAACTGATTTCAATGTAACATATTTGTATTGTAAACCATTATGTAATGGTCGTGTGTAAACAGGATATTTTAGATTATCATTATTTGATAATCTACGTAAAGCTTTTTAAACCTTTATTTATGAAATAAAGGTTATGGTTTGTTTTAAAAATGAATGTAGTCTTTGAAAAACGTCTCATATAGAGGTCAAAACCTCGCAACGAAATCAATTAATATGGAACGTTTTTAATCAATAAGAACGGGACATTTCAAAATTTAATATGAAAATGGAAACATGTAACATGTTATATCTCTATTATTACTAGTGTTATAAATTGTATTATTATTAGATATTATTGTTACCTTATCATTAATAATTATTAATATTATAGTTATCCTTACTATTATTATTATTATAATAATAAAGCAAGATAAATTATTATTATCATTAATAAAATTATTAATAGTAACATATCAGTATCATTATTCTTTTCATTATTTTGATGTTATAGCTATTACTAGTACTATTTTGATATTATTATTAATAAAATTTTTACTATTATTATGATTAGTATTAGTATTCTTATTATTATTATTATTATTATTATTTAATATTACTATGAATATCATTATTAATAAATATTACTATAAATTTCATTAAAATTTGTAATTGTGACTTATTAATATATTTACTTTTTATTATTAATGTTATAATTTGTATTTAAATTATTATTGATATAATTATAATTGTTAATTAATAATAATTATATAACCTTACACAATGTAATGTGGAATCCAGTCTGTTAACACTTATCTGTATTATTTTTTTATATATTCCCTGTCTTGATGGTACTGAATGTCGACATTTTTCACAAGCTTACAAACTCGATAATTCTCATTTTCATGTTTCAATTATTCGATTACAATCATTATTATCATCTATATACATATTCATTCGTGTCTGTTATGGAATTAAAAACCTAAAAATTCTAAAACCGTTTGAACACCCCTGAATACTCATCTTTTCAGCCAAAACACGAATTCGAATTTTTTGTCAAAATCTAAAAATGCAGAAGAGTTCTAAATTTAATCGTGATTCTATCTGCAAAATCTCAACTTTCGATTATTCAAAACAAAAGAGAATTTTCGAGTCAAAGTTCTAATCTTAAAAAGTCAAACTGTGTTCTTGGATCAAATTCTTGTTCGTGTTGATGTTTCCAATTAAATTGATGATTGATAATGATTTTAGAAGTGATTTGAAATATACTTTGTGTTATAACCTTCGTCTAAATCTTTCTTAAAAACGAAATCAATTTTTTTTTCATTCCAACAGCGTCGAAGGAACTGCTGCTGTGTATATATATATTTTTTTACTAATCAGAAACACAACTCTAAATATATATTTTGATTATTTATAAGTCTTAAATACAATTAAGATGGTTATTTCGGTTTTGGATTATCTCTGGTCGAGCTAGGGTTAAACGAAGAAGAAGATGAATATGAACTGAAACATACGGGTTATATATTTATAAGGGGAGTATTTAATCAGATAATTGTGAACGGAACATTGGTTTGGGGTGCTTGTCGGGTAGCAAAGGGTCACGGGTTCGAGTCCCTGATGGGCAGTATTTTTTTTTGGGGCCAAATTCCAAGAGGGTAGCTTCACCTTATTATTATTATTATTATTATTATTTTGATTCTCAATTATATTATTATTGTTAATGATATTCCTATTATTATTATTATTGATTTTAATATTGTGTAGTTATTATTAGTATTACAACACTTATTATTATTAATATTATCGTACCCTTAAGTATTAAAATTATTATTATTATTATTAACATTATTAATGTATTTATTATTATTATAGATTTTGTCAATTAAGTATTAGTTATCATTATTATTATTATTAATATTCTAATTAATGTTATTATTAGTGATTGTTATCTGTACGAGTATTATGGTTATTATTATATTTATTACTAAAATAAGTATTAGTTACCATTTATTAGTTATCATAATTAAAATTACAAATATGATTATTATTATTAGTATGAAAATAATACGAATTATTATTATTTCCGTATATATTAGAATTAGTATCTTTCTATAAATAATAGAACTATTAACATTAACATAAGTAGTATTAATTGTATTATCACAGGTATTATTATTATTATGTAATTACTAAAATCAGTAACATAGCTATCATTAACTGTAAAAATTAATATTTTACAATTATAATTATTAATATCATTATAATTATCATTAAGTATTATAATTACTATCATTTCTACCACTACTAATATTATTTTGGTTTTATTATAACTACTATTATTAATAAACAAATATGTATGTTAAAAATATATTTAATACATATGACATAACGAAAAGTAATAACAAAATGAATATATGAAACAGTTATATTATTAAAAGTATATAACTAATAAATTTATATATATATATATATATATATATATATATATATATATATATATATATATATATATATTGTACGGTTACAACTATGTATATTAATAAATATACAAATGATATAGGTTCGTGAATCCGAGGCCAATCCTGCATTGTTCAATATTGTCATATGTATTTTTACTACAAAATACATTAGGTGAGTTTCATTTACCTTTTTACCCTTTATATTTTTGGGCTGAGAATACATGCGCAATTTTTTATAAATGTTTTACGAAATAGACACAAGTAATTGAAACTACATTATATGGTTGAATGATCGAAATCGAATATGCCCCTTTTAGTCTGGTAATCTAAGAATTAGGGAACAGACACCCTAATTGACGCGAACTCTAAAGATAGATCTATCGGGCCCAACAAGCCCCATCCAAAGTACCGGATGCTTTAGTACTTCGAAATTTATATCATGTCCGAAGGAGGATCCCTGAATGATAGGGATATTCTTATATGTATATTGTGAATGTCGGTTACCAGGTGTTCAATCCATATGAATGATATTTTTGTCTCGATGCATGGGACGTATGTTTATGAGAAATGGAAATATGAAATCTTGTGGTCTATTAAAAATTATGAAATTATTATTTATGCTAAAGTAATGAACTCACCAACCTTTTGGTTGACACTTGAAAGCATGTTTATTCTCAGGTACGAAAAAAATCTTCCGCTGTGCATTTGATCATTTTAAAGATATTACTTGAAGTCATTCATGACATATTTCAAAAGACGTTGCATTCGAGTCGTTGAGTTTATCAAGATCATTATTAAGTCAATTATAGTTGGATATATTATGAAATGGTATGCATGTCTGTCAACTTAGATGAAATGAAAGATTGTCTTTTTAAAACCAATGCAATGTCTGTAAAATGTATCATATAGAGGTTAAGTACATCGCGATGTAATCAACTGTTGTGAATCGTTTATAATCGATATGGACTTCGTCCGGATGGATTAGGATGGGTCCTTTCATTTATCATCTCTGTTACATCTACGTACTTTCCTGCAATATTGAATCACAATATTGATACATGAGTATTCATATCTTATCTTTTATATATTAATAATGTATCCATGTCTAGTGCTTGAGTATATATGTTTATGCATGCTTGTAGGCTAAATTTCGTCGTTAAATAGTTTATGATGAATCATGAATTAAATACATATATTACTGATAAAAAGTATATGATATGCATGTTTTTGGAAAGCTGGCGAATAATCAATAACTTTTCATTTAGATATCGAATGGTTTCGATGAACGGATTAAAAGATATGTTGGTTTACGTGTATTGTACATGTTGGTTGCATGTATGTTAAAACAGGGATACTTATTATATAAACATTAAAGTTTAGTTACCGGGGTGTTCAATCATGTAGAATATTTTGATAAACGTTTCTGGATGAAACAACTGAAATCTTGTGATCCACCTTTATATACAGAATATGCAAAATACTAAAACTATGAACTCGCCAACCTTTGTGTTGACACTTGTTACCATGTTTATTCTCAGGTTTCCTAGAAGTCTTCCGCTGTTTGCTTATATGTTAGACAAGCTATGTGCATGGAGTCATACATGCTTTATTCAAGAAAACGTTGCATTCACAAATTCATCACCATCTATCTTATTTTGACTGCATTGTCAACGGAAGTATTATTGTAAACCATTATATTACGGTGATTGTCTATATGTAGAAATCATCAGATGTCGAAAACCTTTGATTTAAATATTCATTTATGGTGCGCCTTTTCAAAAGAATGCAATGTTTACAAAACGTATCATATAGAGGTCAAATACCTCGCAATGAAATCGATGAATGACGTGTTCGTCCATATGGATTTGGAACGATCGTCACGGTTGGTATCAGAGCATTGGTCCTAGTGAACCAGGTCTTGCATTAGTGTGTCTAACTGATAGTTGTTAGGATACATTCGTAAGTCTGGACTTCGACCGTGTCTGCATGTCAAAAGTTTTGCTTATCATTTCTTGTCAAAAATTACCTGTCTATCATCTTAAGTCTAAACGCGTCTTATTGCATTGATTGCATAGATATTATAGACAAAATTCATATCTTGGCATATCTATTACAGTAAACTTTGCCTGACATCTTCCGTAAAATCCTCCGTAACTTATGGGATTCTGGTATTATAAATACATATGTAAACTATGTATTGAGGAGTACCAAATTAGTCCTATAATCTATTTCATTCCAAATATCTTTTCCTTGATTACACAAAATGGATCCTGTATATAGTTCAAATTCCTTAGATTCTGACAGCTATTCCGATATGAATTTTCACTCGAGCTCCGAAAGCAGCGTAATCGGAATGGATCAACCAATTAGCCATCATCTATTCTGGATGAATTGGGGATGGGTTCGTAATCTATTTAATCATTGGAGACAGGAAGAAGGCGATCCCTTCCATCCACCACATTCACCTCTTGGCGAAGAACCTGAAGCACTTTCCGGCGAACCTATTCGAGACACCATTTTCTCTCTCATTTCCAGAGTGTCTCGTCATGATTATATATTATCTCAAATTCTAGATCTTATTCGTCCACTCGTTCGAATCGACAATCACCCCGGTGTAATAGAAGAAGTCAACGAGCTTCGCGCTCGGGTAGTAGCTTTGGAGAATGTGGTGCAAAGGTTACAAGCACCAGCAGCAGCACCGACAGCAACAGTACCACCATCAGCAACACCAATAGTACCATCACCACCACCAACAACAACATCCACATCCCACACCTCAACATCACAATCTGTACCTCGAACATCAACGTCATACGCACCATAGATACCAAGGAATACCAACAACAACAAACGATGAAGTATTGATTCATAACTTCATCGAAGAAATATTTTGCAGAGAATATGTAGTTTCTAAAAGTTTTAGAGATTATATATTCTAGTCCTAGTCAAAAACCAGATGAGATTAATATTATGTTAACTCATTAAATCCATGATTACATCTAAGGAAAATATATATGTAGGTATATTTTCATAAATATTGTAATTAAGAAAATTCTTTTGTACAAACTGTTAATGGTGAGAATATTTTAACGGGTAGGTAATACCCGAGAGATATATAAATTCACAATTAATATGTTACATTCTTCGATTGTGATTCAACAAATCATCAACTATACTCACTACTTTCACAACAATATATATTCTTTTATAAAAATCAAAGCAACCATCCTCATCCAAATTTGATTACATATTTTGATTTTGACAAATCAAAATCCAAGTCAAGATTTAACAAAAGACATCATTCTTAGATTCCTACATCTTTCGAAGCTATTCTTTGACTTCAAAACTGTGCTAGAACATCATAGAACCCATAAAAGTATTTGTATCATTCAAATTCCTAGAACATCATATGAATATTAACAATTACAATCTATGTTCAAATCCCTCGAAATTCCTGAAGACACTTCAAATAATGAATCATCGAGATGATGATCCAACCACATGTTACCGCAGTCTTGTACCTGAAAAAAACCCTCGAAATCAAAGTCATAGTTTAACACGTATTCGTGTCAGACCCTTTGGCATTTATTAGCTAAAATAACTTTTCAATCCCTTTTCAAAATAGACAGTTTTGTCACCACTTCAGCAAATCACCTTCAATTATTCATTCGAATAAGCCTTATTATAACGATTACCCCTTCATCATTGTTACCGGGGAACCTTTTATGTTCCACCACATTAGCAGTAAATTTACCAACAACTTCATTGATCCTTGACCTTCCGAAAAATCCTTATACTCATTGAAACCCTATCATGTACTCATCCACATCTTGTAACGGTAATTGCCATACCAACTACTGGGAATTAGCAATCAGTATTTTGAATCTCGCAGCATTTTTTTACGACAACAGTTATATATAGATAACATCTATCTTCTAGACTTACATACTTCGAATGTGAAGTTTCTGAAAAACACCCCAAACTGCGAAACTAGTTCTCCGAACTTTGGAAAAAAAAAATGCTGATGAAGAAGCAAAAACTGTAAATGACTTTAACAGTCAAAAGTTTGATGATAAAGAGTAGTGTGTTGGAAAAGCACAGAAAAAGAGAAAGTTTGGTACTGAAAAACGGATTGAGCAAATCATGAAGAAGGCTGTGGACAAATCACAAAGACTAAACCTGCATTCAAAGAATACAAATGATTCAGTATCTGCTGAAGTCATTAACGAATACCTTGCTCCTGACTCAAAATCCGTTACGAACAAATCTTCTTCATCATCCTTCGATATTAGAAATTTTAAGATATCATCGTATCTTCCATTATAAATATCCTCCATATTTTTGAAGATATTTTCATAATTATTCTTATTTGAAACCATTCATCTCTTCGCGCTATCTGTGTTACATCATAAAAGAAACTATTTTAGTTTCTAAATTCTGAAACCTTCAAGTTTAAAATATGAATGTTTTGAAGTAGTGTTGGGAACTGAAGCATGAATTAGTATAATATAATGACACTTGATCAACGTGATTATATTACAGTAAGTCATGCTGAGTTTCTAATAAAACATGATGATTCACAGACCATACCGTCATCATGTGCCATGTTGCACGACTCTTACATTCTACCTAAACTCCAAATATATTAAGAACATATCTTCTTGATAGTTCTATTTTTCCGGATATTCTAGTAATTTGACAAATCAAGATCGTACCATTACGATTACCTTTTTAGAACATTAACTATGTTCATCCAAAACTCCATACCTACGAATTCTGGACCATTATTCGCTTGACTAGAAGTCGGGAAGGAAAAACGAAAGCATGGAGCTCCTAAATATAAGGGAAAATATAAAGCCTGACAACAACACATATATTACAAACCGTGTATATCAATGCGTATAGCAATATAAAGACACAGGAGAATGAAAAATACTATAACCCCAAGGTAGTGGTAGAAGAAAATAACTTCCTCTGGTGGTAGATGAAAAAGAAGAATGAAAGATATGAAAGTTAGGAGTATATCAAGAATCAGAACTGGATGAAGAATTTCACAATCTTTTGGAAGTATGAAATGAGGAAGAAGATATAGGAGTGGTGAAAATAATGAAACGGAAGAGGTCAATTTATAGCGAAATATCAGACATAGCAATCGATGCAGATTACGCATTTAATCAAAGAGAATCCTAATTTCCGTAATTTCCAAAGAATCAAATCTTATTTAGATTATGAAGATTTTCTATTCCTTAAATTCCGGAAATCAATCGTTACTACGTCAAGAGATAAGACGGATCTCTACTCTTCATTTCACTCTATTACGATAACTTCCCTCATACGCTTCGAGTAATTGGATTGTTTTATCCATATTATTCAACGGTGATAAAACTCTATTTATCGACTCATATTCGTCATGAAAACATTTTTATTGTTAGCCATGATGACCTCACTTAAATTTCGGGACGAAATTTCTTTAACGGGTAGGTACTGTGATGACCCGGAAAATTCTGACCAGATTTAAACTTAATCTTTAACGTTTCCGACACGATAAGCAAAGTCTGTAAAAACTGAATCTCAAAACTTTTGAACTATTCAATTACCCTTCGTTTATTCACAATGATGCACGAATAATTATATGTAAATAGATACATATACTATATCTTGAAAATGTAACAAAGTGTTGAATATATGATACTGTGCATTAAACTTATTGATTTGATTATCTGATTGATATATTTAACTACGGAGTTAAAAGGGTATGCCAAACGATTGAATTAAAAGATATTTATTGAGTCCCTTAAGGAATATTAACTGTTGGAATTAGATATATGAATAATTTGCGATTTGTATTTTAAAACGTGTTTATTAATATTAAAAATATATATTTAACAATACGATAAAATATAATATTAACTTGGTCATAAAACGAGTTGATATTATATATGTATTAACAAATAGCGAGACGATGATTTATAGAAGTAAATGACCAAAACACTCAAGTGTATAAGTTACAATTCTAGGGATATAGTTTATGGATAATTTAAGCCTATATTTTGGCAATGGTACGAGTCACGAAACGTAAAGTACAAGTTTTCTCGGCGTATGAAAGGACATTCGAAAAACCGGAACCGGGACATAGGTCGAGCGTCAACGTACAAAATGACGGGACTAAATTTACAAGTGAACTATGCACAAGAATATAATATAATATATATATAATTAATATAAATTATATATATTATATTTATATTTATTTAATATGTCGACAAACAAAAAGTTAAAACATGTGAGCTGGAAAATCAAGGCCATGCGATCGCATGGCCAATGCCTCTCAACTCCATGCGATCGCATGGAGGCAAAAGTCTGGCCTGATGCTATAAAATGGCATTTTGCTCGACACTTATCACACACACATACATATATTCTTATTATTACTCCGTATGAAATATATAAATAATATATATATATATATATATATATATATATATATATATATATATATATATATAAATATATATATATATATATATATATATATATATATATATATATATATATATATATATATATATTATTTATATTATTATTAAGATTAATATTATTATTAATCTTATTATTATTAGTCGTAGTATACATAAAATACTACGATGAGGTCATGAGCGTGTCACTTTCAAAATGATTTTCGAGCGGGATAGAGCTAAGGAAACTATGGGTTATAGCTATGGAGGTTATGGGTAATGTTCGTGGGTATTATTTTGCAAGTCAAACCTAGTGTTTATCATCTCTGTTACGTCTACGTACTTTCCTGCAATATTGAATCACAATATTGATACGTGAGTATTCATATCTTATCTTTTATATATTAATAATGTATCCATGTCTAGTGCTCGAGTATATATGTTTATGCATGCTTGTAGGCTAAATTTCGTCGTTAAACAGTTTATGATGAATCACGAATTAAATACATATGTTACTGATAAAAGGTATATGATATGCATGTTTTTGGAAAGCTGGCGAATAATCAATAACTTTTCATTTAGATATCGAATGGTTTCGATGAATGGATTAAAAGATATGATCAACTGAATTATGATTGACGCTAATTGAAATTGCTTTTGAATCTGCAATTAAGATTTAAACAACTTGTTTACGAGATTGATAAAATGGATTTTTAAATATTACCAGCCGAGTAAATGAATCCTTATTTAAGGCACGTCTCGTTTTGTTGAACAATTGTTAAAATTGACTGTTTTATCATGTTTTAAAGCCTTATAAAAACTATAGACTAATTTTACAAGAATTGGAAAACTATGTGAAATGTTAAAATGTTTCGATTGCCATGATCATTCAACTATAGTATTAAGTCAGAATGACTTTTTGAAATGACTTTTGATAAACTTTTGTATGTTGATCTCGAGCATTAGGATTGTGATACACTATGACCTGACCTAGCTTGATAGACATTTATTGACCAACATATGTTCTCTATGTTGAGATCTACGATTATTTGGTAATCCGAGTTTCAGTCACATTTTGGTGAACGACTTTATATGCTGCTAATGTGAGTTTCATATGCTCCCCTTTTAATTGCTTTTGCAATCTATATTTTTGGGCTGAGAATACATGCACTTTATTTTAAACGCAATGGATACAAGTACATACTAAATTCTACACCGAGTTTGAACCAAAAATCCCTTAGCTTTGGTAACTAGTAACTGCCGGTTATAAGAACTAGTGGGCGCGAGTAGTTGTATATGGATCCATAGGGCTTGACATCCCCGTCTGTTCCAGGTATAGAAACCCTAGCCTGAACTATAAAACAGACGTATGCTATTTGAGTTTAGTACACGTTGGTTTGCGTGTATTGTACATGTTGGTTGCATGTATGTTAAAACAGGGGTACTTATTATATAAACGTTAAAGTTTAGTTACCAGGGTGCTCAATCTTGTAGAATATTTTGATAAACGTTTCTGGATGAAACAACTGAAATCTTGTGATCCACCTTTATATACAAAATATGCGAAATACTAAAACTATGAACTCACCAACCTTTGTGTTGACACTTGTTAGCATGTTTATTCTCAGGTTTCCTAAAAGTCTTCCGCTGTTTGCTTATATGTTAGACAAGCTATGTGCATGGAGTCATACATGCTTTATTCAAGAAAACGTTGCATTCACAAATTCATCACCATCTATCTTATTTTGACTGCATTGTCAACGGAAGTATTATTGTAAACCATTATATTACGGTGATTGTCTATATGTAGAAATCATCAGATGTCGAAAACCTTTGATTTAAATATTCATTTATGGTGTGCCTTTTCAAAAGAATGCAATGTTTACAAAACGTATAATATAGAGGTCAAATACCTCGCAATGAAATCGATGAATGACGTGTTCGTCCATATGGATTTGGACCGATCGTCACAGAAATGGACACTGTGGACACCTCCACCTTACACACTGTCAGTCAATTTCAGTGTCAAAAATGGACACTAAAATTGACACTAAAAAATGGACACGGACACCTCGTGCTCTAACTTTAACAACTCTAGAAATTTCAAAACAATAGCTTTTGACTAATGAATTCACATACTCATGTGATGTTCGCCATTCTATTTGATGAAATTTGTGGTGGTAGTTTTTACCAAGACTGAAATCTGCTATTGCATATTGGCAATTGAAAAGGAAAACATATGAAAAGATGCCAAGTGGGAGACAGGTGGGTCCCATCTAACAAATGTGATTCTGACACGTTTAAATATATATCTTTAAAAATTAAAAAGCGGTGAAATCAAACTAGAGATACTTTTGTATTTTGATCATGGGAAGAGGTTGTTCCCATGTACAGGGATGCATGCCTTTCGACTTTTCCCAGGTTTAGTTTTTAGATAAAACTGTGGGTGACACTTGTCAAGTTTCTATTCGCTTGTGCCACACATTAGCATCTTATGCTCCGAGATAAGCTACAATTAGGTCCCCTTAAAGCTACTACAAAGTACATCTAATTGTTATCATTATCAGTTTATCTTAACTTTTGTGGCGGTAGGAAAAACAAAGTAAAACATGATTACTAGATTAAGATCTCTTTTTTTATATATAGAACAACTGGACAAAACTCGATGACATTACAGAACAAAACATTAAAAATGAATATGAATATAAACAAAAACAAGACACTAAAATGAGTATGTGATCGTTGGGACTTATGGTATTATATACGGTGAATCTTTTATTGTTGATCGGTGGTTTAATACCAAAAAAAAAAATAAAAAAAATAAAAAAAAATAAATCCGAGAAAAGGACATTTAATTTGTTAAAAGTTGCCTACTATGTTCAAAATGTCAAAAGCAAGTTTGTGACTACAAATACAGTAGTCTAATAGTATTGGCTACTTTATTACTAATACTTTATGTTATGTTATTATTTGAGATAAAAAGTTAGATCGGCGGGGAACCTTTAACTCCGTGCACCTTTTGGATGCCAACTGACTACCGGGTCGTGTGTAGTCCCAGGCAAGTGTGGTCGGAACCAACCACTGTTCCAGCGCCAAACACAAATGGTGGCCGATTCAAGAATCGAACCTTCGCCTTATTGAGATGAACAGCCATTTGACTTGGTCAACTGGACGTTTGCGGGGCACCCTGGCCACCCAGGCTATGCCCGGATGGTTTGTTATGTTATTATTTATTAGTCGTTAACGATTATTAATCTTTTATAATATATTAATTTTAATTTTAAAAATTTAGTTTAATCTTATTTTAAGTAAGGTAAGGTAATAAAATATGGGTGATGATATGTACACAACTTTTTTTTATTATGTACACAACCAACATGCTTTACAGTAATGTACAGTACAACACTGTAAATCATATTGATTGTGTACATAACAAAAAAGGTTGTGTAGATATATCACTTCCCATAAAATATACTCTCTATATTTTTTGAACAATGAACAAATACACCATTTTTGTCCATGATAAAACTCGAAGTCACACTCTCAAAGTTGATGAATTCCTTTAATACCATTATGCCAGAAGTCCTTCGGTAGGTACTTAGTATGATATAATATTGTTTAGCAGTATAAGTACTTTATAATATAATTGAAGCGTGACAAAAATCTAGCTCTTTTGTAGACTAGTGTTTGTCAAATTAATGTACGGAGCATTACTTTAATTATTTATTTTATTTATTGGTTTAAAGTGTTATCTTTATTTTTTAAAACAATATAGTATATAATTTAATTTAATGAAGTATGGATGGTATTGCTAATATAGAATTAATAATCATCTTATCGTCAAATCTCCACTTTGCCTTTACTTGACCATCAAAATATATATGCTCCTAATACCATTTGTAATGGTAGATCACAAATGGTAGATGGTGTGAGTTTTGCCTGAGTTTTTTTTTTTTTTTTTTTTTTTTTACTTTTGGATAACTAGGCAGTATGATTTATTGTGTAAAATAATAATGGTATGAGTTTTTTTGTGTGAATGAGTATAGTTGTAATGATGTGTTAATATATAATTGTTAAAATAGTAAAAATAATATAAAAATATTAAATAGAAAGCAATAGCTGTAAGTTTTCTCGGAAATCAACCCACGTTCAACCTAAGGATAAAATCCACGCCCATTACTTGGAAAATTGGTGTTTGATTCTTGCATGTCATCAACCCACGTCATGGGTGATGACCCGTTAGAACTGATTTAATTAATGAACATAAGGCGGAGAATAAGCGAATATCTAGAAACAAAAATAGTCCCTCAAATAATACAACCGCATGTACATGTCATAAATATTTTTTTTTTTTATCTTAAAAATACAAAAATTGTCCCTCAAATATTACAACCGCAGGTCGTATATATTTTATTTATCTATGATAAAACTAAGGATAGTGATATTTTCATCATAGATTTAATAAATTCACGTATTTGTACAGTACAATTACTTGTTCACAGAAATAATGAATTTATTAAATTCAATGTTGAAAATATATCCTAAAAGTAAATTTAAATTTTACTGCCATTGCTCGTATCCCTCTATCTAGCCCAATAAGTTTAAAGCAACTAAGATGTTATAACGTGAAATTTATTTGTATCTGTTGCATGTGAAATTACTCGTTGTAAAATCATATCGACAAAGAATAACAAGTGATCGACATTCCAGTTTCCACCATATTCAATCGTACCCTTTCTGGAGCGCACCATGTGCCAAAATCGTGCCAAAAGCATTTTTTTCGCACCATAATAAAAAGTTTAATGGAAAAAAAAAATTAATAAGAGAGTGACTGATGTCATGTTGGTATATTTTATTACAATTAAATCTTCTGGAACCCAATTTAACATACTCCGTAATTAATTAATGTCATCATCAATAGTAGTTAGGTCAGTAAAGACATTATATTATATTATATATAGATTCAATAAGAGTGATGATCAAGACAAAATAAAAAATAAAAATAAAAATTATGGGAAGAGGTAAAGTTGAGTTGAAGAGAATTGAGAACCCAACAAACAGACAAGTGACCTTCTCAAAAAGAAGAGATGGTTTGCTTAAAAAATCAGTTGAACTCTCTATTCTTTGTGATGCTCAAGTTGCTCTTATTGTTTTTTCTCCATCTGGCAAACCTTATTACTACTCTAGCCATGAGTACATACATACTTATTACGATCTCTATATGTTATGTTATGTTATGTTATGTTTGTATTTGTATATCTATATGTGTATACATACATGATGCATATATGGTATGAATATATGTTGCAGCATGGATAGTACTATCAGGAGGTACCGAAACGAAAAGGGTCTACAAAATACGACTAGTCACGGAGTTACAACTGTCGAGGTATCGTATGTTCTATTTGTCCTTAAAGATTTGATAAAATATTATCTTCTATAAAATGTTTGTTTTTAAGTACAGGTTTTGAAGAATGAAATGGATGAGATGAAGAAAACTATTGACACACTGGAAACAAAACATAGGTATTAATTGTTGTTGTTGTTATTATTATTAAAAATTTGTTGTCTTTCGATTTAAATTTTAATCTATTATTTTGATTACTGTTTACTAGTAATTAAAGGTAACATCTTTGTGTGTTATTTATGTTTAAGGCATTTGTTAGGAGAAGATATAATGACATTAGGGATGAAAGAACTGAAACAACTCGAACGCCAATTGAGAATTGGAGTTGATCGTGTACGCGCTAAGAAGGTACTATGTACGATTATTACCAACCGATCCGAAATTTATTATTACTAATATGATGAATTATTGTTTGTTAAATTTTACATTCAAATCTTAATAAAGATTTAATTATTTAATTTCGACAGTGGCGTCTTTTATCAGAGCAAGTAGGCGCATTGAAGAGAAATGTGAGTCTTAAGCTATATGTTTTTTAGTGTTAAAATTTAGCTACATTACTATGCATTTTTTCATGTTATGGGATCTTTAGAATGTATGTTATTAGTTTTATATATAAATATATAAATATGCAGCATAAAACTTTGCAGGAAGAAAATAGCATTCTGCAGAAAAAGGTGAACATTTTCTTGAAGTTTATTTTTATGATAATTACTACAATGGGAATACAGTTATATGGTTTTATTCAGTTTATGTAGTAGGAATTTTACTGAAATGTTTTATCGCTTGTGATGTAAATCGAGATCAAGCTGCATGAGCTACTGAATGAGGGCGATGAGAACTCAGGGTTGGATTCATCTGATCATATAACCCATAGGTAATTTCATTGTATAATTTTTTTTAATTTAATCAGAGCATTCCCAATAGTGTTTTGTAATGAGAATTAAAAAAAATTGTGTTAAGAGGTTTTTTTATGAAAACTTTACCTCTCCAAGGTAAAAAACTATCAACGACTCGCATACAAAATTTAAGTGTGTTACAAATGATTGTTAAACAGGTTATTGTCATTCAGAAGCAACTTCGTTCAGAACCTTTGAATAATTCAGATTATGAACCATTCAGCGTTTAATTGTTTAGTTTTATCAAACGCAACCTTAGTCTATATATGTTTCGTTCAACATCAAAGTGTTACAGTTTGTAAAACCGGAACTGCAAACAGTAGCCTTATAAGCAGAACATGCATTTGCATTGGGTTTTAATTCAAAAATAAAAGTTTTTTTGTTTTTGTTTTTCACACTTTAAAACAACAAGCAGATTAATCTAAATGTTTTAATCTAACAATGAAATTATGCGTTGGATACAGATTGTTGTAAGAAGAATTCATATATATATTTGGCAGTTTTAGCAATGTTGAAAATTGCAGGTTTATTCCAGATGGGCAGACTCAGTCACCTCTCAACTTGAACCAGATTGGGTTTGGTAGCAGTTGATTGCTCAATATATACATCTTTCCGTTATTGTCTCGTGTTTGATTATGTCACTATCTCATGTTTTTTATGATCACAAATATGAGCACTTAAATATATATACCAGTGTATATATAAGTTTGGTTGCTGTAAAGTATATGTAAGTGATAGTTTCTTTGGTTTGGATATGTAAGATATACTTACTTTTATGCATATGTTCATAAGTATATGTAACAGCATCAGTTTTCTATACGAGTTATGACCCAAAAAAATTTAATTAATAAGTTGTCACGTGAGTACATTATCTTTTTATACTACTTTGTTTATGTTTTACTAACAAGTACATAAATTACTCGTACGTAAGTGGAGTTTTAATGTGGTTAACCATGTCATCGGAACCGATTAAGGGTGGTAAAAAGCTCATCATTGGTGATTGATCATCATTGTGATAACCCGAAAAATTTCCGATAAAGTTTAAACACAATTTCATTTAACTTCGACTAATTTTCAACGATTCACGAACTATTATTTGTAAATAATTATGTATTAATATTAAATTATTATATTAATATTATTATTATCACTCATCATTATCATTTACAATTGTAATCACCTTTATTATTATCATAAATCTTAACATTTATATCAATATTATTATTTTCAATAATAATATATTGATATGAAATGTGATACACATAATTAATTGTAATATATTAATATCAATATTAATAATATTAGTATCATTACTATTATGATTGAGAATTTAATTATTATTATTATCATTAATACTAATATTATTATCATTTTTATAATTATCATTATCATTATTATTATGATCTTTATCTATTATTATTATTATTGTTAAGGATATTATTAATAATATTATTATAAATTAACATTATTCTTGCTATTCACATTATTATTATTATTATTATTATTATTATTTTTATTAATAATATATTTATTATTATTATTTATATTATTATTAATATTATTATTAATTATTAATATTAATTAAATTAAATGAATCAGACATTTACCTAATTAGGTATTCAGCTTTTAATTTTTTATTTCTGCTTTCTGGATCACAATCACGATCTTTGATCTTCTTTCTTTCCTTTCCAGTTCAAGAACGAGCTGTATATATTTTTTTATCATGATCAAGTTTTTTTTATTTTAAATTCCATCGTGATCTTTGCTTTTCATTTTTTATTTTGATCATAATATATTTAATTCCTACTACTGGTTATGATTTTGTATCTAGTGACCACAATAATGCTATAACAATCATCTTCTGCAATCAATTGAATCACAGTTATACATATTTTTTTTAACCCATCGATATACCTCTGTTCTTGAGGATTTTTTCCAAAAATCGAATTTAAAACAATCATCAAAAACTGAAAATGCAGTAGTGTTGAGAATCACATAACGAAACTATCTGTAAAGTTTCACTTTCCAATTCCTCTTAACGATTTCTAATTTCGAAGTCAAAGTTTTAAAATTTAAAAGTCAACTCCATGTTCATTATGAAATTCGAAGTCATGTTGATGTTTTTGGATCAATTAATAATTCAGAAAGTTTCTAAGGAGGATTTAGAGTATAATTCGTGTTGTAACTTCCACCTAAAACGATCTAAAATTCGAAAACCAATTTGGTGTTCTTCATGTCCTTCGAAATTGTTACTGCTGCTGCTAAATTCCTACTCTTCTTTTCCTGTTAACCAAGAATATTAATTTCTAGTTCCTTTCTGTTTGTTTACAAGTTTTAAACGGAATCATAAATTCGTTATTATGGTTATTGTTCTCTGGTCGATTGAAAAACCTAAGGAAGAAGAAGATGAAACTGAATAACAGGTTATATATAATTTGATTGGGTTTTAAAACAGAAATGAAAGTAACAGACGAGTGGTTTAGGGTGTTTGCATTATGTGGGAGGTCACGGGTTCGAGCTTGGGCGTGGGCGTTTATTTTTTTTAAAAAGCCTAATCTTTTGAGGTAGCGTTTCTATATTATTTTTATTATTATTATTATTATTATTATTATTATTATTATTATTATTATTATTATTATTATTATTATTATTATTATTATTATTATTATTATTATTATTATTGTTATTGTTATTGTTATTTTTAATTATCATTATTAATTATTATTATCATTAACATAATTTATGATATTATCATTATTATTACTAGTATTATAGTTATTTTTATTATTATTACTAATAAAAGAATTAGTTACCATTTATTATTATTATCACCATTATAATTACAATTATTATTATTATTATTATTATTATTATTATTATTATTATTATTATTATTATTATTATTATTATTATTATTATTATTGTCATTACTAATATTATCATTACTAGTATTATTATCAAAATTAAAATAGGTATAATTATCATCCGTAGTATTATTATTATTAAAAATTACTATCATCATTTTTACAAAAATATCATCATTATTATTATTATTATTATTATTATTATTATTATTATTATTATTATTATTATTATTATTATTATTATTATTATCATTTTTAATAGTAATATCATTATTATTATTAATATTACTATTGTAGATATTACAAAAATTATTAATACCATTACTATTGTAAACATATAATATTTTAATTATTTTTATTATTAGCATTATAATAACTTTCATTTTTACTATTGTTATTATTATTTTTAACATTATTATCATTACTATCATTTTTACTATAACCAGTATTATTACTTTATAAGAACTATATTATTATTATTATTATTATTATTTTTACATTATTATGATTACTATCATTTTTACTACTAGTATTATTATTGTTATTACAAAATAATACAACTCTTTATTCAATATCATTATTAATATCATTTTATCAAATAAATTCTTATATATAGAATGTATATATAAAAGTATATATATAGAAAAATATAACAATTGAAATAATATACAAACTTATTCGATTACGAGTATATGTGTTAATATATATATATACTTGATATAGGTTCGTGAATCCGAGGACAACTCTGCACTTGTTCAGTGCCATCATACTCGTAAAATACGAAATACAGTATCGTGAGTTTTCATAGCTCCCTTTTTTTATATATTTTTGGGCTGAGAATACATGCGCAACTTTTATAATTGTTTTACGTTTAGACACAAGTACTCAAACTTTTATGCTATATACATGCTTTGTCATGCTAAATCCCTGTCGTAATATCGTTAATTGCTGAGGTATAAGATGCAAACTTAGTTATTGTGAGTAGCGCTACTGAGAGTGACGTCTCTAGTCAGTTGACCGTTGGTCTTTGACTACATAATAATGATTCAACAACACGAATAACAAGTGTCACGGGATAACTTTGTTTAGTCGCGATATTACAAACTCAGCATTACTTTTAGATTGGTATTTATATATCAATCAACACTTTATATTGGTATTTCTATATCAACTTTATTAAATCTTGTGGTCTAACACTATTATTGAAATCATTATTTATGATAAACATATGAACTCACCAACCTTTTGGTTGATACTATTTAGCATGTTTATTCTCAGGTCCTACATAATGCTTCCGCTGTGTATTTGCTAATTGAAAGCAACATTTCAACGAGTCATTCATGGATAATTTGAAGGACTTGCATTTGCTAATTTGATGATGATTGTTTGCTATGCTTGGAGTCTTCATTTCATATCATATCAATTAAAGACATTTAATGCGTTGTTTATTAAATACAATGTAATCTATTTATCTTCCTCTGCAAAACTCAATATAACATCTCATATAGAGTCGTTCTCGTTTATACAACTGTGGTTTGATATAATTAGTCACAAATACCACAGGCCCTATTTGGGGGTGTGACAGATTGGTATCAGAGCAGTACTATTGTAGAGAACCAGGATTGCATTTTAAGTGTGCATTATACAATTAGGTAACTTAGCAATGTAGGACTACAACTTTCTTTGACCATAGTGCATTTAATTGTTGCCTTTAATTGTTAAATGCTACACTATACTTTAGGAACTTTACTTATCTTAGAATTCCGAGCCAATCTAAGAACTCTGCTCATTCCCCTAAGTATTATCCAATTACGCCACCGCATCTAAATGCGACACTGTGATTTCTGAAATTCTTGACATTCCTAAGTCATCTATCACGGTTTGTGTATTACATATGTATTACATGAAATATTATCCATGAATTTTGAAACTCCTATATTTGTTACTATTCATACTCAAACGTATATAACTCCCTGTTATATCACGTACCTAATGCCTTATATCTTTATGCGTCGGTTTGCGAACCAGAAAATGTCATTGGGTTATCAAGAATCTCAAAGACATTATAATGTCATCACTATTCACATTTGTTACTTTTAAATCTTTGCTTTCTCGTGGTTTTGATCATTGAACTTTCTTGACGAGTGGCGTCTACGAAACTCTAGAATGGAAGGTTTTGGATTACCGATTTAAAGGATCCTATAGCTCAAGCCCCTAGACCTGAATAGGCCATTACGAATTGAAAGTCTTTAATCGAAAGATTATCAGATTACATACTTATTATTTATAATCTCAACACGTCATACCGCCATTATTGCATAAGTGGAGTATAGACAAATCATATCTTATTATATCTATCCCAGTAGATTTTGTCTGACACTTTTCCTAAATTTTCTCCGTAAATTACGGAAATCTTTTGCTATATATACATATTTAAGGAGACAAATATATCATTCAGTATTCAACAACTCATCTCATATCGAAACCCTTATCCGATCACATAATATGGATTTCTCATCTGATTCCTCGAGCTCCAATGGCAGCGTAACCGGAATGAACCAACCAATTAGCCATCATCTATTTTGGATGAATTGGGGGTGGGTTCGTAGTAAACTTAATCAATGGAGACAAGAAGAAGGTGATCCCTTCCACCAACCGAATTCACCTCTTGGTGAAGAACCGGAAGCACTTACCGGCGAACCCGTTCGGAACACTATTTTCACCCTCATTTCCAGGATATCCGGTCACGAATATATAATATCTAAAATTCTAGATCTTATTCATCCACTTGTCCGAACCGCCAATCATCCCGGAATAATAGAAGAAGTCAACGAGCTACGCGCCCGAGTGGTGGCTCTGGAGAATACGGTACGAATTCTACAAGCATCAGCAGCACCAGCAGCATAAGCAGCAGCACCAGTACCATCAGCATCACCACCAACAGCATCAGCTTCACCAGCAACAACATCCGCATCCCACGCCTCAACATTACACTCGGTACCGCAAACATCAACATCATAAACCCCATAGATACCAAGGAATATTAGTAATAATGAGTTAAGATGTATTGACTCATTCTTCCTGAAGAATTATATATGTATACTTTATATATATATGGTTTGGAACAATAATAAATCTTTTCATACTAAGCTATTAAATGTGAATCTTAACTAGTATGTACTACTTGGTTAATTCATATCACTAATATGCTATGATGTATATCCTTTGTTAATGACTTAA
Source organism: Rutidosis leptorrhynchoides (assembly GCF_046630445.1). Classification (NCBI taxonomy): domain Eukaryota; kingdom Viridiplantae; phylum Streptophyta; class Magnoliopsida; order Asterales; family Asteraceae; genus Rutidosis; species Rutidosis leptorrhynchoides. The sequence continues at coordinate 40,364,504 of NC_092341.1, read as the reverse complement.
CAATCGTTAATCACTGCTTCAGCACAATAAACTCCATTTCATAATAAACCAAGTGTATTATTCAAATACATGTTTGATTTTACACTTCTATTTTCGATGTACTCGAAACTTTCTAGAAAAACATCATTCGTGCCTTGCGAATTTCACAAGGATTCCACGAGCATCAACCTCATATACCTCATATACCAAGGTATATCAATAACAATGAACGATGAAGTATTGATTCATAACTTCATTAGCGAAATATTTCTCGACAATTATGAAATCTCTAAGGTTTTGAAAATTATTTATTCTCGTTTCAACCGTAAATTATATGAGTTTAATATTATATTAACTCATTAAATATATATTATATCTGAAGAATATATATATGAACGTATGTCTTCATAAAGATTGTAATTAAAAATTCTTTTGTACAAACTGTTAATTGTGAAAATATTTTAACGGGTAGGTAAAACCCGAGAAATATTTATATCTCACGCTAATATGTTACATTGTACATTCTTCAATTCTGACTCAGTAGTCAGTAAATATACTACTTACAATCACAAGATATATGTATCAGTTCACTAAAGAACAACCATTTTCAATTACATATTCTGATTTTGATATATCAGAATCCAAGTAAAGCTTTAGCAGGTGTTATCTTCTTAAAGATCACTACATTCATGAATTATATTCATTCGTATTCTATGATGAATTATCACATCAAACCACCAAAATTATCATTCATTACTTTTGAAATCAACAACGCCTATTCGTCAACCATTAGATCCATTGACGATTACAATCAGCGTTTAATCATCTAAAAATAAAATTTCTTAAAACCATCTCGGATTGATAACCAACGATTCAAATATGGTTGCATTAAATGCAGAGGAAACATTGTAGAAGGTCTTAAGGGCCAAAAGTTTGATGATAAAGAATGGTATAAACTCATATTTGGAACTGAAAAATGGATTGAGCAAACTATGAAGGAGGCTGTGGACAAATCACAAGGACTAAACCTATACTCAAGGAATCCAGATGATTCAATTTCTGATGGAAATTACAGAAGACATATAATCTCCTTACGCATTCTAAATCCTTACAGAAGAATTTTTCTCATTATCATTCGATCTTAGAAATTCTAAGATATCATCATACCTTTCGTTATAAATATCCTCTATATTTCTGAAAATATCTTCATAACAATTCTTGTTCGCAATTAATTATCTCTTTGCGATATCTTTATCACATCATAAAGGAAAATGTTTTAGTTTCTATATTCTATAAAATTCAAGTTTAATTTATAAATGTTTTTAAGAAGTGTAGAATTGAAGCATGAATTAGTATAATATAATGACGTCAGGCCAACGTGATTATATTACAGTAAGTCATGCTAAATTTTTAATGGAAGATGATGATTTATAGACTTTATAATCATCATTTGCCATGTTACACGACTCTTACATTCTGCTTAACCTCCGAACATATCAAGAAAATATATTCTTGATAGTTTCATCCTCAGTAATTCTGGTAATTTACCAAATCAAATCGTGATATTAAGCTTAGAATAGTAGGGCCTTTCGAAACTTCATACCTACAAATTCTGGACCATTACTCGCTTTACTTAGAGTCGAGAGAAGAATAAAAAGGTAAAGAGCTCCGACATATAAGGGAAAATATAAAGCCCGATAACAACACGGAAATTACAAACCGTGTATATCAATGCGTATAGCAACATAAAGACACGGGAGAATTAAAAACACTATAACCCCAAGAGCATAGTAGAAGTAAACAGATTCCTCTGGTGGTAAAAAAAAGAAGAATGACTGCATATATGGTCAATATAATAACAAGTATCAATACAGGATTGAGCATATTAACAAATCTTTTGGAAGTATGAATTTAGGAAGAAAGTATAGAAGTGGTGAAGATAATGAAACGGAAGAAGCTAATTTATAGCAAAATTTCCAAACACATCAATCGAGGCAATTCACCGCATTTAATCAAAGAAATCTCAAAATTCCGTAAATACCGGAGAATCAAATCTTATAGATTACGAAGATTTCCTTTAATTTCTTGAATTTCAGAAATCAATCGTGACTATGTCAAAAGTTAAGGCGAACATTTAATTTTCTCATTCACTCTTTTATGATAGCTTCGTTTATACTCTTCCTAAAATTGAATCGTTTTATCCATATTATTTAATAGTGATAAAACTTTATTTTTCAACTTATATTCATCATTACAATATTCTTGTTGTAAACAAAGATGATCTCTATCAAATTTCATGACTATAATTTTCATGAACTACTCTCTGTTTTGTCTGCCTAATATTGTGGCATAAACGCTCAAAGTTTTAAATGAGCTCAATATTATTCATAACACATTTCATGTATCCAATTTATTGAAATGAGTTGTATAACATCATCATTTAGAATGATCTCCGCATTAATAATAAAATGCACTTCATCGAAGAACCTGTAGAATTTATGGTTCGTATGATTTAAACGCTTGAAACAGAACAATATTCTATCCGTTGGAATTCACGCATGGCCCCGAGTATACCTGAGAACGTGGAGACCAAATAAAATGTAAATATCCTTATCTATGTACGAACAACGCCGATTGATGGCAATAACTAAATTTCGGGACGAAATTTCTTTTAACGGGTAGGTACTGTGATAACCCGGAAAATTTCCGATAAAGTTTAAACACAATTTCATTTAACTTCGACTAATTTTCAACGATTCACGAACTATTATTTGTAAATAATTATGTATTAATATTAAATTGTTATATTAATATTATTATTATCACTCATCATTATCATTTACAATTGTTATCACCTTCATTATTATCATAAATCTTAACATTTATATCAATATTATTATTTTCAATAATAATATATTGATATGAAATGTGATACACATAATTAATTGTAATATATTAATATCAATATTAATAATATTAGTATTATTACTATTATGATTAAGAATTTAATTATTATTATTATCATTAATACTAATATTATCATTTTTATAATTATCATTATCATTATTATTATGATCTTTATCTATTATTATTATTATTGTTAAGGATATTATTAATAATATTATTATAAATTAACATTATTCTTGTTATTCACATTATTATTATTATTATTATTATTAATAATATATTTATTATTATTATTATTTATATTATTATTATTAATATAATTATTAATTATTAATATTAATTAAATTAAATGAATCATACATTTACCTAATTAGGTATTCAGCTTTTAATTTTTTATTTCTACTTTCTGGATCACAATCACGATCTGTGATCTTCTTTCTTTCCTTTTCAGTTCAAGAACGAGCTGTATATATTTTTTTTTATCATGATCAAGTTTTTTTTATTTTAAATTCCATCGTGATCTTTGCTTTTCATTTTTTATTTTGATCATAATATATTTAATTCCTACTACTGGTTATGATTTTGTATCTAGTGACCACAATAATGCTATAACAATCATCTTCTGCAATCAATTGAATCACAGTTATACATATTTTTTTAACCCATCGATATACCTCTGTTCTTGAGGATTTTTTTCCAAAAATCGAATTTAAAACAATCATCAAAAACTGAAAATGCAGTAGTGTTGAGAATCACATAACGAAACTATCTGTAAAGTTTCACTTTCCAATTCCTCTTAACGATTTCTAATTTCGAAGTCAAAGTTTTAAAATTTAAAAGTCAACTCAATGTTCATTATGAAATTCGAAGTCATGTTGATGTTTTTGGATCAATTAATGATTCAGAAAGTTTCTAAGGAGGATTTAGAGTATAATTCGTGTTGTAACTTCCGCCTAAAACGATCTAAAATTCGAAAACCAATTTGGTGTTCTTCATGTCCTTCGAAACTGTTACTGCTGCTGCTAAATTCCTACTCTTCTTTTCCTGTTAACCAAGAATATTAATTTCTAGTTCCTTTCTGTTTGTTTACAAGTTTTAAACGGAATCATAAATTCATTATTATGGTTATTGTTCTCTGGTCGATTGAAAAACCTAAGGAAGAAGAAGATGAAACTGAATAACAGGTTATATATAATTTGATTGGGTTTTAAAACAGAAATGAAAGTAACAGACGAGTGGTTTAGGGTGTTTGCATTATGTGGGAGGTCACGGGTTCGAGCTTGAGCGTGGGCGTTTTTTTTTTTTTAAAAAGCCTAATCTTTTGAGGTAGCGTTTCTATTTTATTTTTATTGTTATTATTATTATTATTATTATTATTATTATTATTATTATTATTATTATTATTATTATTATTATTCTTATTATTATTATTGTTATTGTAATTTTTAATTATCATTATTAATTATTATTATCATTAACATAATTTATGATATTATCATTATTATTACTAGTATTATAGTTATTATTATTATTATTACTAATAAAAGAATTAGTTACCATTTATTATTATTATCACCATTATAATTACAATTATTATTATTATTATTATTATTATTATTATTATTATTATTATTATTATTATTATTATTATTATTATTATTATTATTGTTATTACTAATATTATCATTACTAGTATTATTATCAAAATTAAAATAGGTATAATTATCATCCGTAGTATTATTATTATTAAAAATTACTATCATCATTTTTACAAAAATATCATTATTATTATTATTATTATTATTATTATTATTATTATTATTATTATTATTATTATTATTATTATTATCATTTTTACTAGTAATATCATTATTATTATTACTATTACTATTGTAGATATTACAAAAATTATTAATACCATTACTATTGTAAACATATAACATTTTAATTATTTTAATTATTAGTATTATAATAACTTTCATTTTTACTATTGTTATTATTATTTTTAATATTATTATCATTACTATCATTTTTACTATAACCAGTATTATTAATATTATAAGAACTATATTATTATTATTATTATTTTACATTATTATGTTTACTATCATTTTTACTACTAGTATTATTATTGTTATTACAAAATAATACAACTCTTTATTCAATATCATTATTAATATCATTTTATCAAATAAATACTTATATATAGAATGTATATATAAAAGTATATATATAGAAAAATATAACAATTGAAATAATATACAAACTTATTCGATTACGAGTATATGTGTTAATATATATATATACTTGATATAGGTTCGTGAATCCGAGGATAACTCTGCACTTGTTCAGTGCCATCATACTCGTAAAATACGAAATACAGTATCGTGAGTTTTCATAGCTCCCTTTTTTTATATATTTTTGGGCTGAGAATACATACGCAACTTTTATAACTGTTTTACGTTTAGACACAAGTACTCAAACTTTTATGCTATATACATGCTTTTTCAAGCTAAATCCCTGCCGTAATATCGTTAATTGCTGAGGTATAAGATGCAAAATTAGTTATTGTGAGTAGCGCTACTGAGAGTGACGTCTCTAGTCAGTTGACCGTTGGTCTTTGACTACATAATAATGATTCAATGACACGAATAACAAGTGTCACGGGGTAACTTTGTTTAGTCGCGATATTACAAACTCAGCATTACTTTTAGATTGGTATTTCTATATCAATCAACACTTTATATTGATATTTCTATATCAACTTTATTAAATCTTGTAGTCTAACACTATTATTGAAATCATTATTTATGATAAACCTATGAACTCACCAACCTTTTGGTTGACACTATTTGGCATGTTTATTCTCAGGTCCTACATAATGCTTCCGCTTTGTATTTGCTAATTGAAAGCAACATTTTAACGAGTCATTCATGGATAATTTGAAGGACTTGCATTTGATAATTTGATGATGATTGCTTGCTATGCTTGGAGTCTTCATTTCATATCATATCAATTAAAGACATTTAATGCATTGTTTATTAAATACAGTGTAATATATTTATCTTCCGCTGCAAAACTCACTATAACATCTCATATAGAGTCATTCTCGTTTATACAACTGTGATTTGATATAATTAGTCACAAATACCCCATGTCCTATTTGGGGGTGTGACAATCATCGCGCGACAACCCACGAGAAGAACGAAAAATTCGAATGCTGGTGAAGAAGTTGGGTGAAGCGTAGGCAAATAGAAAATTGCAGGAGTCTTGTCATAAGCTCAAAACAAATCCCTAATTCTCAAGTGCCCATATGCGTATGATGGTTTTGTTAAGTATCGTATTGAACTTATAATTGCGCCGTAGCCAAACAGTTTCGCGGACAATTGCTTAAAAAGTTCCACTATGCCACGCTAATCAGTGCATGTAAGGTTGCGCTGACAACTTTGCAGAGCTTTATGTATTTGGACCGCATATAATTTATTTAATTTTTAAGACAAACTCACACACCCTCCACGAATTTATATTAAAAATATAATATACATGGCTACCACGATACTTAATGTGACGCCCCGTACAAAACCATCGTGTACGATTCGTCAACAACAGGATCTTTACACAGTCAAGTACTACATGCTGTTTGAAAACCAGTTTTGCATTCATAAAAGATAGCGTTTACAAAAGATAACGTGATACAAAGGTCGTTATAAAGTCATTATTTGATAATAACATAAACTACGAATGCAAAGGAAAAGTTTCATGATTGAGACATCTCTAAGTAATGCAGCGGAAATTCTAGCACAGTGTGACAACCCGGAAATTTCCGACCAAATTTAAACTTAATCTTTATATGATTTCAACACGATAAGCAAAGTCTATTAGGTTGAGTCTCAAAAATTTGAACTGTTTCATATATGCAATTATCCTTCGATTGTTCTCGACGATTCACGAACAATTACTCACAAATAAACATGTATATATAAAAATATTTAATTATATAAAATAACTTGAAAAATAATTTAAAATATTATATAAGTTAATTAATTATGTAAAATAAATAATATATGATATAATATTATTATTAAACCTATATAGATATATATATGTAAAATATACATATATGGTTTCGACTTTATTTAGTAAGCGATATAGCACTCTGTGAAAACTGTCGGTAGAAATAGACAAGAAATGTGGCTGCTAAATTTTCTGTTACACGTTTAATTAGTCACTTGAATTATTATAATTATTAAATTATTATTATATTATGATTCTGTTCTCAATTTGTTCCATAATCTGAACCAAGACACAATATGATTGAATCTGAATTAGTGAAAGATATACATATTACTATTACGAGTAATGTACACTTTATTAAAGTTAAGGATTATGTTGATTGAACATATAACGGAAATTGGATGAAGAACCAAAATTATTGATTGAACATACTGTTGTTGATTTGATTATAATATTATTATTTTTGTTATCAATCATACCTGTGAACTAATGATGCACGATATGATTAACTTGAGTCACTGTGTTATTTTCTTATTTTTCTCACAACTAAACATACGGAGTAATATTAATATATATCCATCCATCTCCACTAACCATCTATCTAATTTCTTTTTATATTGCATCTTCAATTCAACTAAAGATAAGCATTTCTCTCCTTTTCTTTTCCTTAGTTCTTTGTACAACCAAACACTTAAACATCCATCACCTTCCATTACCAAACATCATACAACCATTAGCAACAAAACCGATCACCATTATTTAAAACTATCGTAAATTTGTGCTTGCTACTTAACACCACCTCTCATTCGTAAACCTTCAAGACCCACCATCAACCACCCTTTCAACCTCACCACCCATGCTATCTATTTCTGTTTGCAAACCTTGAACCTCATCGCCATTCAAAACCACTTTGATCACCATCCTTGCCATCAAACCACCAAGAACCCATCGAAACCCATCCAAAACAATAACCATTTGATCACTCTATCAAACTGCGTACTGCTACTGCTTTGATACATGATTAACCACGCTACTACAATTTTTTTCTTTGTTTTAAACCAAACCCAAAAGCCACCCTAATAAACTATTTTTCTCTGTTTTCGTTACATTTGAAGTATTGTTAATATCTTCATTTCTATTCCATTTAGAAATGATCACAACCGTTTCAGCTACAACCATCTTTCTGTTTCAAACATCACAAAATCACACTGCTGCAACCTCCTATTTCGTTATCATTTTGGTACACTACTACTATTCGTTGCTGTGACGGTTACGGTTTGATCATAATCGAACCATCATAGCCACAACCATCAACCTGGATTCACCACCCTCATCGACTACCATTAATGCTAGTGTTTCGAGTTATTCTTTTTGTTGTAATTATGAAATACCAAAAACAGTCATCATTTTTCTTGAACCATCACCTCCTTCGAGCAGCTACAAAACACCACATCAATCGCCCCCTTTATTTTACTTTTTCCTCCCTTCTCGTATTGCTAATACTACAGTTGTAGGCTTCTATTTCTTTTTCTATTTACTACCAACTGTATCAAAATAGATTATATTAGTATAAAGTGTTGGACAACTTGATTATGAGATATTAAAATATGGCATGTGGGCAACTTCATGGCCGACATTTTCAATACATAAAACCCCACATGCCTATCGATGAAAAAGGAAGCAATTGAATAAAAGAATGCCAATTGGGACTCCATATATTTTTTTTAACAAGCCGGTATTAGTTGTGCAGTTGGGGCCGTAACCCTATAATTGTTCTAAGTTGGGCCGTAAGTTTAGTGTTGTTGGGCTAGTGAAACTTTTGGTGGGCTGCGATTCAATTTTTATGTGGGCCGAGACTTTGTTTTTCTTTTGGGCCGAAGAGATAGTGAGAATGATGATGGAGATCGAATGATGTTAGATGATGTATATATGATGATGTTTTAAGATGATAATGAAATGAAGGTCATGATGATGATTATATTAATACTATATGTTGCGATGTTATAAAAAAAAAGATTAGATGATTAAGGTGATGATGTTATGATCATATTGATGATTATGATGTTAGGAGATAATGAAGAAAACTATGATTTTATGTGATGCTTGACGATGATGATATCAATAATAAAGATGATATCTTATTAAGGTGATGATGCTCACGGTTTAAACACGAGATAAGGCACGAGAATTATTGGTGATGTTATTATGATTATGAGTTATGTTATGACCATGATTAGGTGTTATGATGATAATGAATGACGATATTGATGAGATTAGATGATGGATTAGATGATGATGTAAATGGGTTTGCATTAAAAAGGCTGTAGGCATTTAAGGTTAAAAGAAATAAAGGGTCATATTAAAACAGAAATGATTAAGCAGAGACATGGTTTGGAGTGTTTGTGGGTTTGCGGGAGGTCGCGAGTTCGAGCCCGGGCAGTGGCGTTTATTTTTAGCTTGTTTCCTTAAAGGTAGTTTTATTGTTATTTTTATTAGATTATCATTATTATTATTATCATAAAATAATACAACTTTTTATTTATTATTACTAATATTATTTTACCAATTAACAATTAGTTACATAAAACTATATTTAATACATATAACATATTATTTATTAAAATAACAAGTATATCATTAATAATATATAAGTTATTCGATTACAATTACATGTGTTAATATATAAATGATATAGGTTCATGAATCCGAGGCCAACCCTACACCTGTTTAATGTCGTCATATGTATTTTTACAACAAAATACAGTATGGTGAGTTTATTTGCTCCCTTTTACTCTTTATATTTTTGGGACTGAGAATACATGCGCTGTTTTTACAACTGCTTTATTAAATGCTTTTGAAATACATTTTGAACTGCGAATATACGAAATGCTTTTATAAATGTTTGACGAGATAGACACAAGTAAAACATTCCTCGAATGAATTATGTGGACGTGATAATTGCCACCATTGAATTATGTGGACGTGATAATTGCCACAATTGATATAAATATTTTTTCCCTGATTATTATTGCTTGGTAACCTAAGAATTAGGGAACATCACTAATTTTGAGAATTAGTGCACGCCTAATTGACGCGAATCCTAAAGGTAGCTACCGGGTTTAACACCCCGCCCAGAATGTTCACTAGACGGAAGGGCTAGTGGGCGTGGTGTTTAGTACTTCGAAGTTTATATGATTATTATACAGACGAGATGTTCTGTTTTGGGGATATTATTATGCGCATTATATGTTAAGGTCGGTTACCAAGCCAAGCTATGAAAGCAATGAAAAGTGAATGTTATGTATCGAGAGAATGATTTTATACACAGGTTATGTGTATGTTATTTTTGTGCACAAGATATGTGTACGGTTACTAAGATTTATGAAAGATGATTTCGTACACGAGAAAGGTGTACTGTATTTAAAATATATCGCATGTACATTACAGGTGGGTATAGGATTCGGGCCCATTTGTACCATGCATGATTTAAATCTTGTGGTCTATCAAAATGATAAATTTTATTGTTTTATGATAAACCTATGAACTCACCAACCTTTTGGTTGACACTTTAAAGCATGTTTATTCTCAGGTATGAAAGAAATCTTCCGCTATGCATTTGATCAATTTACATGGAGTCGTTCATGGCATATAGAAGTTCGTTCATCGCAATGGTACCAGATGTTATTGTATTCGTTCAGGAAGATTTTGGACGGGGTATGACATGTGGTATCAGAGCGGTGGTCTTAGCGAACCAGGTCTGCATTAGTGTGTCTAACTGATAAGTCGTTAGGATGCATTAGTGAGTCTGGACTTCGACCGTGTCTGCATGTCAAAAGTTTTGCTTATCATTTCTAGTCGGAAATCATTTGCTTATCATCCTTAAAAAATTACCTGCTTATCATTCCTAGTCTAGACACATCTTACTGCATTGATTGCATGAATAGTGTATAGACAAATCCATATCATAGCGTATCTGTTACTGTAGACTTTATCTGACACGTTTCCTTAATTTCCTCCGTAATCTACGGGATCTTCTGTACTATATTAGATATTCTATATAATTAGAATATTATCCGATAACCGAAAATCATTTCATATCGAAAATCCTCTAACTGATCATAAGAGATGGATCCTACACCTAGCTTGGATTCCATTAGTTCCGGAAGCAATTTCGAAATGCGTATTGAAGTAGACTCCGAAGTCAATGAACCCGAAGTGTCTCCACCGTTTAGCTATTTTTCTTTCTGGAGGAGATGGGGGTGGGTCCGGGACTTACTCACTCGATGGAGAAATGAAGAAGGCGAGCCCTACCGCGAACCAAACTTACCTCCTAACATCGGAGAAAACGATGTACTCACCGGTGAACCTATGCGCAACACTCTATTCACCCTTCTTGCTAAAGTTTTCCACCTCAAAGGTCGCATTACTGCAATCTCAGAAAATATTCAACCTCTACTTCCGAATACCAATCGAAGGGGAATTGATAAGGCTAAAAAGGAACATATATTTCATAGCAAAATCCCCCAAGAAAGACAAGATTTTAGTTGCAATTGTTCCATTTTCAAGTAATATTCGTTTATTTTAAATAAGTGCGAAGACAAAAGGCGAAAACGACGAATTGAAGACACAAAGGTCCAAAAAGCTCAAAAGTACAAGATACAATCAAAAAGGTTCAAATTATTGATGAGGAACGTCTAAAAATGACAAGAGTACAAGTTACAAAACGCAAAGTACAAAATATAAAATTGTACGCAAGGACGTTCGAAAATCCGGAACCGGGACCAGAGTCAACTCTCAACGCTCGACGCAACGGTGTAAAAATTACGAGTCAACTATGCACAAGAATAAAATATAATATTTAAATAATTCATAATAAGAATAATATTAAATAATAAAAAGTTGTTAATTGAGCATAGTTCAGGGGTCATAAGTGAAAATTCAATTTCTAAATTCGCCTATAAAAGGCTTTGTAATCGTAATGTAAAAACACACCTTTTTCTATCTTTTTCTTATTTATCAATATCAATTATCAATATCTATATTCTATATCTCTATCATAATGTTAACTTAATAAGATATAACAATAATCTTAATTTTAATTTTAAATTATGATAATAATAAGGTTTATGATAGAGATCGTTTGAGTGTGTAAGTCGAAATTCTGTCCGTGTAACGCTACGCTATTTTTAATCATTGTAAGTTATGTTCAACCTTTTTACATTAATGTATCGTAACTAAGTTATTATTATGCTTATTTGAGCCGAAGTAATCGTGATGTTGGGCTAAAATATTAAGAAGGGGTTATTGAACTTTGGACCATAATTAAGGTTTGGGCAAAAGACCGACACTTGTGGAAATTGAACTATTGACTATTAATAGATGGGGGGTATTGTCTAATTGAGTGACAACTCATTGGAGTCTGTCGAACCTATCTTCAAATTAATTAACCTAATAATTAATAATGATTATGGTTGTCCTATTTAGTGATGTTCATATGGAATCTGTTATAATCATTTAATTAATCAATTGGGTTGGGTAATTGATTATTCATTCTGATCAAGTGGATGAATTAATATTCATAAACTAATTAAAACAGGGGTGGATTACATACAGTGATAACTGGTGTAATTGTTGACAGAAGTGATAACTGCGTCACAGTTTAAATCCTTAATCAGTTGGAATATTTGACTTCGGGTATAAGGGTAATTTGACGAGGATACTCGCACTTTATTTTTATGACCGATGGACTATTATGGACAAAAACCAGATAGACGTATCAAATAAATCAGGACAAAGGACAATTAACCCGTGGTAATAAATTAAAATCAACACGTCAAACATCATGATTACGGAAGTTTAAATAAGCATAATTCTTTTATTATATTTCTCATCGTATCTTTATTTACTGTCATTTTATTACTCGCAATTTTATTTACTGTCATTTTATTTATTGTCATTATTTTACGCACTTTAATTATCGTCATTTATCTTTACGCTTAAAATATAGAATCGACAAACCGGTCATTAAACGGTAAAACCCCCCTTTTATAATAATATTACTACTTATATAATTATATATATTTTGTATAAATATAGTTAAAAATATAGTAAGTATCACCAGCTCCCTGTGGAACGAACCGGACTTACTAAAAACTACACTACTCTACGATTAGGTACACTGCCTATAGTGTTGTAGCAAGGTTTAGGTATATCCCATCCGTAAATTAATAAAACTTGTGTCATATTTTGTAGTATTTTGTATTAAAAATAATACTATTTCGTACCCTCACGCTACATCATCAAGTTTTTGGCGCCGCTGCCGGGGAGCACTAAAACGCTATATTTTTAATTTATATTTGCAAAAAAAAAAAAAAAAAAAAAAAAAAAAACGTAAAAAAAAAAAAAAAACAAAACAAAACGTAAAAAAAAAAAAAAAAACAAAAACGTAAAAAAAAAAAAAAAACAAAAACGTAAAAAAAAAACGTAAAAAAAAAACGTAAAAAAAAAAATTATAAAAAAAATATATTTTTAAGATTTTGTCTATAAAAAATTTTTTTTTTTTAGTTTTATTACCTTTAGATTTTTAGACTATATTCGCAACTTTTAGTATTAAGTTTAGTTTTGCCATAGTTATTTTTACTTCTAGAATTTTTAGGCTTTGCCGTAAAATCCCTTAAGTGCTTATTCCTTAGATTAAGTTTTAGGTGCTTTAGAATTTTACGATGCCGTATTTCGCACTACTTTCTTATTTTTATTTTTCGACGCCTATTTTTCGACCTTTTTCGACGCGCAATCTTTTTCTTTCTTATTTCTCGCCATTCTAGTTTTTAGGACTTAGATTTTTTTCTACTTCTTCTCTAAATTTCTTAAAATTACGAAAATTTATTTTAAGTGGTTAAATTTATAGACATCAAAATTTTCTGGTTCGTAGTAATAGTTGGATTTGTACGTGGACCGGGTTATTGGAGCCGAACAGTACTCAATTATATTGAGACCAAACGAATCCTGCCCCTCTGCTGCATCTTTTGGCTATTCGAAACGTGGGCAAAATCAGAAAAGTCTATTGATTGGACAACTTATATAAGTTTTTCTTATTTTTATAACTAATAGGATATTCTGTGAATGCACCGAGCAAAACGTTCACCACCTGTAACTCGATCAAGACATCTAGCAAATATTGTCGCCGTTGATTTTTCTTTAGAATCGTCATCTAGTCGAACAAGAACTCCAACTCAAATTTCCGATAATCCATCTTTTGAACCCGACTTCACAATTAAGAACCCGGAGCATATTCAAGGACAATTCCAAGATCCTGAACCACTAATTATTCCTCCTGAGCCACAAACCATTAAATCAGAATCCTCTAGTGATTCGTATTCAACAAATTCAATTATGGAAGTAACGGAACCTCTAAGTATGGAAGATCGAATGAGAGCCACACGCACGGGCCAAGGTCACGCCATTATTAAGCCAGAAGTTAATGCGCCAGATTATGAAATCAAAGGACAAATTCTACACATGGTAACTAACCAATGCCAATTCAGTGGTGCACCGAATGAAGATCCTAACGAACACCTTCGTACGTTTAAAAGAATTTGTACACTATTCAAAATCCGAGAAGTGGAAGATGAGCAGATCTATCTCATGTTGTTTCCCTGGACTTTAAAGGGAGAAGCCAAAGATTGGTTAGAATCGTTACCTGAAGGGGCGATTGACACATGGGATGTTTTAGTTGAAAAATTTCTTAAACAATTCTTTCCGGCATCCAAAGCCGTGAGACTTCAAGGAGAAATTGTTACGTTCGCGCAAAAGCCAAATGAAACTCTATATGAGGCGTGGACAAGATTTGGAAAGTTGTTGAGAGGATGTCCTCAACACGGTTTAGACACTTATCAAATAGTATAAATATTCTACCAAGGTGTCAACGTTGCTACACGAAAAGACATCGACATAACAGCTGGTGGTTCCATTATGAAGAAAACCGCAACTGAAGCTTACAAAATTATTGATAACACAGCCTCCCACTCTCATGAGTGGCATCAAGAAAAAGATATTTTTCGTTCATCTAAAGCGGCTAGAGACGATTCTAGCCATGACTTTGATTCCGTTTCCGCAAAAATAGATGCTTTCGAAAGACGAATGGAAAAGATGAATAAAGATATTCACGCAATACGAATCAGTTGTGAGCAATGCGGTGGACCACACTTAATGAAAGACTGTCACATTGAACAAACGATGGAACAACTTGAGAATGTTGTCTACATGAACCAAAGGCTGGAAAATAGTTATCAGAATAATTATCAACCGCCAAGGCCAAACTTCAATCGAAATCAAAACATTCTTTACAATCCAAAAGGACCCGACAATAACTCGTATAACCAACAAGGTCCGAATAACCAACCAACTCAAAACAACACTTTCAATCAACAAAGACCTGGCTTGTATAAACCACCACAACAAACCGACGAGAAGAAGTCAAATCTGGAAGAAGTGGTATTTAAGCTAGTTGAATCTCAAACACAATTTATTGAAACTCAAACCCAAACGAATGAGAAGTTTGAGCAGTCATTTAGAACTCAACAAGCTTCCATTTTGAATCTAGAAAAACAAGTAGGTACTCTTGTTAGATTGATGAGTGAAAGGGAACAAGGAAAGCTACCGAGTAATAATGAAGTAAATCCTCTGAATGAAAATGTTAACATGATATCAACAAATTCTGAAAAACCAATACCAGAAGATGGGAAAGTTTTAGATGTAAGTAACAATGAAGAAGTTACACCACCACCACCACCCGAGTATGTAAAGCCAGTGGTGGCACCATACAGACCACCCATCCCGTTTCCAAGAAAAGGAGTTGAGTATGAGCAAGTAATAGGTAATAAAGTTTGTGATACCTCTGGAAAGAAGAAGAAGAAGAATAAAAAAGTGCAAGAAACAAAAACAGTAGAAGTAAACCCGATGAAGACAGTTCTACCAAATCCTCCACCTAGGGTAGGTGATCCGGGTGAATTTATTGTTCCTTGTCTACTTAGTGACTGTGTCATGTATGATGCACTAGAAGATTTAGGTTCAAGTGTGAGTGTTATGCCTCTTTCATTATATAAGAGATTAGGTGTAGGTGAGTTAACTCCAACGGATATGAGTGTTCGACTCCTTGATCAAACCATTAAGCACCCAGTTGGAATTGCTGACAACCTACCCGTTCAAGTAGGTAATTTAACCTTTCTAGTCGAATTCATTGTCATTGACATAGAAGAGGACTCAAACGTTCCTCTAATTTTAGGTCGACCATTCTTAGCGTCCACCGGGGCGTTATTTGATGTAAGAAAGGGTAGAATGACACTTAGTAATGATGAGAAATCGATCACCTTTATGATTCGAAAGTCTAAATATCCACAAACCAAAACCGTTGAACCGACAAAAACGATTGGTAAGAACCATGTTGTTTTACCAACTCCAACGGTAATGCTTAACAATAATAGAACGCCTAAGTGTGGGGAAAATGAAGTAACACCTAATGATGACTTGATAATAAAGAACCCCATAGTTGATACGAAATTAAATAACCCCGTTATTAACAGTTCAATGAAGAAACTTTTTAAACGGGTTATTGATGCTAAAAGTAAGGGAAACTTTAGGTTATATAACCGGTTAGTATCCAATCTGTCGCCTAAAGAAAAGGCGAAGCTAGTTGAATTTGTGGATATTACGGAAAAAGCTGGTCACTGGCTTAAAGCAAAAGTCACAGATATGCAAGTTGATTATGGTCCAAGAGAAATTGACGATGAAGTTAATCACAATTTCGACACCACATCTACCTAAGTGTGAGGAGATTCAAATATTCTAAAAAGAAAATGCTGTTTGGAGTTAGTTGTTCTGTTCTCGTGTAGTTCCGAGAATGGAATTCGATTGGTCTTTTCCGCTAGCAGACACTAAAGAACTAGTTTTCTCCCCCCATTCTGATTTTTTTTTTGTTTTTTTAGGTTTTATATGAAATTAATATGTTTTCTTTTTAAGTTTTGTGTGAATTTAAAAACAAAAATTTACTTTATTTCATTAAGTTGAAAAAAAATGATTTCTAAAATTCGTCGTGAGTTGAAGACTAGGCCGTTGAGCCGAAATTACTTTAACCGAGGGCGGGGCGAAAAATTTTTTCATCATTATTTTTAATTTTATTGATTTAAAGTATGCCAAAAAAAAATATATTTGATTTTATAAATTTTTGAACGTGGGGTAATATACCCAACTTTAAAAATATGTATATCTGTTCGTATTTTATCATGTAAACAACAGGGTAAAACAACGCACTTTCAAAGACTAACATTAAGTTCAGCAAAAGGTACTGATTTTGACGACAAGATGCAAAACAACAAATGTGATATAATAAATGAAGGAATGAACGATGAGGCGCGCCATCTATCATTCGACGAGCTTTGTAATTACAAACTGGGTATTTTTAATCACTTTTCTACACTAATCACCCTCATGAATTAATAATTATAGTCTGATTTCATGCAAATGAGGGCATTGCATGATCTCAAGTGTGGGGAAGGGTTATAAATTCTCTCGGGTTTATACTTGGCTTATTTTCTAAATATTATGAAAATTTTAAAATTTTTTAACTAAATGAACTCAAAATCATGTTTATACATATTTATGAACGATGAAAACTAGGTGATAATACCGAAATTATCGTTACCTCGAAAAAGACATAAATTGAGAAACACCCTAAAACGCTTGAATTCATTTAAAATGAAATAGAAGAAAATAAAAAGGCAAAGAAAGAAACTAAGTGTGGGAAGAATGTACCAAGTTATTCAATTTAAAACATATATCACATATTTTTGTACAAGATTATTGCAGGTACTTTTGTTTTGGACTAAATTAACTGTTTTACCCTATTTATTGTAATACTTTTGAAAAAAGAGATGGATCTACACGATGAATCAATTCCATCATTAAAAGGAAGTAAAGTCTTCCGAAAAAGACACACGCTTCTTGATTTAGGTCATGAAGTTATCGTCCAGACCAGCTGTAGGTTGACGAAAAATCTAGAAAAGTCATCACTAAAATCAGCAGGAAATCCACGGACCTCAGCATCAAACAGGGTCGCCAAGTGGTCAGATTTATCCTAACCATGAGAAGGATTTATCTCGTACAATGGGGAGGCACCGTGCAAATTAGCTTGATAAGACTAATGAATCAGATCCCCAGAAAAGGATAATCTCCTTAAAGATTAAAAATCAGCTTTTAAGACTGATAATACTCAATCCTAGAGATTGACCTTAAAGATTGAGAATTCAAACTCATGGAATTCGATGATATCTAAACTCGAGCATGAACGAGAAAATATTTTGATCAAAAATACAAACCGATTTGTTTTCTGAAAAACCATTTTCAATGCGTTCATTACCATTGAACGTAAAATCCTAAGAAATTCACCTGGAATTCATTAGGTCACCTGAACCAAAACGGGTGTCAACCGTAAGAACGGTGGTTGCATAGCATGGTCGGAGACAGGACCTTGTGCCAGACCGAAAAATCATAGGATGATCTTTACTATCGCTCCTACCAAGGATAGTTCTAGCATCCGACACGTTAAAAGACCATAATCATCTGCATGTCACGGGACATTGCCTTAACAGTTTCTTGTTCATCGCTTTCCTTTACAACCGGACGGTAGTTTACCGAAAGATAATATACGGAACAAGTAAACTGGATGTGTACTTTCCGATACCGGGATAGCAGTGGATTACACGAACCTAAAAGTTTTAGCCAAAATATTGATCCACAAATATATTTTGCAACACCGATGATGGATCAAATCAGAAAACTTGTCTAGGGTAAAATCTAGCTTGAATTTTCAAAAGATCAAATGTTTTCATAAAGATCCAATTTCCTTAAAGGATCTAAATTTTTATAGTCATGTGGGACTGTAAACCGCCTTTCAAATGTGCACTTTGCTTTGGAAACCGAAAGTAAATCGGCTATTTGATTGCAAGTGTCGTTGTCCTAAACCCAAGGCAACTGTGGATGACACACCCACCTTTAACCATATCGTTACTATCATTGTTTATACCGCTCTATCAAAATCACTGATGTACAAAGTGTGAAGAATAAAGAAGTGATTCGTGTGATGTATTATATTATTTCAAGACTGTATTGCTTGAGGACAAGCAACGCTCAAGTGTGGGGATATTGATAAGGCTAAAAAGGAACATATATTTCATAGCAAAATCCCCCAAGAAAGACAAGATTTTAGTTGCAATTGTTCCATTTTCAAGTAATATTCGTTTATTTTAAATAAGTGCGAAGACAAAAGGCGAAAACGACGAATTGAAGACACAAAGGTCCAAAAAGCTCAAAAGTACAAGATACAATCAAAAAGGTTCAAATTATTGATGAGGAACGTCTAAAAATGACAAGAGTACAAGTTACAAAACGCAAAGTACAAAATATAAAATTGTACGCAAGGACGTTCGAAAATCCGGAACCGGGACCAGAGTCAACTCTCAACGCTCGACGCAACGGTGTAAAAATTACGAGTCAACTATGCACAAGAATAAAATATAATATTTAAATAATTCATAATAAGAATAATATTAAATAATAAAAAGTTGTTAATTGAGCATAGTTCAGGGGTCATAAGTGAAAATTCAATTTCTAAATTCGCCTATAAAAGGCTTTGTAATCGTAATGTAAAAACACACCTTTTTCTATATTTTTCTTATTTATCAATATCAATTATCAATATCTATATTCTATATCTCTATCATAATGTTAACTTAATAAGATATAACAATAATCTTAATTTTAATTTTAAATTATGATAATAATAAGATTTATGATAGAGATCGTTTGAGTGTGTAAGTCGAAATTCTGTCCGTGTAACGCTACGCTATTTTTAATCATTGTAAGTTATGTTCAACCTTTTTACATTAATGTATCGTAACTAAGTTATTATTATGCTTATTTGAGCCGAAGTAATCGTGATGTTGCGCTAAAATATTAAGAAGGGGTTATTGAACTTTGGACCATAATTAAGGTTTGGGCAAAAGACCGACACTTGTGGAAATTGAACTATTGACTATTAATAGATGGGGGGTATTGTCTAATTGAGTGACAACTCATTGGAGTCTGTCGAACCTATCTTCAAATTAATTAACCTAATAATTAATAATGATTATGGTTGTCCTATTTAGTGATGTTCATATGGAATCTGTTATAATCATTTAATTAATCAATTGGGTTGGGTAATTGATTATTCATTCTGATCAAGTGGATGAATTAATATTCATAAACTAATTAAAACAGGGGTGGATTACATACAGTGATAACTGGTGTAATTGTTGACAGAAGTGATAACTGCGTCACAGTTTAAATCCTTAATCAGTTGGAATATTTGACTTCGGGTATAAGGGTAATTTGACGAGGATACTCGCACTTTATTTTTATGACCGATGGACTATTATGGACAAAAACCAGATAGACGTATCAAATAAACCAGGACAAAGGACAATTAACCCGTGGTAATAAATTAAAATCAACACGTCAAACATCATGATTACGGAAGTTTAAATAAGCATAATTCTTTTATTATATTTCTCATCGTATCTTTATTTACTGTCATTTTATTACTCGCAATTTTATTTACTGTCATTTTATTTATTGTCATTATTTTACGCACTTTAATTATCGTCATTTATCTTTACGCTTAAAATATAGAATCGACAAACCGGTCATTAAACGGTAAAACCCCCCTTTTATAATAATATTACTACTTATATAATTATATATATTTTGTATAAATATAGTTAAAAATATAGTAAGTATCACCAGCTCCCTGTGGAACGAACCGGACTTACTAAAAACTACACTACTCTACGATTAGGTACACTGCCTATAGTGTTGTAGCAAGGTTTAGGTATATCCCATCCGTAAATTAATAAAACTTGTGTCATATTTTGTAGTATTTTGTATTAAAAATAATACTATTTCGTACCCTCACGCTACATCATCAGGAATATTAGAAGAAGTTAGGGAACTTCAAATTGATAATCAAGATCTATCGAATCAGATGAGTGGATGGATAGAAATGATAGAGGGTAGGATAGAAACCCTGACAAGAATGGTGCATGATTTACAAGCTATACTTACTACACCAACATCATCACCAACCTCAGCACCAACAACACTTGTAGCACCGACAGTAATAGTACCACCATCAGCAGCACCAGCAGTATAACCAATACCAACAACGACAACAACATCATCACACATCTCAACCTCGCAATCTATACCTCAAGCATAATCATCGTTCTACATAAACTATCTTCGTCCTTCATGACGATTATGTAATCTCTAATATTTTAGAGATTATGTACTCTAGTTCTAACCGTAAATCTGATGAGTTTAATATCACATTGACTCATTAAATCCATGATTACGTCTGAAGAAAATATATATGTATATATGTTTTCATAAAGATTGTAATTAAAATTTTTATTGTACAAACTGTTAATGGTGAAAATATTTTAACGGGTAGGTAATACCAGAGGAATATTTAGATTTCACATTAATAAGTTACACTGTACATTTTTCAAATCTGATTCAACATTCATTTTCTATCCTACTTACATCTACAAAGATACGAATCCGTTCACCACAGAATAACCATTTTTATTCAATTTCATATTTGAATTTTGACTTATCAGAATCCAACAAGTGGCATAATGAAGAAAACATTGGACAAAATAAAATTTGTTAGAAACAAACAAATTAACTATGAGAAATTTTGTTAAGAATCCACGCTAACAGAATCCAAGCTAACTGTTCCTAGCTAACTGTTAATACCTTGTTACATTTTAATTATCGCAATTTAATTATCGCAATTTATTTATCGTAATTTTAATTCTCGCAATTTTATTTATCATCACTTAAATTTCTGTTATTTATATTAAGCACTTTAAATATCGGGACACGTATACAAGGTTTTGACATATCATATCGACGCATCTATATATATTATTTGGAATAACCATAGACACTCTATATGCTGTAATGATCGAGTTCGCTATACAGGGTTGAGGTTGATTCTACAATAATATATATACTTTGAGTTGTGATCGAGTCTGAGACATGTGTACGGGTCACAATACGTATTAATTAATTCGAATATTATATATTAAACTATATATGAATTATTGAACTGTTAATTGTGGACTATCGACTGTGGATTAATATCACTGGACAATTAAAATGAATTAAAATATTGATTATAACATATGAAACTAAACAATTCTTCAAGCTTGCCATTTGATCTCATCTTAAACCTCATTTGTATCTTGGCGATTACAATCTACGTTCACACTTTTCATGATTCTTGAAAACACCTCAATCGAGAGTATGAACCAACCGCACTTCATCTACGGGAGCAAAGATTGATGCATACAGACATGCACCTGGAAAACTCCCGAATCCTAAGTAGAAGTTTAACACAAAACCGTGATCCATTGGCGTGTTATTATCGAAAATAACTTTACAACACCTCTCCAAAGTAGCTAATTTTATCACAGCTCCAACAAGTCAACTTTGACTTTTCAGTCGAACTAGTCTTATTATAACCTTGATGCATACGATTGCCCTTTCGTCATCCTTATCGGGGAACTGTTTATATCTCACCACATTAGCAGTAAACTTATCAACGTCTTCGTTGATCTTTGATTTTCCAAAAAATCATTATATTTATCGAAACCCTATCCGCATCTTATAACGAGAATTACTAAACCAATTACCGAGAACTAGCAATCAGTATTTTGAAATCTCGCAGCATTACTACATCAATAGTTATATGTACATATATAACATTTATTTCTTAGAATTATGATCTTCAATTCTGAAATTCTGAAAAGCACCCAGTCTACGAATCAATACCCCAAATTTTGAAAATGCTGATGAAGCAGCAAAAACTGTAAATGACTTTAACAGTCGGAAGTTTGTTAATAGAGAATAGTATGTTGGCAAAGCTCCGAAAAGTTGGAACTGGAAAACGGATTGAGCAAACCATGAAGGAGACCAAGGACAAATACAAGGACCAAACCATACTCAAAGAATCCAGGTAATTCTGGATCCGATGAAATCTTTAGAGAATATCTTGCTCCGAAGTCATGTTAAAATTTTGCGAAAAAATTTTTCTTCATCAACTTTCGAACTTAGAAATTCCAAAAATATCATCATAAATATCTTCAATATTTTTGAAGATATTTTCATAAATATCTTTTTCCGAAATTATCTATCTCCTCGTACTATCTATGTTACATCATAAAAGAAACTATTTTAGTTTCTATCTTTCTGTAAAATTTGAGTTTAATTTATGAATGGTTTCTGGAGAAGTGTTAAGAATTAAAGCATGAGTTAGTATAATATAATGAAGCTTGGCCAACGTGAGTATATATTACTGTAAGTCATACTGAGTTTCTAATGGAACTTGATGATTCACAGACCATAACGTCATCAAGTGCCATGTTACACGACTCTTACATTCTACCTAATCTTCAAACATATTAAGAACGTATATTCTTGATAGTTCTATCCTCGGTGATTCTGGTAATTTACCAAATCAAATCGTGCTATTACGATCCTTCCTATTTAGAACATTACGATCATTCGAAACTCTATACCTAAGAATTCTAGACCATTACTTTCTTCACTTGAATTCGAGAAGAGAAAACAAAGGCATGAAGATCCGATATATAAGGGAAAATATAAAGCCCAACAACAACACCGGAATTACAAATCGTGTATATCAATGCGTATAACAATATAAAGACATGAGAGAATTAAAAACACTATAACCCCAAGGTCATAGTAGAAGTGAATAGATTCTTCCGGTGATAAATGGAAAAAGAAGAATGACAGATACGATAGTCAGGATAAGTACAAGGATCAGAACTGGATTAAGCATTTTCAAACTTTTTGAAAATGGGAATTAAGAAAGAAATTATTAAAGTGATGGAAATTAATGGAACGGAAAATGTAAATTTATAGTGAAAATATCAGACACAGCAATCGAGCCAGATGATCGCATTTAATCAAATAGGATCCTAATTTTCTTAAATCCCGAAGAATTATATCTTATATAGATTACAAAGATTTTCTTTAAGCTCCTTGAATTCCGGAATTCAACCTTGACTACGTCAAAAGTTAAGGCGAATCTCTATTTCATTCATTTCACTCTTTTGTGATAGCTTCACTCATACGCTTCGAGTAATCGAATTGTCTTATTCATATTACTCAACGGTGATAAAACTCTATTTATCAACTCATATTCGTCATGAAAACATTTTTAGTTTTAGCCATGACGACCTCGATCAAATTTCGGGATGAAATTTCTTTAACGGGTAGGTACTGTGACGACCCAGAAATTTCCGACCAAATTTAAACTTAATCTTTATATGATTTCAACACGATAAGCAAAGTCTATTAAGTTGAGTTTCAAAAATTTGAACTGTTTCATATATGCAATTATCCTTCGACTGTTCTCGACGATTCACGAACAATTACTCACAAATAAACATGTATATATAAAAATATTTAATTATATATAATAACTTGAAAAATAATTTAAAATATTATATAAGTTAATTAATTATGTAAAATAAATAATATATGATATAATATTATTATTAAACCTATATAGATATATATATATGTAAAATATACATATATGGTTTTGACTTTATTTAGTAAGCAATATAGCACTCTGTGAAAACTGTCGGTAGAAATAGACAAGAAATGTGGCTGCTAAATTTTCTGTTACACGTTTAATTAGTCACTTGAATTATTATAATTATTAAATTATTATTAAATTATGATTATGTTCTCAATTTGTTCCATAATCTGAACCAAGACACAATATGATTGAATCTGAATTAGTGAAAGATATATATATTACTATTACGAGTAATGTACACTTTATTAAAGTTAAGGATTCTGTTGATTGAACATATAATGGAAATTGGATGAAGAACCAAAATTATTGATTGAACATACTGTTGTTGATTTGATTATAATATTATTATTTTTGTTATCAATCATACCCGTGAACTAATGATGCACGATATGATTAACTTGAGTCACTGTGTTATTTTCTTCTTTTTCTCACAACTAAACATACGGAGTAATATTAATATATATCCATCCATCTCCACTAACCATCTTTCTAATTTCTTTTTATATTGCATCTTCAATTCAACTAAAGATAAGCATTTCTCTCCTTTTCTTTTCCTTAGTTCTCTGTACAACCAAACACTTAAACATCCATCACCTTCCATTACCAAACACCATACAACCATTAGCAACAAAACCGATCACCATTATTTAAAACTATCGTAAATTTGTGCTTGCTACTTAACACCACCTCCCATTCGTAAACCTTCAAGACCCACCATCAACCACCCTTTCAACCTCACCACCCATGCTATCTATTTCTGTTTGCAAACCTTGAACCTCATCGCCATTCGAAACCACTTTGATCACCATCCTTGCCATCAAATCACCAAGAACCCATCGAAACCCATCCAAAACAATAACCATTTGATCACTCTATCAAACTGCGTACTGCTACTGCTTTGATACATGATTAACCACGCTACTACAATTTTTTTTCTTTGTTTTAAACCAAACCCAAAAGCCACCCTAATAAACTATTTTTCTCTGTTTCCGTTACATTTGAAGTATTGTTAATATCTTCCTTTATATTCCATTTAGAAATGATCACAACCGTTTCAGCTACAACCATCTTTCTGTTTCAAACATCACAAAATCACACTGCTGCAACCTCCTGTTTCGTTATCATTTTGGTACACTAATACTACCTCCGTCTCATTCCAATAGTCCAGTATTCCATTTTGGGCTGTCCCAAATTAATAGTCCACTTCTATAAATAGAAAGGAAAGAAGATATTTCATTGGTGGATCTGGAGAGAGAAGATATTTCATTGGTGGAGAAATGAAGTTAGTGGGATTTCCAAAAAAACTGCGTGTTTTTTGTCTGTGGACTATTGGAATGAGACGGAGGTAGTACTATTCATTGCTGTGACGGTTACGGTTTGATCATAATCGAACCATCATAGCCACAACCATCAACCTGGATTCACCACCCTCATCGACTACCATTGATGCTAGTGTTTCGAGTTATTCTTTTTGTTGTAATTATGAAATACCAAAAACAGTCATCATTTTTCTTGAACCATCACCTCCTTCGAGCAGCTACAAAACACCACATCAATCGCCCCCTTTATTTTACTTTTTCCTCCCTTCTCGTATTGCTAATACTACAGTTGTAGGCTTCTATTTCTTTTTCTATTTACTACCAACTGTATCAAAATAGATTATATTAGTATAAAGTGTTGGACAACTTGATTATGAGATATTAAAATATGGCATGTGGGCAACTTCATGGCCGACATTTTCAATACATAAAACCCCACATGCCTATCGATGAAAAAGGAAGCAATTGAATAAAAGAATGCCAATTGGGACTCCATATATTTTTTTTAACAAGCCGGTATTAGTTGTGCAGTTGGGGCCGTGACCCTATAATTGTTCTAAGTTGGGCCGTAAGTTTAGTGTTGTTGGGCTAGTGAAACTTTTGGTGGGCTGCGATTCAATTTTTATGTGGGCCGAGACTTTGTTTTTCTTTTGGGCCGAAGAGATAGTGAGAATGATGATGGAGATCGAATGATGTTAGATGATGTATATATGATGATGTTTTAAGATGATAATGAAATGAAGGTCATGATGATGATTATATTAATACTATATGTTGCGATGTTATAAAAAAAAAGATTAGATGATTAAGGTGATGATGTTATGATCATATTGATGATTATGATGTTAGGAGATAATGAAGAAAACTATGATTTTATGTGATGCTTGACGATGATGATATCAATAATAAAGATGATATCTTATTAAGGTGATGATGCTCACGGTTTAAACACGAGATAAGGCACGAGAATTATTGGTGATGTTATTATAATTATGAGTTATGTTATGACCATGATTAGGTGTTATGATGATAATGAATGACGATATTGATGAGATTAGATGATGGATTAGATGATGATGTAAATGGGTTTGCATTAAAAAGGCTGTAGGCATTTAAGATTAAAAGAAATAAAGGGTCATATTAAAACAGAAATGATTAAGCAGAGACATGGTTTAGAGTGTTTGTGGGTTTGCGGGAGGTCGCGAGTTCGAGCCCGGGCAGTGGCGTTTATTTTTAGCTTGTTTCCTTAAAGGTAGTTTTATTGTTATTTTTATTAGATTATCATTATTATTATTATCATAAAATAATACAACTTTTTATTTATTATTACTAATATTATTTTACCAATTAACAATTAGTTACATAAAACTATATTTAATACATATAACATATTATTTATTAAAATAACAAGTATATCATTAATAATATATAAGTTATTCGATTACAATTACATGTGTTAATATATAAATGATATAGGTTCATGAATCCGAGGCCAACCCTACACCTGTTTAATGTCGTCATATGTATTTTTACAACAAAATACAGTATGGTGAGTTTATTTGCTCCCTTTTACTCTTTATATTTTTGGGACTGAGAATACATGCGCTGTTTTTACAACTGCTTTATTAAATGCTTTTGAAATACATTTTGAACTGCGAATATACGAAATGCTTTTATAAATGTTTGACGAGATAGACACAAGCAAAACATTCCTTGAATAAATTATGTGGATGTGATAATTGCCACCATTGAATTATGTGGACGTGATAATTGTCACAATTGATATAAATATTTTTCCCCTGATTATTATTGCTTGGTAACCTAAGAATTAGGGAACATCACTAATTTTGAGAATTAGTGCACGCCTAATTGACGCGAATCCTAAAGGTAGCTACCGGGTTTAACACCCCCACCCAGAATGTTCACTAGACGGAAGGGCTAGTGGGCGTGGTGTTTAGTACTTCGGAGTTTATATGATTATTATTCAGACGAGATGTTCTGTTTTGGGAATATTATTATGCGCATTATATGTTAAGGTCGGTTACCAAGCCAAGCTATGAAAGCAATGAAAAGTGAATGTTATGTATCGAGAGAATGATTTTATACACAGGTTATGTGTATGTTATTTTTGTGTACAAGATATGTGTACGGTTACTAAGATTTATGAAAGATGATTTCGTACACGAGAAAGGTGTACTGTATTTAAAATATATCGCATGTACATTAAAGGTGGGTATAAGATTCGGGCTCATTTGTACCATGCATGATTTAAATCTTGTGGTCTATCAAAATGATGAATTTTATTGTTTTATGATAAACCTATGAACTCACCAACCTTTTGGTTGACACTTTAAAGCATGTTTATTCTCAGGTATGAAAGAAATCTTCCGCTGTGCATTTGATCAATTTACATGGAGTAGTTCATGGCATATAGAGGTCCGTTCATCGCAATGGTACCAGATGTTATTGTATTCGTTCAGGAAGATTTTGGACGGGGTATGACACACAGCAGGTCCTTAACAGCAAGTTTAACACGAAGACCCCAAGTCTAAATAGCGGAAGCAACAACGTCTAAGCACCTGAGAAATACATGCTTAAAAAGTCAACACAAATGTTGGTGAGCTATAGTTTGTAAACAGTAAAGTAATGTAGATCACGAGATTTTAGTGCTTCAACCAGCAGTTTAAATCAGTATTCAAAACAGTATGAAAAGTATATGTTAACCTTGGGCACTTGGTAACTAACTTAACATTTATAACCCCCTAAAAGTACACTTGGCGAGTGCGTATGTTTACGAAGTATTAAACACCCGTTAAATGCTAGCGTGACTAGCCCGAGTGGGGATGTCAAACCCTATGGATCCATATCTAAGATTCGCGTTCACCGGTTCAAAAACTAATGACTAAACATTACCGAGCTAAGGGGAAAGTTTATGCCGTTGTATAACCCACACATATATAAAGTTTAAGTACTCGTGCCTAGTATGTAAAACGTAAAAAAAAGCGCATGTATTCTCAGTCCCAAAATAGTTAAAGTAAAAAGGGATGCTATAACTCACAGTGATAAGAGCGGTAAAGTCAATAATGAAAGTACGCAAGTAGTAAGTCGGTCCGAAAGGTCGTCAACCTAAGTCAAAGGTTACTAGGTCAGTAGGTTATCCTCATAAGTTCTAATAGTGCATAAAATAAGTTTAAGTGTCATCATCATCATCATCGTTCATCATCATAAAAGCTAAGTAAGTTTGACAAGAATAGAGATCGAAACAATAGGCTGATTCGGTCAGCTGTTACGACCTCTACGTAAATCGAAAAGACGCGTAATCAGTGGCTATGGCTCCGTATATGAGTCCCCTAGTTGCTGACCAATTTTCAAAACCAAACTCGTCTTCGTTTGACCGTGGCGATGGTTTAAGTACGAGTAGGTCAGAAATTTCAGCACAACGTTAATAGGGTGTAACGACTTTCGGAAGGCCATAAATCCTAAACCGTAACTCGGATTAAGACGAGGTATAAACGGAAAATCATCTACTCAAACCGAACTAACTGAAAATCAGATTTCCAGTAGCCCAGGTGGTCTGATAAGATCCCAAAAACAGTAAATAAGGTGCTCCGGTGGGGTTCTTAGTGCTTGATGCTCATCACGGTTCTCATCCTTGATGCATGTAGCTTCAAGTGTACAACTCGTTGATGATTTAGCATAACTTTGACCAAGATTCTACCATCAACACATAATATGTTAAGACCAAGTAAGAACACAACTCATTTAAGAGTCTTAGATGGATGATGAACCAAGGTAACATCATATCCTTGGTCTTAACACAATTACAAGTTACATTTACAACTAAACCTACAAACTTTACTTCAATCAAGCAAGTATGAACATAATCTAAGTCAAATGAAGTGATGGAACCCTAAGCTAGAGAGCATGGATCCCTTTCACACAAGTTTTAAGGTCACAAAGCTAGAAAGCTTGAACCTTTAGTGTTCTTGAAGATCTTGAAGCATAAAGCTTGGATCTTTAAGTTACATGAAGACCATAAACACAAGTTTTGATCTTTATAACAAAATAATGAGATCATAAGTTAGAAAACTTAGATCCATCAAAAGATATGAAGATTCAAGCTAGAAAGCTTGCATCTTGGTTGTTCTTGAAGATCTTGAAGCATAAAACTTAGATCTTTAAGTTACATGAAGATTACAAACACAAGTTTGAATCTTTATAATAAAATAACAAGATTTAAAGTTAAAAAGATATACATCTACAAAGTAGGTGAAGTGAAGGGACCCGTCCTAATCCATCCGGATGAAGTTCACATCGATTATAAACGATTCACAATAGTTGGTTACATCGCGAGGTACTTGACCTCTATATGATACATTTTACAAACATTACATTCGTTTTTGAAAAGACAATCTTCCATTACATCGAAAGTTGACGGCATACATATCATTTCATAATATATCCAACTATAATTGACTTAATAATAATCTTGATGAACTCAATGACTCGAATGCAACGTCTTTTGAAATATGTCATGAATGACTCCAAGTAATGTCTCTAATATGAGCAAATGCACAGCGAAAGATTTCTTTCATACCTGAGAATAAACATGCTTTAAAGTGTCAATCAAAAGGTTGGTGAGTTCATTAGTTTATCATAACAATCATTTTCATCATTTTAATAGACCACAAGATTTTCATTTCCATTTCTCATAAATATACGTCCCATGCATAGAGACAAAAATAATCATTCATATGGATTGAACCCTGGTAACCGACATTAACTAGATGCATATAAGAATATCCCCTATCATTCTGGGAAATCCTTCGGACATGAAATAAAACAACATCGAAGTACTAAAGCATCCGGTACTTTGGATGGGGTTCGTCGGGCCCATAGATCTATCTTTAGGATTCGCGTCAATTTGGAGATCGGTTTTCAAATTCTTAGGTTACCAAGCAAAAAGGGGCATATTCGGCTTCGATCATTCAACCATATAATGTAGTTTTAATTACTTGTGTCTATTTCGTAAAATATTTATAAAAGTTGCGCATGTATTCTCAGCCCAAAAATATAAAGGGTAAAAAGGCAAATGAAACTCACGATATTGTATTTAGTAGTAAAAATACATATGACGAAACTGAACAATACAGGGTTGGCCTCGGATTCACGAACCTATATCATTCATTTATATATTAAAACATACATTCGTAATCGAACAATTTCGTATATTATGACTTTATATATTATATATTTAATTTGTATATGTATGTTTGAAAATGATTATGATTTATATAGTTATAGTTATATATATATTATAAAAGTACCTAATTTGTTATATATGAATATTTATATAAAGATTGTTAATATAATTAATTCATACTTATATGTAATATTACTTATAAGTTTATTTTTATATACATTATAACATATAATATTAATAATAGTAAGTAAAAGTTGTATTTGATTATAATGATAATAATAACATTACTTATAATAATAATAATTATAATAAGAATCGTAAAAATAATATTATTGATACTAGTAGTAAAATGATAATAATAATTATATAATTGTGGTGATAACAAAATAATAAGTTTTGTATAAATGATAAAAATTCTTAATATTACAATACTAATAATGATAATAATACTTTTGTTAATAATAATAATAAAAAAATGATACTAATGCTAATATTTATAATAATAATAAATTGTATTATTTTGATAGTAGTTATAATAATAGTAATAATCATAATCATAAAAATGATAATAATACTAAAATGGTAAAATTAATAATAATTATATAAATAATACTTATAATAATACCATGATAATAATAATGATAATTATAACAATAATAATTATAATCATAACCATAATAATAATCATAATAATTAATAATAATGATATAATGATAATAATAATAATAGAAATTAAAATTGGAGTGTATACCCTTGTAAAAGCTTT
Organism: Rutidosis leptorrhynchoides; assembly: GCF_046630445.1. Lineage (NCBI taxonomy): Eukaryota > Viridiplantae > Streptophyta > Magnoliopsida > Asterales > Asteraceae > Rutidosis > Rutidosis leptorrhynchoides. The sequence goes on along the minus strand of NC_092341.1, from coordinate 40,332,585 downwards.
TCTAAAACGAAATTGCCCCAGACCGGAATCGAACCCAAGACCTCTAGTTCCACGCCAACACCCCTAACCATTACTCTGTCTCTCCATTTCCTTTTTAATTCACAGAAATAAATTATAAAACGTATATTTCTAATCGTTTTTTTTTCATTAACTTAATTCGACCAACACCATTACCATCGCTAAACATCATCAAATCATTATCTTATTTATTATATATCGTATTCGTCTTCATATCATATCATCGAGCATCACCTCGTCATCCACTTCATCATTATCATCATCATCAAAATGAACATCGCTTTTCATCATGATCACCATCAATTCCTTGAATCATCAAAGTCAGATTATCATCATCGTCGAAAAGGAATAGCTATAGCAGTAGTAGCACGTTGACAACAATATTAACTAGTCCTAGTGAAAATTGGGCCAGTTTAGAACAAATTCTTTTACTAAGTGAATAAGGGATTCGGCCTATTCTGTACAAAAGCCCAACATTATTTAATTAATCCAAACTTAATTAAGTCCATAACATGTGTGATGACCCGGAAATTTCTGACCAAATTTAAACTTAATCTTTGTATGATTAACATTTCCGACACGATAAGCAAAGTCTGTAAAACTGAATCTCAAAATTTTTGAACTACTTTCATATATTCAAATACCTTTCGGTTATTAGTATAACTTGAAAACGTAGCAATGTATTAATTGTTTGATAAAGTACATTAAACTTATTGGTTTAAATATTTATTTGAATATATATGATAAGTTGGAATATTAATTATATGAATAACTTGCGACGTATATTTAAAACGTGTTTATGAATGTTGAAAATATATATTAACTTGGTCATAAAATGATTTGTTATTATATATATATTAACAAATAGCAAGACAATGATTTATAGAAGTAAATGACCAAAACACTCGAAAGTTTAAGATACACTTTGAATGATATAGTTTATTGATAATTTAAGACTATATTTTGACAAAGGTACGAGTCACAAAACGTAAATTGCGAGTTTTCTAAGCGTACAAAAATGCGTTCGAGAAATCGGAACCGGGACATAAGTCGAGTGACAACGTACGAGTCATCGGAACGAAAATTACAAGTCAACTATGCACATGAATTTAATATAATATATAATTAATTATTTAAATTAAATATATTATATATATTATATTAAATTATGTCGACAAACAAAATTACAAAAAATATGTGAGCTGGATCTGACGGCCATGCGATCGCATGGCAAATAGGCATAAAACTCATGCGATCGCATGGGCATCAGATTCCAAAAAGTTGCCTATAAAATGCCAGTTTCTGCTCGAGTTATATTTACACCTATATTACTCCCTCTGTAATATTATTATTATTTATTATTTATATTAATATTATTAATATTATTATTAAGATTATTATTATTATTTATTTTATTATTATTAGTAGTATTATTATTATTACTAATTATATCACTTAAAATACTACGACGAGGTCATGAGCGTGTCACTTTCAAAATGGGTTTCAAGCGGGATAGAGCTAAGAAAATTATGGGTTATTGCCAAGGAGGTTATGGGTAATGTTCGGGGGTATATTTGTGAATCAAACCTAGTGTTTATCATCTCCGTTGCGTCTACGTACTTTCCTACAATATTAAATCTCAATATTGATACGTAAGCACTCATATTTAACTTTTATATATTAATTGTGTATCCATGTCTAGTGCTCGAGTATATATATTTATACATACTTGTATTCTAAATTTCGTCGTTAAACAGTTTATGATGAATCACCAATTAAATACATATGTTACTGATAAAAGGTATATGATATGCATGTTTTTGGAAAGCTGGCGAAAAATCAATAACTTTTCATTTAGAAATCGCGTAATTTCGGTGAACGAATTAAAAGATATGATCAACTGAATTATGATTGACATTGATTGAAATTACTTTTGAAACTTGTTTGTAAGAATGATAAATTGGATTTTTGAATATTACCAGGCAAGTAAATGAGTCCATATATAAGGCACGTCTCGTTTTGTTGAATTATTGTCAAAATTGATTTTTTGAAACGACTTTGGATAACTTTTGTATGTCGATCTCGAGCATTAGGATTGTTATACACTATGACCTGACCTAGCTTGATAGACATTTATTGACCAACATATGTTCTCTAGGTTGAGATCTATGGTTATTTGGTAATCCGAGTTTCGATCACATTTTGGTGAACGACTTTATATGCTGCTAAGGTGAGTTTCATTGATCCCTTTTTTTAATTGCTTTTGCAATATATATTTTTGGGCTGAGAATACATGCAATTTATTTTAAACGCAATGGATACAAGTACATACTAAATTCTACGCTGAGTTTGAACCGAAAATCCCTTAGCTTTGGTAACTGTTAACTGCCAGTTATAAGAACTGGTGGGCGCGAGTAGTAGTATATGGATCCATAGGGCTTGATATCCCCGTTCGAGCTAGAGCGCTAGCATTTTAACGGACGTATACTATTTGATAAGCGTACACGTTGGTTTGCGTGTATTATTAAGATGATTATACAAAGGGTACAAATTATAAATACGTTAAGTTTAGTTACCAGGGTGCTCAATTTCGTAGAATATTTTGATAAACGTTTCTGGATGAAACAACTGAAATCTTGTTATTCACTTTTATATGCAGATTATGCGAAACACTAAAACTATGAACTCACCAACCTTTGTGTTGACACTTGTTAGCATGTTTATTCTCAGGTTCCCTAGAAGTCTTCCGCTGTTTGCTTATATGATAGACAAGCTATGTGCATGGAGTCTTACATGGCATATTTTTCAAGAAAACGTTGCATTCACCAATTCATCACCATGTACCTTATTTAGACTGCATTGTCAACGGAAGTACTGTTGTAAACTATTATATAAGGTGATTGTTTATATGTAGAAATCATCAGATGTCGAAAACCTTTGATTAATATTCATTTATGGTGTGCCTTTTCAAAAGAATGCAATGTTTATAAAACGTATCATATAGAGGTCAAATACCTCGCAATGAAATCAATGAATGACGTATTCGGCCAAATGGATTTGGAGCAATCGTCACAGTTGGTATCAGAGCGTTGGTCCTAGCGAACCAGGTCTTGCATGAATGTGTCTAACTGATAGTTGTTAAGATGCATTAGTAAGTCTGGACTTCGACTGTGTCTGCATGTTAAAAGTTTTGCTTATCATTTTTTGTCGAAAATTACATGCTTATCATTCTTAAGTCTAGACACGTTTTACTGCATTGATTGCATAAATAGTGTATAGACAAAAATTCATATCTTAGCGTATCTGTTACTGTAAACTTTTCCTGACATCTTCCGAAAATTTCTCCGTGATTTATGGAATTTGGTATTATATATACATATGTAAATTATGTATTGAAGAATACCAAACTAAATTCTATAATCTATTTCATATCAAAAATCATCTATCTAATTATACAAGATGGATCCCGTATCTAGTTCAAATTCCTTAAATTCCGACAGCTATTCCGATATGGATATTCTCCTGAACTCTGAAGAAAGTGTAACTGGAATGGATCAACCAATTAGGCATCATCTATTCTGGATGAATTGGGGATGGGTTCGTAGCCTACTTAATTATTGGAGACAAGAAGAAGGCGATCCCTTCCATCCACCACATTGCCCTCTTGGCGAAGAACCTGAAGCACTTACCGGCGAACCTGTTCGTAATACCATTTTCTCTCTCATTTCCAGAGTATCTAGTCATGATTATATACTATCTCACATTCTAAATCTTATTCGTCCGCTCGTCCGAATCAACAATCATCCCGGTGTAGTAGAAGAAGTCAACGAGCTTCGCGCTCGGGTAGTGGCTTTGGAGAATATGGTGCAAAGGTTACAAGCACCAGCAGCATCACCGGCATCAACAGTACCACCGACAACAACACCAACAGTACCATTACCACCACCAACAACATCCGCATCGCAAACCTCAACTTCACAATCTGTTCCACGAGCATCAACGTCATACGCACCGTAGTTACCAAGAAAAACCAGCAACAATAACCGATGAAGTATTAACTCATTTTCCCTGAAGAAATTTTATGTATATTTAATATATATGAATTTTGAAATCAAAATAAATCTTTTCGTACCAAGTTATTACGTGTGAATCTTAACTGGTAGGTACTACTCGGTTAATTCATATTACTAATATGCTATGATGTACATACTTCGTTAATGACTTAACCATCATTAACTACAATCTCTGTTTCCAACTCAATGAATTCCATTTCATAATAAACTAAGTATATTATTCAATTATATGGTTGATTTTATACTTTCATCTTCGATGTATTCGAAACTTTCTAGAAAACATCATTCGTACCTTGCGAAGTTAGCAAGAGTTCCATGAGCACCAACATGATTCACTGAGAAAATATCAATAAAACTGAGTATTGATTACATTAGTGAAATACTCCGTAAAGATTATTAAATCTTTAATGTTTTATTCATTTCTAATTCAAGTCAAAAATCAAATGAGCTTAATATGATATTAACTCATCAAATCTGTATTACATCTGAAGAAAATATACATACATATATTTTCATAAAGACGGTAATAAAAATTCTTTTGTTCAAAATATTACTTGTGAAATCTTTAATGGGTAGGTAATTCCCGGGAAATATTTAAGTTCACAATTAATATGTTACACTGTACATTCTTCAACTTTGATTCAAAAATTATTAACTATGCTCACAGCGATATACAATCGTTTCCATACAAATTCAATTACATATTCTGATATTGACGGATCAGAATCCAAGTCAAGATTTAACGGGTGACATCATTCTTAGATCTCTACATCTTTCAAAGCTATACTTTGACTTCAAAAATGTGAAAGATCCTTTAGCATTGTTATTACTGAAAATAACCTTGCAATTCCTTTCCAAAAGTATCTAGTATTATCAACCGTTCAACCAGTCAACGACGACCTTTCAGACTTGTAACTTTGGCATATACGTTTTTGTTACTGGGGAACCTTTCATGTTCCACCACATTAGCAGTAAAATTTACCAACAAATTCATTGATCTTTGACCTTCCGAAAAATCCTTATACTCATTGAAACCGTATCATGTACTCATCCACATCTTGTAATGGCAATTGCCATACCAACTATCAGGAATTAGCAATCAGCATTTTGAAATCTTGTAGCACGTCTACGCCAACAGTTATATGTGTACATATAACGTCTACCTCTTGGACTTACATACTTTGAATGTGAAGTTTCCGAAAAACACCCCAAACTACGAAACTAGTTCTCCGAATTTTGGAAAAATGTTGATGAAGCAGCAAAAACTGTAAACGACCTTAACAGTCAAAAGTTTGATGATAAAGAATAGTATGGTGGTAAAGCTGAGAAAAAGAGAAAGTTTGGAACTGGAAAACGGATTGAGCAAAGTATGAAAGAGGCTGTGGATAAATCACAAGGACGAAACCTGTCTTCAAAGAATCCAAATGATTCAGTATCTGTTGAAGCCATTAACGAATACCTTGCTTCCGAATCTAAACCCTTGCGGACAATATTATTCATCATCCTCTGATATTAGAAATTCTAAGATATCATCGTATCTTTCATTATAAATATCCTCCATATTTTTGGAGATAATTTCATAATCATTCTTATCGAAAATCAATTTTCTCTTTACGATATCTGTGTTACACCATAAAAGAAACTATTTTAGTTTCTAAATTCTGAAACTTTCAAGGTTAAAATATAAATGTTTTGAAGTAATGTTGGGAATTGAAGCATGAGTTAATATAATATAATGACACTTGATCAACGTGATTATATTACAGTAAGTTATGCTGAGTTTCTAATGGAACGTGATAAAGGTTCACATATCATACCCTCATCATGAACCATGTTACATAACTCTTTCATTCTATTTAACCTCTAAACATATCCAGAAAATATTTTTCTTGATGATTCGGTCTTTTTCGAGGTATTCTGGTAATTTGAAAAGTCAGATTGTGCCATTACCATTTCTTTCTTAGAACATTAATTATGTTCATTCCAAAATTTATACCTACGAATTCTGGACCATTATTCGCTTAACTTAAAGTCGGGAAGAGAAAATAAAAGCATGAAGCTCCGAAATATAATGGAAAATATAAAGCCCGAAAACAACCCCGAATTTACAAACCATGTATATCAATGCGTATAGCAATATAAAGACACAGGATAATGAAAAACACTATAACCCCAAGGTAATAGTAGAAGAAAATAACCTCCTCTGGTGGCAGATGAAAAAGAAGAATGAAGGATACGATAGCCAAGAAAATATCAAGAACCAGAACTGGATTAAGCATTTTCAAAATCTATTAGGAAGTATGAAATAAGGAAGAAGCTTATAGGAGTGGTGAAAATAAATGAAACGGAAGAGGTCAATTTATAGTAAAATATCAGACATAGCAATCGAGGCAGATTACGCATTTAATTAAAGAAGATCTTAATCTCCTTAATTTTCGAAGAATCAAATCTTATTTAGATTATGAAGATTTTCTATTCCTTAAATTACATAAATCAATCGTTAATACGTCAAGAGTTAAGACGAATCTCTATTCTTCATTTCACTCTTTTATGATAACTTCTCTCATACGCTTCAAATAATCGGATTGTTTTATCCATATTATTCAACGGTGATAAAACTCTATTTATCAACACATATACGTCATGAAAACATTTTTATTGTTAGTCATGACGACCTCACTCAAATTTCGGGACGAAATTTCTTTAACGGGTAGGTACTGTGATGACCCGGAAATTTCTGACCAAATTTAAACTTAATCTTTGTATGATTAACATTTCCGACACGATAAGCAAAGTCTGTAAAACTGAATCTCAAAATTTTTGAACTACTTTCATATATTCAAATACCTTTCGGTTATTACTATAACTTGAAAACGTCGCAATGTATTAATTGTTTGATAAAGTACATTAAACTTATTGGTTTAAATATTTATTTGAATATATATGATAAGTTGGAATATTAATTATATGAATAACTTGCGACGTATATTTAAAACGTGTTTATGAATGTTGAAAATATATACTAACTTGGTCATAAAATGATTTGTTAATATATATATATTAACAAATAGCAAGACAATGATTTATAGAAGTAAATGACCAAAACACTCGAAAGTTTAAGATACACTTTGAATGATATAGTTTATTGATAATTTAAGACTATATTTTGACAAAGGTACGAGTCACAAAACGTAAATTGCGAGTTTTCTAAGCGTACAAAAATGCGTTCGAGAAACCGGAACCGGGACATAAGTCGAGTGACAACGTACGAGTCATCGGAACGAAAATTACAAGTCAACTATGCACATGAATTTAATATAATATATAATTAATTATTTAAATTAAATATATTATATATATTATATTAAATTATGTCGACAAACAAAATTACAAAAAATATGTGAGCTGGATCTGACGGCCATGCGATCGCATGGCAAATAGGCATAAAACTCATGCGATCGCATGGGCATCAGATTCCAAAAAGTTGCCTATAAAATGCCAGTTTCTGCTCGAGTTATATTTACACCTATATTACTCCCTCTGTAATATTATTATTATTATTTATTATTTATATTAATATTATTAATATTATTATTATTATTATTATTATTAAGATTATTATTATTATTTATTTTATTATTATTAGTAGTATTATTATTATTACTAATTATATCACTTAAAATACTACGACGAGGTCATGAGCGTGTCACTTTCAAAATGGTTTTCAAGCGGGATAGAGCTAAGAAAATTATGGGTTATTGCCAAGGAGGTTATGGGTAATGTTCGGGGGTATATTTGTGAATCAAACCTAGTGTTTATCATCTCCGTTGCGTCTACGTACTTTCCTACAATATTAAATCTCAATATTGATACGTAAGCACTCATATTTAACTTTTATATATTAATTGTGTATCCATGTCTAGTGCTCGAGTATATATATTTATACATACTTGTATTCTAAATTTCGTCGTTAAACAGTTTATGATGAATCACCAATTAAATACATATGTTACTGATAAAAGGTATATGATATGCATGTTTTTGGAAAGCTGGCGAAAAATCAATAACTTTTCATTTAGAAATCGCGTAATTTCGGTGAACGAATTAAAAGATATGATCAACTGAATTATGATTGACATTGATTGAAATTACTTTTGAAACTTGTTTGTAAGAATGATAAATTGGATTTTTGAATATTACCAGGCAAGTAAATGAGTCCATATATAAGGCACGTCTCGTTTTGTTGAATTATTGTCAAAATTGACTTTTTGAAACGACTTTGGATAACTTTTGTATGTCGATCTCGAGCATTAGGATTGTTATACACTATGACCTGACCTAGCTTGATAGACATTTATTGACCAACATATGTTCTCTAGGTTGAGATCTATGGTTATTTGGTAATCCGAGTTTCGATCACATTTTGGTGAACGACTTTATATGCTGCTAAGGTGAGTTTCATTGATCCCTTTTTTTAATTGCTTTTGCAATATATATTTTTGGGCTGAGAATACATGCAATTTATTTTAAACGCAATGGATACAAGTACATACTAAATTCTACGCTGAGTTTGAACCGAAAATCCCTTAGCTTTGGTAACTGTTAACTGCCAGTTATAAGAACTGGTGGGCGCGAGTAGTAGTATATAGATCCATAGGGCTTGATATCCCCGTCCGAGCTAGAGCGCTAGCCTTTTAACGGACGTATGCTATTTGATAAGCGTACACGTTGGTTTGCGTGTATTATTAAGATGATTATACAAAGGGTACAAATTATAAATACGTTAAGTTTAGTTACCAGGGTGCTCAATTTCGTAGAATATTTTGATAAACGTTTCTGGATGAAACAACTGAAATCTTGTTATCCACTTTTATATGCAGATTATGCGAAACACTAAAACTATGAACTCACCAACCTTTGTGTTGACACTTGTTAGCATGTTTATTCTCAGGTTCCCTAGAAGTCTTCCGCTGTTTGCTTATATGATAGACAAGCTATGTCCATGGAGTCTTACATGGCATATTTTTCAAGAAAACGTTGCATTCACCAATTCATCACCATGTACCTTATTTAGACTGCATTGTCAACGGAAGTACTGTTGTAAACTATTATATAAGGTGATTGTTTATATGTAGAAATCATCAGATGTCGAAAACCTTTGATTAATATTCATTTATGGTGTGCCTTTTCAAAAGAATGCAATGTTTATAAAACGTATCATATAGAGGTCAAATACCTCGCAATGAAATCAATGAATGACGTATTCGGCCAAATGGATTTGGAGCGATCGTCACAACATGTCGCTGGGTTTTGGTACAGTTAGACAAATGCATAAAGGCTTCAATCATCGTAGCAATCAATCAACATCATTCATCATCAACACTTTGATCATCATCTTTATCATAAACGTTGTAACCTCTCACCAAGATTATAATAGCATTACAATCATCACAGAACTACAAACAGTCACATAAAACACAGCAGTTTGCACGTGATCATCATCTTCGTTGTTTTCTTTGAAAAAAAAAATAATCACGAGTGGCAGTGGGGTGGCCTTCGGTGGTGGTTTAGGTGGTGAGAAGTTGAGATGAATAAGAGATGGTTGCAGTCATTTGGACAGAATATTGCAGCACTAACCGAGGTGATGGAGGTGATTTCGGGTGTTCATGGTGATTGTTCAAAGGTTTGGTGATGGTGGGTTTGTAAAAGGTGGTGGTTGTCGTGAAAGTTGGGGGAGGAGTATAAGGTGGTGGTCGTGATATGGTGTTGCAAGTGGTCGTACATGGTGTGTCGTAGGGTGGCGGGTTTGGTTTTGGTAACATAAACCCGGCATCAGTAGTAGTGGTTAGCTACAATTCGAGCAAGAAGATGATGGTGGTTGGGTCTTGATCCAAAATAGAATCAAAATGTTTGGGTAGTTGTAATATATATGTAAGGCATTATGTATATATATAGAATGGGTTAGTTTTAATTTAATCATAAACGTGCAATGTACCTATTTTATAATTATATGATGAAAAGCAAAAAAGATATCAATCAAATAATCAATCATAAATTTAGCAGCCGTATTTGAAATAAATTAAAATTATAATTAGTATTAAATTAAAATTTCGTGTTGATCTGAGATGCGAATGATGGACGAGTGATTAGGTGGATGGAGCATGTGAAATTAATTGTGAACATGTTGACATAAAATATTCAACAACTTGTATGTGTATGTGGGGTTTGTTTGCTCTACTTGGACGTTTTCGTCAAAAGAAGACATGGGACAATTTGAATATAAAAATCACTTATTGGCTTATTACCACATGGGTTTATTATTAAACGAATCTTGATATGTAGTGTGTTTGCATGGGTTCACAAGAGAAAGAAAATTATTGACCAATCACATAATATGACAAGTTATAATGCAGAAAGGGAGATGTGGTTTGTCATCCCACTAAGTGCATGTATGTATATAATAATAATAAAATAAACTAACAATAATAATTATAATATATACTAAATAAAAAATAAAAACGTGTAATAAAAGTTTGCAGCCATATTGATTGTCCTTACACTACCGACATGAATTCACGGAATGATATTTCGTAGTCCGTTGCTAAACAGTTAGTATATAAAAGTGTTCCTAAAAATTCCATATTTTTAAATTAACTATATTTATTTATTTTGGTCATTATGGTATAAAATTCAGTCATTAACTATTAAATAAAAATTATATTAATTATCCACTCCCAATCTCAAGTAAAATATAAAAAGTTTTAAAATTAAATAACTAGATCCTAAATACATTTTTAGTAAGTCTAAAATTTATAGAACTCATTTTCGAATCACCGTTTATTTTAAAATCATATAAGTTTGAATTTAACTTACTTAATATCAATCGGAACATCAAACGAGCATTACAATCATTTAATATTTATTTTTAATATACTTAATTTATATATAGAGATATATTTTAAATAAATTATTATAATATCCTATTTATATCTTATTAATTTTTAATAACAACAACATATAATACTTCAAATTATATTTTGAATTATTATTTATATATACATACACACATATCTATTTACAATTAATTGTTCGTGAATCGTCGAGAACAGTCGAAGGTCATTTGAATATATGAACATCGTTTCAATTTTTTTTTTTTTTTTTAGACTCAACCATTACATACTTTGCTTATCGTATCGAAATCATATAAAGATTAAGTTTAAATTTAGTCGGAAATTTCCGGGTCGTCACAGTACCTACCCGTTAAAGAAATTTCGTCCCGAAATTTGAGTAAGGTGGTCATGGCTAACAATAAAAATGTTCTCATGACGAATATGAGTCGATAAATAGAGTTTTATTATCATTGAGTAATATAGATAAAATTACAAGTTAATTATACACGTAAATATAATATATTATATAATTAATTATTTAAATTATATATATTATATTTATATTTTATTATGTCGACGAACTAGATTACAAACAAGTTGTGAGCTGGAGAATCTTCCCATGCGATCGCATGGGAAATGGTCATGAAGGCCATGCGATCGCATGGCAGTCTGGGTCAGGCACTCTCTATAAATTCGATCGATTTCAGCTCAGTTTTACACACTTATATATTCATTTTACTCCATAAATATTTATTATTATTATTATTATTATTATTATTATTATTATTATTATTATTATTATTGTTATTATTATTATTATTATTATTATTATTATTATTATTAAGATTATTATTATTATTAATCTTATTATTATTAGTATTATTAATTAGTATTATACATAAAATACTACGACGAAGTCATGAGCGTGTCACTTTTAAAATGGTTTTCAAGCGGGATAGAGTTAAGGAAATTATGGGTTATTTCCAAGGCGGTTATGGGAAATGTTCGGGGGTATATTCGCGAGTCAAACCTAGTGTTTATCATCTCCGTTACGTCTACGTACTTTCCTACAATATTGAATCTCAATATTGATACGTAAGCACTTATATTTTATCTTTTATATATTAATTGTGTATCCATGTCTAGTGCTCGAGTATATATATTTAGACATGCTTGTATGCTTAATTTCGTCGTTAAACAGTTATATTGAATCACGAATTAAATACATATTACTGGTAAAAGGTATATGATATACATGTTTTCGGAAAGCTGGCGAAAAATCAATAACTTTTCATTTAGATATCGAATAATTTCGATGAACGGATTAAAAGATATGGTCAACTGAATTATGATTGACGTTAATTGAAATTGCTTTTGAACCTGCAATTAAGATTTAAACAAATGGTTTACGAGATTAGTAAAATGGATTTTTAAATATTACTAACCGTGTAAATAAATCCTTATATACGGTACGTCTCGTTTTGTTAAACTGTTGTCAAAATTGACCTTTTGAAACGAAATTGGATAACTTTTGTATGTCGATCTCGAGCATTAGGATTGTGATACACTATGACCAGACCTAGCTTGATAGACATTTATTGACCAACATATGTTCTCTAGGTTGAGACCTACGATTATTTGATATACCAAGTTTCGGTCACAATACGATGAACAACTTTATGTGCTGCTAAGGTGAGTTTCATTTGCTCTCTTTTTAATTGCTTTTGCAATATATATTTTTGGGCTGAGAATACATTCAATTTATTTTAAACGCAATGGATACAAGTACATACTAAATTCTACACCGAGTTTGAACCGAAAATCCCTTAGCTTTGGTAACTAGTAACTGCCAGTTATAAGAACTGGTGGGCGCGAGTAGTTATATATGGATCCATAGGGTTTGACATCCCCGTCTGTTCCAGGTATAGAAAGAAACTCTAGCCTGAACTATAAAACAGACGTATGCTATTTGAAGTTAGTACACGTTGGATTGCGTGTATTGTACATGTTGGTTGCATGTTAAACGAGGGGTACTTATTATAGACGTTAAGGCTTGGTTACCAGGGTGCTCATTCTTGTAGAACATTTTGATAAACGTTTATGGATGAAACAATTGAAATCTTGTGATCCATCTTTATATACAAATTATGCGAAACATACAAACTATGAACTCACCAACCTTTGTGTTGACACTTGTTAGCATGTTTTTTCTCAGGTTCCCTAGAAGTCTTCCGCTGTTTGCTTATATGATAGACAAGCTATGTGCATGGAGTCTTACATGGCATATTTTTCAAGAAAACGTTGCATTCACCAATTCATCACCATGTACCTTATTTTGACTGCATTGTCAACGAAAGCACTATTGTAAACTATTATATACGGTGATTGTCTATGTGTAGAAATCATCAGATGTCGAAAACCTTTGTTTTAAATATACATTTATGGTGTGCCTTTTCAAAAGAATGCAATGTTTACAAAACGTATCATATAGAGGTCAAATACCTCGCAATGAAATCAATGAATGACGTGTTCGTCCATATGGATTTGGAGCGATCGTTACAAGAAGAGAGTAGAGGATTAGAGGGGATAGTACAGTTATAATTTGTTAACAACACTCTCCGCCCATATTTGGGCGGATTAGGAAGGATAGTAAAACACTCCCATCCCCTTTCTTTTCAACTCCTTTCCGCTTAAAAATAAACTCGAGAATACAGCGTATGTTTCCACTTAATCCTAGTCTTTTGATTAAAATTTTGTAACTCGATATATTTCGCTAAATATTGTGACACCAACCATTTTAAATCCTAAATACGCCACTGATAGTGATGACTGATAACAAACTATTTATCACAAATGTGTTGCATGTTACTAAAACATGGAACTATTTCTAATGTTAATATGTGGTTCGGTTTACAGGTTTACCAGCTGAGACTATGATCGAAAGGTTTGTGAGAGTTGGAGCCTACTGCCTATTAAGGTCATGCACAATTGAGCCAGAGTGTATAATTGGGCAACATTCAATACTAATGGAAGGGTCATTAGTTGAGACCCACTCTATACTCGAAGCTGGATCCGTTTTGCCACCTGGAAGGCGAATTCCATCTGGAGAATTATGGGCGGGTAATCCAGCAAAGTTTGTTAGGAAACTGACTCATGAAGAAACCCTAGAAATTCCTAAACTTGCAGTTGCCATTAATGACCTGAGTAAAGAATATTTTAACGAGTACTTGCCTTACTCAACCATATATTTGGAGGTCGAGAAGATGATGAAGTCTCATGGGATTTCGATTTGAAAACAACTCTTGTTTGTATCAAGTGTGTTTTAAAAAGGAAGAAATAAGAAAGTATTTAAGGGGATTCTTTTAAATGAGTTTGCTTGTTTTGTATCTTGATTATATAGGCCAGCGAGGGAACTGATTTCCGGCTCCCTGTGATATCAAACTTCACAGTGTGTTTGTATTTGTTGTTTACAACCCCGTTGATGCAATTATGAACTAGTTCTCAGGTGTTATTATTTTATTAATATATTTATAACAGTTAATGTATATATTTTTTTTTATCTATAACTCAACTAAATATATCTACACCTGAAAACCAAGAGGTTCCCAAACTGTTAACTGTACCACGTCATCAACATTCTGGTATCGGTAGTAACACATTGAGTACTTTGTATGGTAATAACCCTTCCAAAATATACCATTTTATTCAGCCATCAATACATTAACTACAACAAACCCAAAACCCATACCAAAGCTAAGCAATTACACCCATTGAGTCAACTTTCACTAAATCAACAAACATACCCTTGCCAAACACGATTGAGTTTGATCTGGACCATTATGGCAAATAAAATGTAGTTAAATCCGGATAATTAGATGATTAATTCATACATGTCTTTGTTGATTTTAAGGATTCAGATGAGAAAAAAGTAGATGAAGAGAAGAGTGACTTTGAAACTAAGACCGAAAATAATGTCATAATTTGGAATATGCCACTTTTGTTAGGTGATGTTGAACTTAAAAGCACGTCTCATACGACATGTACGTATGTAAGATATGATTTGAAGTATGACATTCGAAAATGTCAGAATTTGTTCAGCAATTACACACTAGATGCTTATAGAAAACCTCCCGATTATGCCAATCAAAATAGACAAAACAAGGTACACAGCTAAGCGACACGCGAGTGGACATGTAGTGCTTATAAAATCATAATGTGTGAAAACGTTTGCGTCCGAAAATTGGTTGACATACACAAATGCTATCAGACACAAGTATTTGGCAACAAGAAGCATGCAAATAAAAGTGTTCCACGTCATATTTTGGATAAAATGGTGCCTAAATCGAAGCTACGGATCCAAACACATGATGTTTTTAAGTTTTGAGTTCATGATCTAGAAAAATTTCAGTAATTTCCGGTTTAGGCCATTCACAAGGTAGCAAGATCACCTTGCGACCAGTCGTTCGCAATTTTTCAAGGCCACAAGACCCCACAAGACTTACGATTTGAAAGAGCGTTTTTGCAATAATTTTTTAGGGCATAATGTCTTATTTTGTTTAATTAATAAATTTGCATTTTGGTTAATATCCAATACCAAAACATATCCAAAAGTTTTTATATGTTGGGCCTTAAAAATATTGCCTGATCCAAAAGCCCAAACATTTCCAAGTTTTTGAAAGTGCACCCTTTTTCATTTTGTCGAATCCAGTCGCCATATCTACGGTTTCCGCCATAGATTCTAAACTTTAAGTTTTTTTTTTTTTTTTTTTTTTTTTTTTTTTTTTGCTTTTGATTCGCAATAAAATTACATTTTCTTCCTTCGTTTAGTGCCTGTTTGACTTATCTCCGAGATGAACGGCGAAGAGTTGACCGAACAGGAAACCGCTTTGTATGATCGTCAAATTAGGGTTTGGGGCGTTGACGCCCAAAGAAGGTACTCACATAATCACTTCTTAAATACAATTTATATAGTTTATTTCTAGATTATAATTATTTATTGTTAAATATTAAAATGTAATTGTTTAATTCGTTTTAGGCTCAGCAAATCTCACGTGTTTGTTAGTGGACTCAAAGGCACAGCTGTAGAGGTTCAATTTGTTCCAGTTTATGTATTTAAAATTTGAAATATAAATAACATGATAATTGCATAGTGTGTTGAATGGATGATTTTGAGCTGTGTGATGTTTTTATTTTTGGGGATATTGAAAAGTAAATTCTAGGGTTTTAAATTGGCTTAGGGTTTATATGTATGCAGTTCTGCAAGAATATTGTACTAGCAGGAGTAGGAAGTTTGACATTGAACGATGATAATCCGGTCACAGATGAAGCACTTGCTGCTAACTTTTTGATTCCGTTTGACGAAAACATGGGCGGTGGAGGTTCGCTCGGGGAGCTTTGTTGTGATTCGTTGAAGGACTTTAATCCTATGGTTCATGTATCTGTTGAAAAAGGTATGGCATTTTGTCTCATTAATTACAAGTGTTTAATCCTAATTGTCTATATGCTATAATCAGCTTGTGATAATTGGTTGTACAGGTGATTTGGCCAGCTTTGATGTTGAATTCTTTGAGAAGTTTGATATCGTTGTTATTAGTTCTTGCTCACTTGCAGCTAAAGTATGGTTCTTTTCTACAGTTGCTTTCAAAATTGTCAAGTTAATATAGTTATTTAGTTGGATCTATACGAACTAATCTCATTCTTATGATGCAGAAATCAGTGAATGAGAAATGCCGCAAGCTGTCGAAACGAGTTGCATTTTACACTGTGGATTGTAGAGACTCGTGTGGTGAAATATTTGTGGATTTGCAGAAGTATACTTATGCCAAGGTGATTCATATTGGTTCATTATTTTATTTACTTGAGTAAATTTCTGGTTATTCTCATGATCTCATTCATTGATGAACATAATGTCGCTAACTTTATACTTTTGAGCCTCAGCCTAGCGTTAAAACTAAAACATATTCTTATATCAATGACATAAAAAGTTTGGCCTATGGACTATTTCTCAGTTAGACCTGATTTCTCATATGACAGGTTGTTGCAGTTATTGTTAACTGGTGTGATTTGATTACATCTGTTAATTTGCATGATTAATTAATTATTAATTAATTAATCAGACTGATGTCAAATAATAATCAATATATGTGATACATGCGTATTGTGTCTGGCTCTCAGAACATCTGAAAACTTGTTTTCTCGACTGGGTTATTTCTACTCCCTTTTTACCTCTTTCTAATTCACAGATTAATTATCTACACTACGTTCATATTATTACTTATTGCCATTAATTTTTGTGGTATGCTCACTTTGCTATCAATATTAGTGCTGCACTTGCTTCCCTGATATTAAATTCTCTAACTGTTATACTAAAATTAATTATTAATTTTAAATCAAATATATTATATTAATTAGATATTCGATCAATATATACTCACCTCAATTTCATTATTAGCCACAGCAAGCTTACATTGAAAAGCTGTCTTCTCAAGTTTATCTTTATACAAGTAAGAAATTGGTATAAATCTGCCTTATTAGCCACAACTGGAAGACGAATCAACTGTTGTTGCAAATCCGGTGGAAGCTGACAACAAATTTGCTTTACTCAGTTACTTAAATATTCTGTCACTTTCCTTTTTTGGAGCACATTATTCATTTATCATAACGTCTGATCTACGCACCCACAATTTCACCACTTATCAATTTGGATCCGATCAATTACTTGTCAATACCTTTTCAATTAGGGCACAAAATTCTCAGATCTGAAGGTAACATAACGGATCTACTAGCGAGGGTTTGTAGTAAACGAGAAACCTCGCCATTTTCGCCGTCTGCTGCCTTGGAGCTGCCGGAAATCACTGCTGCCGGAAATCTCTCCTGCCGGAAACTCCTTGTCTTTACAAGGCTGTGTTTGGCTCTCTGATCCCTTTTCCTTAAGTCCATACTCTGTGATATTTCTGCTTTACTTTTTCGCTGTATTTGCGTATTCATATCCTTGAGGTTTTCAAAGTTGTGTTTATTAATTATATCCTTGACTATTATTATTATTATTATTATTATTATTATTATTATTATTATTATTATTATTATTGTTATTATTATATTATATTTTTATTTTTATATTATATTGCCACTTCTGCCTTTTCCCTTTTGTTTATTATATAGGGTAAGATAGACTCTAGTCGTAGTGATGGTCACATGAGGTCATGTCCTTCGAGCTTAGGGGCGGCTAGGTCTAGAAGGGGTAGAGATTTTCGTGTTAGGATTAGAGTAGGTAGTTGGAATGTAGGAAGTTTGACGAGCAAATCCCGTGAACTTGTAGAGACGTTACTTAAGAGTAAAGTGGACATATTGTGTGTTCAAGAGACCAGATGGAAGGGTGAAGAGGCGGTTGACATTGGTGACTACAAGTTGTGGTTTTCGGGTTCCAGAGTAGCTAGAAACGGGGTAGGGATCTTTATAGGGCCCCGTCATAAGGATAATATTGTGGGTGTGGGTAGGTGTAGCGATAGGATTATGTCGGTTAGGTTAGTTATCCAGGAGGAGTCTTACATGGTTATTTGCGCTTACGCACCTCATGCTGGTTTAGGCGAAGAAGAAAAAAGTCGCTTTTGGGAATCGTTAGATGAAGTTGTGAGGAGTTGCCCCGCTGATCATCGATTACTTATTGGGGGAGACCTTAATGGACATATAGGAACGATTTCAGACGGATATGCGGGTGTCCATGGGGGCTTTGGGTACGGAGTTCGAAATGAAGAAGGACGCTCCATTCTCGAATTCGCTGTTGCCCACGATTTGGTTGTTGCAAACTCTTTCTTTAGGAAGACGGAAGCTCATCTAGCAACCTTCCACAGTGGAGGTCATAGTACTCAGATTGATTATTTGCTGCTTCGCAAAGGGGACCTTAGGACCTGCAGAGACTGTAAAGCCCTGACTACCTGGACCTGTTCCACTCAACACAGACTTTTGGTCATGGACTTGGTTCCGCAGAGACGGGTTACTAGGAGAGGGAGACCCACCCAACCTAGGATCCTTTGGAAGAATCTGAATGAAGAGAAAGCCGAAACTTTCAAAGCATCTGTTTTGGAAAGAGTAGAGGCAGTAATGGATACTGTTACTCATGGGGATGCAGATCAGATGTGGAATAGTTTCGCATCAACTATTAGAGATGTCGCCAAGGAAACCTTAGGTGTGGCAGTAGGGACATCGAGAGGACACAAGTCTTGTAGAGAATCATGGTGGATTAGTGATGAGGTTCAAACCAAAGTCGCACTTAAGCAACTGAGGTTTAGGGAGCTCGTTACATGTCGGGACGGGACACGTGATGACAGAACTAGGGCAGAAGAAAGGTATAAAGAAGCTAAAAGAGAAGCTAAGAAGGCCGTTGCCCGTGCAAAAAGATAAAGCGTATGAAGTTTTGTATAGGAAACTAGACTCCAAAGAAGGAGCAAATGATATTTACAGGATTGCTAAAGCTAGGGAGCGTAGGAGGAGGGATATAGATAACATCAAGTTCATCAAGGATGAAGCCGGTCAAACCATAGTAAAGGAAGACGAAATTAGGAAAAGATGGGAAGGGTATTTCCAATCTCTTTTCGTGGGTGAAGGACCCGGGCGCCAAGAGGACCCGCAGGACTTGGGAATAGGACATTTCCAGAACAACAATTTCTGTAGGAGAATCAGTCAGGAAGAAGTAAGATCGGCACTACGAAAGATGGGTAGAAACAAAGCTGTTGGACCAGACCAGATCCCAATAGAGGCGTGGCGGTGCCTAGGCGAGGATGGTGCCAGGTGGTTGACGTGTCTTTACAATAAGACGCTTAGAAGTTATAAAATGCCTACGGAATGGAGACTCAGCGAGATTATCCCCATTTACAAAAATAAAGGGGATGCCCAAATCTGTGGTAATTATAGAGGCATAAAATTACTTAGTCATACTATGAAGCTTTGGGAGAGAGTGATTGAGACTAGACTCCGACGCGAAACTACGGTTTCCGAAAACCAATTTGGTTTCATGCCAGGGCGCTCTTCGATGGAGGCAATTCATATTTTAAGAAGCGTTATGGAGAAGTATAGGGAGAAACAAAAGGGTCTAGAGATGGTCTTCTTAGACTTGGAAAAGGCCTATGATTGCGTACCGCGAAAGTTGATTTGGAAGACCCTTAACGTTAGGGGTATCCCAAGTAGATATATTAGAGCTATTATGGATATGTACGATGGGGCGAAGGCCTGCGTTCGGACGCCTGTGGGAAACACAGAGTATTTCCCGATAGAAGTAGGGTTGCACCAGGGATCGACCCTTAGTCCTTTCCTTTTTGCTTTGATCCTCGACGAGCTGTATCGAGGAATACAAGAGAACATCCCTTGGTGTCTGATTTTTGCCGATGATATCGTGCTTGTATCGGAAACAAAGGATGAGCTTAATAGAAGGCTAGAACAATGGAGGGAAGCCCTAGAACAAAATGGGCTACGGATCAGTAGACAAAAGACGGAATATCTTAGTTGCGAATTCGGTAGGACTGATGATGAACTTAATGTTGGAGGGAACATCAGCATTGGGGACCAGATCTTGCACCCACAAGAGTCGTTTAGATATCTAGGCTCGGTCCTCCACAAATCAGGGAGGATAGATGAGGACGTGACTCATCGTATTAAGGTAGGTTGGTTGAAGTGGAGAGCAGCGAAAGGGGTTTTGTGCGACAAGAAGATACCACTCAAATTGAAAGGAAAATTCCTCAAGGTGGCAATCAGACCTGCCATGTTGTACGGATCAGAATGTTGGCCAATGACGAAGGCCCAAGAGAGAAGGATGGAGGTGGTAGAAATGAGGATGCTTAGGTGGACGTGTGGTAAAACCATGCTAGATATGATACCAAATGGTGTGTTTAGGGAAAAACTTGGAGTCAGTAGCATCATCGACAAGCTAAGAGAAGAACGACTTCGTTGGTTTGGGCATGTGATGAGACGACCACGTATTGCCCCGGTTAGGAGAGTTGAGGCACTCACGGTAGATGGTGTAAGGAGAAGGGGTAGACCTACTCGTAGGTGGATGGATAGACTAAGACTCGACATGAGGGAGCTTTCGTTGACCGAGGACATGACTTCTGATAGGGATGCGTGGAGAGCTAGAATAAGAATAGTTGAGTAGGGCTACTTTTATTATTATTATTGTTATTGTTATTGTTATTGTTATTACTGTTATTACTGTTATTACTGCTATTACTGCTATTACTGTTATTATTCTTACTATTACAATTATTAGTATTGTTATTGTTATTATTATTATTTTTTGTATCACTATTATTAATTATTAGTGTATTAGTATTTGTATTACAAATATTTATTACTATTAATATTTATATGAACTATTATTATTACTATTATTTGTATTACTATTACTATCGTTTTTATTAGTTTTATGTATTGTTACTAATAGTATTAAATGAGTATGTTTTTGGTATCTTTGGTTTTGGATGTATGCATGCTTGCTTGGTTGTTTGTACGTATGCACGTAGGTTCTTGTATGTTTGTATGTACGTATGCATGCATGTAGGTTTTGTAATGAAGGTGTGATGCAGTTACACACGTTTTTATATGTGAGTTTGTTTTTTATGTATGTATATTTGTAGGTAGGTATGTATGTATGCTTGTTTTCTACTTGTCTGCAGGTGTGGTATATTCACTCATGTATGTATGTTTTGCTAATAGGTTTATGTAGGACTGGGTGTTTATGCTATGTATGTATGGTTGTATGTGTGGCTTTATGCATGTATGTATGTACGTAGGTATGTTTCATACTTGTACGTAGGTATGTCTCATGTATTTACGTAGGTATGTCTGGTGTGTATGTAGGTTTAGGTATGTGTGTATGTATGTACGTATGTATGCATGTATGTATGATCAAGTGATTCGCATCGCTCGGTGCATCTTGGGACCATTATGGCTGAGGACGACTTCCCTTGCTCTAGAACTTGGTTGGTTCCTCTTAGTTGGGTGGTTTCGGGGGTGTCTACCGTAAAGGTGCATGAGTGGTTTTTGGTTTGCTAAGGGTGGTTGGCTCTTTGCTTGCGCAACAACTTCCACCCGGCATGCCCTCGAGTTGCTGTCCACAAGGTCTTTTGGCTCTATTTATTGACGCAACGACAAGCGTCGTTTTAGTGGCGTCTTGACTGCCGCTCAGAGCCTAAATTGATTCTTAGGCATGCTTTAAACCCCATGAAAATCTGATTCTACCATTTTCATGGCGTCCCCCCTATATTTTATTATTATTATTATTATTATTATTATTATTATTATTTTTATTATTATTTTTTATTTATCTTTGTATGTTTTAATTTATTTTTTAATTTCTATTTTCTAGTTCTAAAAAAAAAAAAAAAGAGTCTTTTTTTTAGCCGGAGGTCCTCACGGAAGCAATCTCTCTACCCTGGAGTAGAGAGGGGGATGAATTTCCTTTACCGTGGGTGGAGAATTCTCTCGACTCGTGGTAACAGAAACGACTTCTCTTCTAGTTTAGGGTAGAGGAAGGATTGTCTACACCTTACCTCCCCCATACCTCGCAGGCGCGGGATTGGGTATTGTTGTTGTTGTTGTTGTATGCGTATTGTGTCTGGACCCAAACTTATGGATAAGAAAAATTAAATGCTCATGTTATACTGATTTTCTGTACCAGAACTTGATACTTCTTATAGCTAATTCTATTTTTTGTAAATTTAAACACTAGCAAAATCAGTTAGGTTTCCATTTGAAGATCAGAAATTGCATTCCTATAGACTATAGACTGTAGTTGTTTTATTAGCAACACTGTAACGTAATGGTCCTTACCGTAAATTAGCTTCTGGAGACTAGTTCGATTTTTCATGCGTTTGTTATTTAATTATCTTGTTGATTTTAATCTTATGTAGAAAAAGGTTGACGAGACGGTTGAATGCTTGTTGCAGTATCCATCATTTGAGGTATGCCTTGATCAAATAGGGGTCAGGGCGTGGTTTTGTTGGGATCAGAATGATGGTTCATGTTGTTCTGCGTGAAATATACTTGTTTAAAAACAGATACAATGCATTAGTTTAACTAAGTATTGTTTGGTTGTTTGAATCCTTAACAATCATTCACTCATCAACAAACATGTACTTTTCTTCATACATCTGTTTTTAGACCAAACAAGCTCTTCTATTTTCTACATACATGTTTTAGTATATGAAATGGTAAAATTTGTGACATTTAAATTATGTGTGATTTGTTTAGTTAATAATTGCATGTGGTCAAGTATATAGAAAGAACGTCTTATATGATTATTTATTTTACAGGAAGCAATTGCAATACCCTGGAGGTCTCTTCCTAAGCGAGTAGCAAAGCTATATTTTGCTATGAGAGGTACTCCAAACTGTTCAGACTTCTTTTTTTAATTGTTTTGGCATGATTATTTCATTATTATTATTATTTTTTTTAAAAAAAAAAAATTGTAGTCGTAGAAAGGTTTGAGGAGGTGGAAAGGCGCAAACCGGGGGAGACTTCAATTGAAGACCTGCCTAATGTCTTGAAGCTGCGAAATGAACTTTGCCTAGCACATGTACAATACATTAATCTGACTTAATTCCTCGTTAAACTAAATCAATTTAACTTCACTTTTCTTATACATGTTATTATTTGTTGGCGTTGCAGTCGCTTAATGAATCACAGATTCCAGACAGTCTTCTAGAGAGATTGGTTGTTTCAACCCAAGAGTTCCCTCCCGTTTCTGCTATACTTGGGGGAATCCTCGGTCAGGTAAAGTTATATTATTATTAAGTTTGTAAAAGTCGCATGTCGGGGACGTGTTGGTTGCGATGAGGGACGCGTTGGGCGTTGATCAACATTGACTTTAGTATTAATAAATACATTAAACATATATATTACACATAAATATTTCAAACATAGATATATGACACAAAATCTCATCTTAAATAATACTCCATATAAAATTTTTGACCTAATTTTGACTTTGACCGACTTTGATCAGACCCGACTTGGCCGACTCAACCTGACTTTATCCTGACTTTTAAGGTGTTAAAGGGCGAGTCGAAACCGACGTGTTGGGTGACTCGGGTGACTTATACAGCTGTGATTATTATACATTTTACGTGTTAGTGATTTTTTTTTATCTGTTTTGTTTCTATCTTTATCAACAACAACAACAAATTTCTGCTGTGTTTCTATCTTTATGTTCTCTATTATTGACATTGATTTGATATGAACCTACAGGAAGTAATAAAAGCGATATCAGGCAAAGGTGACCCCCTAAAAAATTTCTTCTTTTTCGACTCGGTGGATGGGAAGGGTGTCATTGAAGACATATCTACTACATCTTAAATTTGAGGGTTGATCATCCAAAGGTCAGGTGTGTGTTAACTTTAGAAATTAGCTGAAATGTGTAACGTGAATTGTTAGATCTAAGTAACCCGTGCTTAGGGAATCTTACTTTTATTGGTCCCATGGTTTGATGAGAACTAAATTTGAGTATCATTATGCTGTTAACTTGTAATGCTTCTTGATAATTTAATTGTTTCTTAAACTCTTGCACATGACTTGTACACTAAGCAAAGCGTCGTATGCAGATTTTGAATTCGCAACGTTATAAATTGATAGTACTAGACCTAGTTTGTGCTACATCACTATTGTTTCGATGAACATCTCGATCAACATTCATAACACTAATAATCAATTCTAAACATAACCTAACCACACCTTGAAAAACAAAATTCTCCTGTAAACCATCAAAGAAATTACAGATATATAATAATTTAAATTAAACAGCTCTAGAATTCAAAGGTATTACACAATACAACATCATTATACGCAATACATTAGTTGTTGCTCACTTGCAACTAGAGCAAGGTTCTTTTCAAGGTTCTTTACTCTCACGTTGATATACTCTAGTTATTTAGTTGGATCTATAGCAACTAATCTTGTTGAAAGTATAACACTATATTTATTAATTTTATAAGGGAAGTACAAAGTAAAATAAGTTAACTCTTTAACATCCTCAAAAGATAAACAAAATGCCTCGACGAAACAGTTTCTACAGAAACATTATTCCAACAATAATCATAATCATAATCATAATCATAATTATAGTAAACACTAAAAATTGGTCAACTTATAGCAACCAAAATTGGTCAACTTATAGCAACCAAAATTGTCCAACTTTACTTCTTTTTAGGTGCAGCAGCATCAGCCTTCTTGGCTGGAGCGACTTCAGTTCCATCAGTCGATGGGTTGAGTTCGTTCCAGCAATCGATCCACGTAACCATCTCATCTGCAAGCTTAACGAAATACGGATCAATTGGTCCAAGCTTCTCTTTCACAAGCTTTGAGAGTTCAACGTAGCATTTTTGTGGGGTTGTGCAGTCTTTCGATAAAACAGCAGATTGAAAAAATGGGATGATCTCTTCTTGCCAGTAGATACCCTTGTACTCTTTTTTTAAGTTCACAAACGGGTTGCTCGCTTTGCTATGCCAAAGATACGGTAAACCCGTTTTCACCCCAAGTCCCAAATGGTCACAAATCACCTTAGCACACCATCCAGCCCACATATCGTCGTATCGACCAATGGGCTGACCATCACCCATGAGCCCAAAGTACATAGCCGGCCCGATCAATTCCCTATGGAAACCAAGGTTCATCCCACACATTGGGAACAAAGTTCCTTTGGGGATGGTCAAAACAGCATCTACATACCTGCATCAATCATTAACTATCCGTTATTGTTGCCCGATTAATCCCAATCATTCCTTTTTAAGAACAAACCAATTCTATTTTCCAAAATCCGTTTAATAATCGGCAAATGTTAGTTATAGGTCAAAATCAGAATTGTTGGTCAAAGTCAAGTTTTGGTAAAATGAATTTAAACTAGAATTTTAGAGTTTCTGAACAGATAAATGATCATTATTATGTTTTTAGACAATTATGTTAAAGTTTATGGTTTTCTTCTGTAAATACAGATATAATTTTGAAATTTATCATTTAAATGTATCAAAAGTCCAATCTGATTAAACGATTACTCCCGCCAAAGTCTAGACCGAGTACTCAGCGAGTAGGGAGTCTTCAACCTTGCTATCAGTACTATTCTATCGATCGACAATGTGACTTCATGTATGTTAATTAATTTAAATAAATAAATGAATAATGAAAACCTTGTGTTACGCTCGAGGGGCTTAACTAGCTGAGTCGGTGCATCGTAGTCAGGGATGTTAAGCCAAAGACCATGAGATATCGCAGTCGTAACACCTTCCCTTAAACTAAAAGGGTAACCTCGAACGAAATCGGCACCTTCTCTGTACGGATCATACAATGTGTTGAAAAAGAAAGGTGTTGATGGTGTCAACAGGTTGTTAATATGCTGTGCCAATGCATTGATCTCTTGTCCAGATGGATCCTTAGCCACCTTCACATTCCAACAATTATTATTATTATTTTTAAACAAATTAACAACTTCTTAAAATATGAACATTCTGTCCCCACAAGTATAAATTTTTTTAATATTTTTCCAAATCTAGAACTATGTGTTTGTACTAGTAATAAGTTGCAGTTTATCAAACAATTAAACAATATTACAATACGTATAGCTTAGCTTTTATCTAAAATTAGTAAATTCCACCAAATATCATAAAAACAGAGGTTGAGTCCCACCTAAAATATATAGATCCGTACTGAACTTATTACTAGTACTAAAAGCCACCGAATGTGTATACTATACCTGAAATACACGCATTATCATTTTTGTATATAACATACATAAAAGACATTTAATATTTTTTTCTTGTATTATTATGGTCTATGGTCTATTGCAAATTAGATAGAATTTCTATTATATGTTGAATCCCTAACAATTAGGGACATAGATTTTGTAGTCAAACGTTTAAAAGCATCGATTCTCAATAAAATCATTACTTACATTTTATTAAAAAATTCAAAATATATCTGATAATTATCTGTTTTTTCTATAAATTCAAGATAGTAATAAATAAATGATTAAGGTAATAAAAAGTTATAACTTTAATTTCAAAATATTAACGAGTACTATAATATTTAATGAAATAAGGCTCATATAAATTATTACATGCAGTACAATTATGATCCCTAAGTTAACTGCAGGAAACATTTAAATAAATAAATAAATAAAGATTTAAAGAAAATAGAGAACTTACAAAGCAGTCATCATCAATGGTGAAGATATACTTCTTTTTGGAAACAAGGAAACCAAAGCAACGACAAGCAGAATCCTTAAAAGAAATACAGCTAGCTTTCGGACCTAGGATCCGATTAATATCGTTACGGTTATACAGTTCGTAATCGAATCCTTCGGGTACCCGGATAGTTTTAGTCGGATCTCCATCTTGAACAATGATCAAATGGTATGGTTGAAAAAAGGATCTCCACTGCTCTAAAAAATCAAGGTTTCTTATGGTTGGGATCACGATGTCCAACTCATCGGTCAACGGTGGTTTCACGACGGTCGCCGGCACAGACATGGTGGTGCTGCTTGTGGTGGTGGTAGTGAAGATTTTGTGATAATAATAAAATAATAAATAATTAAATTATTTTTATTTTAATTAATACTGAGGTTTGTTAAGTGATAAAAGAAGGGGGGGGTTATATATAAGGAAGGTAAGGTAGAAATGAAGTCACATGGGTGAGATGGTGAAAACACGTTATGAAAGAAAGGTCTTTTACGAGTACTTTTTATTATTATTATTTTTTTATTTTTACTATTTTTAGAATTATTAGAAATAGAAATTAAACAGCTGTCGAATAAAATAAAGTGAATTTTTTATTTTTTTTAATATATAGTGAAAAGACAGAGCAGTTGAGATGTGAATTATGTGAATGTGTATCCTTTCAAATTATGTTTAATTTCGATCGATTAATCTAAAAAATTAATAAATTTTGCTATCGAAAGTCACAAGGATTGTCTATAGAATGCTTTAGATTGTACAATTTGACAGTGTCATTTTAAAATTAGCAAGTAATTAGTGTGTACAATACATTAAAACAACATGTTAACAACATTTTTAATTACTAGTGTTAGTAAAATTCTAAGATATTACTGTAAAGAATATATATGTAATCAGATGTTACACTTGTTAGTTGATTTTTTGATATAGCAAAATGCATTTTTTTTATTACATTTTGATTAAATTGGTCAAAATATTCACGCCAAAATATAAGTAGAGTACGTTTTAAAGAGAAAAATCGAAAAAAAAAAAAAAAGTATTTGTGACACACGATAAAATCAACAAATACGCATATTACCAATAAAAGAAATTGTACAAATCATGTGTTACACTTCACAAGATAGATCAATTGAATCTTTAGATTGTTATTTTGAGTGTAATAATGAAAGTAAAATCCATGCTTTGAGTAATTTATAACTTGAAAAGAAAAAAGTTAATTATTAAATTTTTTCAATCAAACTCACAAGCCATTGAATTGTCGGTTAAGGAAGAAAAATCAGTAGCTTTTCATTTTTTAAAGCTTCCAATATTCTGATTTGTTTGACTTTGTAGTATATCTATGTACACTTGCTTAAACATTTAGTTACTTTAAAAATATGATGAAACAGAATCTACTTTCTACTGTAATGCTAACCAATTTAGGAGTTGTTTCTTTTTTTCTATTAAGTAGTGTTTCGATTTGCTTCTTAATGAAAAAAATGTCTAATTCTATGTCTTTTAACATACCAATTTTCAGATTAAGTGACAAAGATACATCAATTTTACTTATTAAAGCACTAGATTGGTTCTGGTCCAACTCTGAAATTTCCAAAGGTTGTAACGCATCTTTCTTCACCCTCATCCCCAAAAAACCTAACCCTATTGGCTTGAACGAATATCGCCCTATATGTCTAATTGGAAGCTATTATAAAATTCTTACCAAAATTCTCTCTAACCGTCTTGCCAAAGTCATCCACAAGGTCATTGGGGCTGAACAATCAGCCTTCCTCAAAGGTCGCAACATCCTAGATAGCGTGCTAATCGCAAACGAAATCATAGACGAACTTAAACGAAAAAAACGTAAAGGTCTCATTTTCAAAGTCGACTTCGAAAAAGCTTTTGACTGTATCGAATGGGACTTTCTATTTAACACTATGCACTACATGGGGTTTGGCAATAAATGGATTTAGCTTCATTCGTGCTTGTCTCTCTTCCTCATCTATCTCCGTTTTAATCAATGGCTCTCCCACTGACGAATTCTACCCCGAAAGAGGTATTCGCCAAGGTGACCCAATCTCGCCTTTTCTTTTCATCATCGTCGCCGAAGGCCTTAACATCCTCACTAAACGGGCCTTATCAAGTGATCATCTTCGTGGTATCAATGTTGGCAATGACAATATCTCTGTCACTCACCTTCAGTACGCTGATGACACAATTTTTTTTCGGGGAATGGAGTAAAAGAAATGCTAAACACATTTCCAAACTCCTCAAATGCTTCGAGAAAATCTCTGGTCTCAAAGTTACCAAAGTCCTCAAATGCTTCGAGAAAATCTCTGGTCTCAAAGTTAACTTCCAAAAAAGCAAACTATACGGTGTCGGTATCTCTCCCCAAGAGATCGAAGATATGGCCAATTATATTAGTTGTTCTTCTGGCACCTTTCCCTTCACTTACCTTGGTCTTTCCATTGGTGTGCCTTCATCTCACCCTTCGTCCTGGCAACCTATTGTCGAAAAATTCGACAAAAGACTTTCTGACTGGGTGGCTAAATCGATCTCTTTCGGAGGTCGACTAACACTCATTAAATCTATCCTAAGCAGCATACCACCTTTTTATTTCTCCCTCTTTCACGCTCCCCCCCTCCATCCTTAGCCTCCTTGAATCTAAAAGGCGCAAATTTTTTTGGGGTGGGTCATCAACTGAAAATAAAATTAATTGGATAAAATGGGATCAAATTCTATTACCCTACGACAAAGGTGGTTTAAATGTAGGCTCTCTTTTTAGTAAAAACATCTCACTACTATGTAAATGGTGGTGGCGCTTCAAAAATGAGAAACACGCACTTTGGGTAAAAATTATTACCAGTATCTACGGGGGGGATTGGGGGGGGGGGGGTTGGAATCTAACGTTTCTTGCAGGAATATTTCAGGTCGCACGGTTTGGAAAGAAATTATTAAAGCTGGAAAAATTGCGAACAGCACAGGCGCTTCATTCTCCTCATCCATCACAAAATGTCTCGGGAATGGCGCCTCCATCAATTTTTGGAATGACGCATGGTTCGGTTCGGAACGATTTAGCACACTTTTTCACAGATTATACATGCTTGAGACAAATAAAGATGCTTCAATCGCTGAAAGAATTACACATTGCAATGGATCCCCATTTGGTAATTGGTGTTGGTCAAGGCCTCCTACTGGTCGAGCTACAAACGACCTCATGGAACTAAACAACATTATATCTTCTGTAACTTTATCCGACAGGCAAGACTCCTGGAAATATAATCTAGACCCCACGGGAATTTTCACCACCAAATCTTTGACACTTGTGATCAACTCTCTAAAGTTAGGGAGTAACGCTTTAAGTTTATCGATTCCCCGTAACAAACTCCTTCCGCAAAAAGTATATATCTTCATCTGGCGAGCCATTCAAAAAAAGATCCCGGTTCGATTCGAAATTGACAAAAGGGGCATTGATCTCGATTCCACTTTATGCCCTTTATGTGAATTGGATATTGAAACCACCGAACATATCCTCATTTCTTGCCCCAAAACAGCACTCATATGGAAACTTATTCTTGATTGGTGGGCCCAAGATGTCTCTTTAATCTCCAACCTTAACGACGCCATTATCAATAATCAACCGTTCGCTCTCAACAATTTCGGCTCTTCACTATGGCAAGCAACCAAATAGATATCTTGCTACATAATTTGGAAACATAGGAACCAGAAAGTTTTCTCCAAAAAAACGTGGTCCCCTGGTTCGATTCTATCCGAAATACAAACCCAAAGTTATTGTTGGATTTCTAAAAGATCACGTAAAAAGAAACTAATCGAGTGGCATCAGTGGCTCATAAATCCTTCTTTCTTTGTTGCAGATTCTCCCCACCGTGTTGGGATTGGCTAAACTTCTAATAACACTTACGTGTAACCCACGGATTCCATTTCTTCTATTGAGGGTTTGATTAATCGGGCTAGTTTGTGTAACTTTGTAGGCGCTAGATCGTCACTGTTATCCTCTCTAGTCCGGCTTGTTTCTTTCAAGTTCTTATTCCCTCTTTAGTTTTAGTGGTTTTCGTTGGTTACCCGCGATTTTTTAGCCTCCTTTTTGTAATTCCGTTTCATCAATGTATAGATATGTATAGGGCCTTGTAACTCCATTTTTATTAATGATAAATAATCTTGCTTTTCAAAAAAAAAATTTACTTATTAAATTAAGAGCTGTACAGATCATTAAGTGAAAAGTAAATATGTCCTTAGTAAGTGTTGTAAACTAGATGGATTTGGCTTACCAATCCCGCCTAGTCGGATTCGAAGATAACTTGGCCCGATTGCTTGAATATGCTCAAATCATTCAAACATATCAATTAACGCCAGTCAAAGGGTCGAAATTGATCAAGAGTCGGTGTTATTAAATCAAAATTAGTCCGAATTGATCTATGTTAGTTAACGGCCGATTAATTTCCGTCTAGACCAACTAGTTACGTCCTTATAATTTTTAGATTGGACAGCAACTTTTAAAACCTCGAAATTTACTCATTAATTTGAATGTGGTCTTTATAGTTTTATTAAGCAACGTGACATATAATTGAGGAATTCGATTGAAAGTAAATCTATAAAAATAGTGTAGTATTTAAAATTAGATGAATGCAAGTTTCAAGGAGGTATGGATGAAGTAATGGCGTAAGGGTTACGTACGTAATAAATATAAACGAAGGAAATCAATTAAGGAAGGAGTTACTAGTTTTGCTGGGGTTAGCGCAAATTAATAACATGGTGCATGTGAATGATAAAGGTGGTTCAGGCTCACTATAACTTTTAGACTTGTTGTATCGGTCATGTTGGGACGGCGTGGGGATGACATGGCAAGGGGAAACGCCACCC
Organism: Rutidosis leptorrhynchoides; assembly: GCF_046630445.1. Lineage (NCBI taxonomy): Eukaryota > Viridiplantae > Streptophyta > Magnoliopsida > Asterales > Asteraceae > Rutidosis > Rutidosis leptorrhynchoides. Next base: position 40,300,539 of record NC_092341.1, on the reverse strand, counting down.
CTTTTGAAGTATCAATGCGTGGCTGATGGTAAAAAAGAGCTTGGACGTGGCCCTGCAACGCAACAACCCACACCGTGGTTCAATTTAAATTAATTTTTTATTAATTTAAAATATTATTTTATTTCACTTTTTAATACTTAACCCAATTATATTTTAACACATCATCACAATACTTCCAAACAACACCAAAAACCCACACAACCACTACTCCACAAAAACAACTCACACGTCCTAGTCATTAAAAAACAACTCACGCCCCCAACCCACGTCCCAACCACTACAAGTGGTTTTATGGTATTTTCATTTGCAATGTTAAGTTAGACTTAACTCAACTTCCTAGCTATCTATAACTTCCTTTTAATATTTACTTAGTTTAGTGACCCATATATTTACATATTTAGCGAGAAAATTTACATTATAATATATGTTAGTGCATATTTGTAATCCTTTATTCTATATTTATATGCTTATTTCACTCATGTAATGTCGAACTTCTAATAATGTACGTTGACTATTGAATGTTGGTTGATAATCGTAAATGTTAAAATCAATAGTTAAACTGACCTCACAGTCGACAGACTAACTGGGACAGTCAGTCGATCGAATGAGGACAACATCGGTAGATTGGTGTAGGTCGGTGTAAGTTGATCATCGATCGACTATATGAAACAGTCGACTGACTGACAGAGTCAGCCGAGCGACTGTCACTGCAGACAGTATATATACGGGCTTAGGATTACTTTGTCATGTTACACACCATATACAATCCTAAGTCCGTATTGTCGAATTGCTGTCGTCAGGGGACCATTTACCCACTGAATAAAAGCTTCAACGTGTCGATCTAATCTAGTATTCTCATCTAGGTTTGACTCAATCGATTCCAAATGTTAAATTTATTCGATTAAAACTTTTTCCTTTGATTTCCGCCTTAAGATAGAGTTTAGATTGTCTCTAAGATCTAAATATATGTTAAACAATATTACAAATCGTTTTAGTGATAAAGTTCTTAAAGTAAATACATCTATATAAATATCTATATTTAGAACTAAAATTTAAAAGTAAGTAGTTTTGTTAAATAGTATTATCAAGGAAAAATTTAAACAATTATATATATTAATTCGGCATGTATTTCATAAAAGAGAAAGGTTAAATTGATACCGTACATTTTGCTTGAGATAAAACATCACATTTATTAATCATCCTCAAATAAAAAAAGTCAACATAAAAAATTAAAGGTAAAAGTTTTCCTAAATACTTTGTAAGACTAGATCACTCACTAACTTATCCATTGACAACTCTTAGTAGCTAGAGTTGGAAGCTGAAGCTTATTTTTTAAGCTAGAAGCTGGAGCTTATGTTTTATAAGTGTTTGATAAAGTAGCTGGAGCTTATGTATGTAAAATGACATGAATGTATCAAAAAATTAATTTTAAATAATGATTTAAGGGCTAGTAATGTAATTTTACCTTCATAAACTCCCTGACTTATTTTCAAAAGCTACTTCTAGTAGCTTATTTTTACAGAGCTTATTTTTTTCATAAGCTCTGAAATATTTGTCTGCCAAACAAGGTTAAAAGCTGGAGCTTATGAAAATAATAAGCTTAAGCTCTCATAAGCTCCAAGAAACTTGTGTACCAAACATACCCAATTTAGATTCATATTTTGAATCAAATTTATTGCGTTCATGTAATCATTTTGTACTTTCATTCACATTCATAGTCAACCATATCTATACATACAAAAATTTATGTATTCAGTCATATCAATCAATTATAATTTAATTATAATAATTGCATAATTAGATATAAATTACAGTTTTACCTAAATTGACTCAACTCACCCATTTTTACTATCTCGAGAAGGCAAAGAAGATGGGACAAAGGTATACCCTTTGAATATGGAAGGGCATTGATAAATCCAACATTTTTTTTACTTCATCCACCACAACTGTGCATTAATCGGTTATACAGTACAACATGTTAATGCATGATTTATGGTGGATGAAGTAAAAATGATGGTGGATATATCACCCCCTTTTGAATATCAATTAGAGAATTAGGTATTGTAGTTGAGTAGTGAGTAGAGCTTAGGCCCTAAGTTTGTGACTTCCTAAAACAGTAAAACATCATACAAAACTAAACTCGTTGGCAAGGTAACAATTAGGTACAGAGTATTATTATTATATCAACTAATAGTCTAATAGCAGTCTCTGACAATAATTTAAGCTAAGCTAATAACATAACATATTAACATTTAGTAAAGTAATCAAAACGGATCAATACCAAAAAGAAATTCAAAATTTGAAGAAAACAAAAGGGCATTTTCTTATATAGTAAATTGGAGAAATTGCTGCTTGTATTAAATTTAGACCATATGCACATTTTTTATAATATCTCCAAGGAGTCAGAATATCTTCTCAGTTTCATAAAATTTTTATCTCAAATATATATACCTTGCTCATGTTCTCAAACCTACCCCTAATTCTCACCAAGAGTTTCCAAAAATCTTCAACTAACTCATGAATTCTCCCAAATTTATTTAAATTATCAACAACTATTTAATAATAGATGACAAAAGTGCAATAATCATTAAAAAAAAAATTAGCTTATTATAAGGATGATTATCTACTGAAATAAGCTTTTTTTTTTTTTTTTTTGAAAGCCAAACAACTTTATTAAGAAAGAACCAATACAAAGAATTACATAAACAAAGACTCGATAATCGACCCTAACCAAGATTTAAAAGAGCTAAACACGACAAGAAACAAACGAGAAAACGAAGCAAAGACTATACAAGTATCTATAGGCAGAGACACGAAGGTTAATTTTTCGCGAGCAGGAAAAAGCCTTCTTCCACGATTTCCAACTAGGCTAAGAACAACTTATAATTACAGGCAGGGAAAGGAGCCAACTTACAGTACTGCATTATGCAGCGACAAAGCAAATTGACCCTTCCCCTCTTAGTCTCGGCGAAGGTAGAGAATTGGATGAATCCGGCATAAAAACCTGCACATTAACCAATGCCTACTTTTGCTTGGTTAGCATCGAACCATCTCGGATTGGTGATCCATTTTAGCCAGTCTAGATTACCTTTTTTTCAACGACAATTAATCCATTCAAAGCACTTTGATTGTATTTCAGACACTATTTTTGAAGAGCTACGATTTTTATCACTAAAAACACGATCATTACGGTGGATCCAAATGTAATAAGTAGTAGTCATACCACCGCTTGCCGCAGAGAGGACCCTAAATTTGAAATCAGTTGCGGATTCGAACCCTTGGCAAGATCATTGATGCACGAAAGGTATAAGTGGTCTAAACTCCACCATTTTTGAATTCTATTCCAAATGTCCATGGAATTCGAACATTTTAAAAGTGAGTGAAGAAGTGTTTCAATGTCGTCATCACAAACCGGGCACCTAACGGAGTGAAGATCTATGCCCTTTTTATCTAATTCGGATCGGACGGGTAATTTGTTTTGTTTTGCCCTCCAAATGAAGATACCGTTTTTTTGGGGAATGAGTGGGTTGAGGTCAGTAGGGATTCGCGAAGGTTGAGTAGCCGCCGCCAATTTGTTCAAGAGATGCATTAAGGAGTCTGTAGAAAAGATACCATTTGGGTTAAATTTCCAAGACCATGTGGAGGGCGAACTAGGGGAGATATGGTGTCGATTAAGCAAATCGGTGAGAGTAACAAGCTCATCAGCGGCTCGCCATTTGGGCTGTGAGGCCCAATTCCAATTGAGAACATTGCCAGGTTCGGTAATAAGCACTCGGTCAGCTACAAACGTATCTTTATCTACCTCCAACCTATAGAGTCTCGGGAAAATATCACAGAGCGGCTTATCTCCAATCCATTTATCCTTCCAGAAAAAGGTGTCAGCTCCATTTCCTACATCCTTAACAAACGCATTAGCAATATTACACCCTAACTTGTTTAGGGTTTGCTCGATATTGATAATATCAAACCAAGTTCGACCCGAGAATTTTTTCAATTTATTGGCGGGTAGCGGAGATATACAACCCAACCCTCCATTTTCCCCGTAAATACTTTTAATTACACGGACCCAAAAAGAGTTTTTATTTGATAAGAAGTGCCACCACCATTTTGCTAACAAGGAAAGATTTTTTAGCTTTAAAGAGTTGACACTTAAACCACCAAATTCATAAGGTAAAAGGATTTTTTCCCATTTGACCCAAGCCATTTTATTCTCTTCACATGACCCGCCCCAAAAGAATACTCGACGCATTTTTTCCAATTCTTTTATAACACTTACCGGGGCTTTGAAAAGGGAGAAATAATATTGTGGTAGGCTACTTAGCACTGCTTTGATGAGAGTTAGTCGTCCGCCATAAGAGATAGTTTTGGCCTTCCAATCGGAAAGGCGTTTTTTGAATTTGTCGAAAATGGGTGTCCAATTGTTATGCTTTTTCAAATTTGCCCCGATTGGAAGACCAGTGAAGCTAACTAATAAAATTAAATCCCACCTACACATAATTATATTTAAGTGAAGCTATGAATTAATACAAAATCAAACTCGAAAAAAATTCATATATACACATCAATCAACTCTTTGTCACCTACAAAGATAATTTCAAATATACTCCATTATCCTTATAATATCCAACTAAATTATAATTATGTGACATATAGAGTGAATATATAAACGTATAACCAAAAAAAAACAAGCAAATTCGCTACAATAATCAAGTAAAAGTACCTCGAATTGCTTTAACATAGTTTGAAGTTAAAACTTACAACGAATAAGTTTCAACTTACAGTGAATAAAAATAATAACATCACTTCCATTCATTGTTTAAGATTTTCATACATACATAAATCATAAATAAATAATTATACACATACAGTGATTAACAAACTCACTAAACCCACCAGTTGTTCTTCTCCGACGATCCAATTATCATCTCCTCAGGTCAATCTTCTGGCGGACGATGATGTAATCTCAATGTCGAAGTCAAACGGCTTTTCGTTTACAAAGTCGAGTGATAGTCGAGTAACTTCGTTCATGATCTTCAATTTTCAGGATACATGGTCTCGTGATGATTGCCGAAGAGTTTTTGAGGAATACGGGAATCTCAAAGACGTGTACTTTGCACGTAAGAGATTGTCGAGCGGTCAACGTTTCGGGTATGTCCGTTTTGAAGGCATCACGGATACTGACTCTTTTGCCAGAATATTAAACACCATACAAGTTAACGGGAAATGGGTTCGTGCTTACAAGGCTTTGGTGAGGAGCATAGATAAACAGTCATCGAGTAAGGTTCGTGATTTCAAATTGAATGTTGAGGGGTATGAAGACTTCCCTCCTGCTCCCTGGAATAAGGGATCGTCAAAACCTTCAAGATGGGAAGGCAAAAGCTTCGCAGAATCGATTAAACATAACCCAAAAGTATCCCAGATTCCTTTCTCTAATCACATCGAGATAAAATTCGGGGGTAAATGGATAATATTCGATCTTCCTGATTCGGTGAACAACCACAATCTTGATTTTAGTTTCAACAAGGATCGATTATTCTGGTCTCTGGTTGAAGTGATCAAGCTTAAGGTCGACGTCGCAGATGAAGATTTTCAATCGGCCAAAGATAAATCAGAAGGTGATAATGAATTGTCAGGTGAGAGTAATAAATCAGTTAGTGAGAATAAGGAATCACCAAACATGGGTGAGATCAATCGTTCCTATGATGAAGAAAACAAAGGGAAACCTGTTGAAGAACATGGTAATTGTATACCTGCAGAAGGAATCGATGAGGTAGAAGATGGTGAGTTTGTGCCACCTGAAAACAAGAATTGTTGGGCTCCGTCCGTTGATTCTCCAGCACCGGTATCCACACCAGAAATAATCGACGGTCCGATGTCAGATGCTGTTCAAAGGCCGAGGGATTTTTCATTTTCCAAGATGAATGGCGCTGGTCTCGATGAAAATAACAACACGCGTGATGCTGGTTCGTTGAATTCTCCACGGAATTTTTAAAAACATGTTGGGCCGGATCAAACATTTAGGCCAGATTGTACCTCTGACTTTAATATGGACAATTACTCTTCAAATGGGCCGAGCTTGGGCTCAGACGAAAGAGACGTGGGTGATCCTAGTTCATACGAAAAAAATGTGTCGTGACTTCTATTCCAGCTCATACCGCGGTTGCTCGTGTTCGTGTTAAAAGAAAAAAAGCTTCTCCTTTGATCAAAAGTCATTTTATTAATCATGTATGGGGTAGGAATAATATGCAGCGTAACCGACTCCGAGATAATTTGAAAGGACCCGTTCATATACATTATAAACGATTCATAATAGTTGATTACATCTCGAGGTATTTGACCTCTATATGATACATTTTACAAACATTGCATTCGTTTTTAAAAGACAAACTTTCTTTACATCGAAAATTGACAGGCATGCATACCATTTCATAATATCCATTAACCAACTATAAATTGACTTAATAATAATCTTTGATGAACTCAATGACTCGAATGCAACGTTCTTCGAAATATGCCATGAAAGACTCCAAGTAATATCTTGAAAATGAGCAAACGCACAGCGGACGATTTCTTTCAATCCTGAGAATAAACATTCTTTAAAGTGTCAACCAAAAGGTTGGTGAGTTCATTAGTTTATCATAATCATTCATTTTCATCATTTTAATAGACCACAAGAATTTCATTTCCAGTTCTCATAAATATACGTCCCATGCATAGAGACAAAAATCATTCATATGGTGAACACCTGGTAACCGACATTAACAAGATGCATATAAGAATATCTCCTATCATTCCGGGAAATCCTTCGGACATGATTAAAATGAATTCGAAGTACTAAAGCATCCGGTACTTTGGATGGGGTTCGTTAGGCCCAATAGATCTATCTTTAGGATTCGCGTCAATTAGTAGATCGGTTAACTAATTCTTAGGTTACCAAGCAAAAGGGGCATATTCGGCTTCGATCATTCACCCATATAATGTAGTTTCAATTACTTGTGTCTATTTCGTAAAACATTTATAAAAATTTCGCATGTATTCTTAGCCCAAAAATATAAAGGGTAAAAAGGCAAATGAAACTCACCTATTGTATTTCGTAGTAAAAATACATATAACGTCATTGAACAAGTGCAAGGTTGGCCTCGGATTCAACGAACCTAAATTAAGTATATATATATATATATATATATATATATATATATATATATATATATATATATATATATATATATATATATATATATATATATATATTATATGTTGGTCAATATTTGTATAGTAATTTTGGTCAGGTCATAGTGTATCACAATCCTAATGCTCGAGACTAATATGCAAAAGTCAACAAAAGTCAATTTGACTCAAAATGATTTCCAAAATCTATACATGATTAATATATAGTTTAAATATCGTCATTTTATATTTTTAAATATTTAAAAAAAATTATTAGGGTAAATAATATAATTCATTTATTAATAAATAAAATTTTATATTAAAATTTATATAATAAAATATACTTTTATATATATTAAGTAATAAAATTTATAGAGTTCATTTAATATCATAAAGATAATATGATAGGTATTATTAAAGAAATTTTCATTACACGTAGTAAAATATGTTTGTATCACATATTTATTTGATAAAATAATAACTATAATAATAGTAAGTAAAAGTTGTATTATTTTGTAATAATAATTATTATTATTTTATTAATAAAAATATCAATATTTATAATTACTAAGATGACATTATGATAAAATGATAATTCTAATTATGATAACTTTAATGTTTACGACACTTTTTAATATTATCTTTAAAATAATAATTCTATTTAAAATGATAATAATAGTGATATTTTATAATAACAATGACATTTCTATTAAAATGATAATTTTTGTTAAAATGATAGTTTTAATACTAACTATACTTTTAATAATAATAGAAATGATAAAAATAATAAGAACGATAATTTTATCTAAATCAATATCTTATAATATTTTAATTTCATCATGATACTCATACTCATTATTTCCTAATCGTTTCGTTTAATAGCTTTTAATCAACTTTTATATCGTGTTCATAATAATGATAATAATAGTAATCAATATAATTAGGTGTTACTAATATTAGTTTTAATTACATTAATACTAATAATGATAATTACTATGACATTATTAACGATAATACTAATAATTATTTTAATGATAATATAATAATAATAATAATAACAATAACAATAACAATAACAATAACAATAATCATTTTTAAATAATGATATATATATATATATATATATATATATATTAATAATGATAATAATAATAATAATAATAATAATAATAATAATAATAATAATAATAATAATAATAATAATAATACTAATTATAACTTTAACGATAATAACGTTAGTAATAAAAATAACAATTTTTAATGATAATTCCTTTTATTGATAAAGATAATAATAATAATAATAAGATAAAACTAGAATGACGATAATAACGACGATAATAATAATAATCATTTTTAATAATAATACAAAAATTCGATTGACTATAACTTCAAATCCGTTCATCGAAACCATTCGATATCTAAATGAAAAGTTCTTAATTTTTCGCTATCTTTCCAACGACATGCATATCTTATACATTATCTCAACCGCATATGTAACTAATTCAGGATTCAACATATCCTATCTAATGGCAATATCAAAAGTACAAGCATGCATAATCCTATATTCTCGAGTACTAGTCAGGAATACACTATTAGTATGTAAAAAATTAAATTATGAGTATTCACGTATCAATATTGAGATTCAATATTGCAGGAAAGGTACGTAGACGCAACGAAGACGATAAACACTAAATTGACCTTACGAGCATACCCATGAACCATACCCATAATCTCCATAGCTATAACCCATAATTTCCTTAGCTCTATCCTACTTGGAAACTCATTTTTGAAAACACGCTGGCAGAACCTCGTCGTAGTATTTTATGTATAATACTAATAATATTGCTCCTAATAATACTAATACTAATAATAATAAGATTATTATTCATAATCTTAATATTAATAATAATAATAATAATAATATAAATAATAATAATATGTAAGTGTATGTGTGCGTGTGTTGGATGAAATGAATCAGAAAAGAGAACGAACGAGTTTTTAAAGCTTTGAACACTTCCCACATAGCCATGCGATCGCATGGTTTGGAGAGCTAGTTTCCATGCGATCACATGGTAGCTCATGACAGCTCATATGCACAAACTCCTCTGCCGACACTCTTACATTACACATGATACATAGATTATATATTATTTAATATATATTATATTTATATATTATTTAATATATATTATATTTAATTTTTAGAATTAATTAAATATTATATTATATTTACGTGCGTAGTAAAAATGTAATTTTTGTTTAAATGACTCGTACGTTGTCACTCGACTCATGTACCACTTTCGGTTTTTCGAACGCACTTTCGTACGTTTAGAAAACTAGCCTTTTACGTTACGCGACATGTACCCTTATTAATAATTTGACTTATTTATCAATAAATTACCTTATAAAAATGTAACTTATAAAATATGAGCGTTGTGGTCATTTGCTTCTATAAATCAGTGACTCGTTGTTTATCAAAATATATTATTTTAAATTAGGACGTTTTATGACTAAGTTAAAAATATATTTATATATATTCTTATTTAGAATTGTAAATTTGTACATAGTATATATGTTTGAAATATTTATCTAATGATATAATATTTAGTCTTTCAAAACCAATTACATTTCAAAGTTCGTTTTATATAATTTAACTCGTTTTAAATAATAGTAGTTATTTTACCAAATAATGTTTTTAATATGAAAACTAAATAGTTGATTTATCAAGGGACATGAGTTTATCAAAGTAAAGTACACCTTTGAAATTTAAACGGAAATGATTACTAACTTTTGACTAACTCTTGTTAATGACACTATTGTAAATCACTTTTACTAAATATTCCGGATACCGTTAAAAGGAAAGGTTTTCTAAATCAAGGTGGACCTCTCAATAGAGACTCGTAGCCATAATTCAATGTATCTGATAAATCAATCATTTAATATATCTTTTAATTCCAAGATAACTATTTGAATATATTATGAAACAAATACGTTTATGTAAAGTATTATACGTCTAATACTTTGTTAATGTTTTCAAGTTATAATATATACACATATACATATATAATCATATTCGTTCATATAATGGTTCGTGAATCTTTGGAATTTGGTCGAGGTTAAATGAATGTATGAACACATTTTAAAATTCTTGAGATTCAACTTACAAACTTTGCTTATCGTGTTGGGAATATATAAAGATTAAAGTTTAAATTTGGTCGGAAATTTCCGGGTTATCACAGTACCTACCCGTTAAAGAAATTTCGTCCCGAAATTCGATTGGGATGGTCATGGCCGACAATAAGTATGTTTTCATGATGCATATAAGCTGAAAATTAGGGTTTTATCATCATTGAGTAATATTGATAAAATAATTTGATTTTGTGAAGAGTATGAGTGAAGCTGTTACCAAAAGAATGAAATGAGTAGGTATAGATTCGTCATATCTCTTGACGTAGATAGGATTGATTTCCAAGTTCAAGAGATTTGGAGAAAATCTTCATAATAAGATTTGATTCTTCGGTAATCAAGGGAATTAGGATCTGCTTTAAATGCGATCATCTGTTTTGATTTCTCTGCCGGTTATTTTACTATAAATCCACCTCCTTCGTTTCCTTTTAACTCACACCTTCCATTAATTCTAACTCATTCTTTAAAGCATTCATCAATATGCTCCATCCAGTTCTGCTTCTTGATATATTCCTAACCTTCATATCGGCCATTCTTCTTTTTCATCTATCGCCGGAAGAATCTATTTACTTCTACTATACTCTTGGGTTTATAGTGTTTCTAGTTCTCCCGTGTCTTTATATTGCTATATGCATTGACATATACGATTTATAATTTCTGGGTGGTTGTTGAGTTTTATATCTTCCCTTATATTTCGATGTCCCTGCTTCTGTCTTCCATAATTATTGTCATCTCCAGTTAATGCTTTCTTTTATTTGCTGCGATTTATACCCCAATTTCTATTTCGGAGCTTTGTCCTTTCATTTCTTCTTCTTGTGATTAAGCACCGCTTGTAATGGTACAGAATTCGCAGATATGAATTTCGGAATGAACATTGTTAATGTTCTAGGAAGGAAATTGTAATGGCACGATCTTGACTTGTCAAATTACCAGAATATCTCGGAAAAAGCCGAATCATCAAGAAATATTTTCTTGATATTTTAGAGATTAAGTAGAATACAAGAGTCGTGTAACATGACACATGATAATGTTATGATCTGTGAATCATCAAGTTCCATTTAGAAACTCAGCATGACTTACTTGTAATATAATCACGTTGATCAAGTGTCATTATATTATACTAACTCATGCTTCAGCTCCCAACACTACTTCAAAAATATTCCTATTTTAAACTCGAACGTTTCAGAATTTAGAAACTAAAATAGTTTCTTTTATGATGTAATACAGATAGCGTGAAGAGGTAAATGATTTCAGATAAGAATAATTATGAAAATATCTTCAGAAATATGGAGGATATTTATAATGAAAGATACGATGATATCTTAGAATTTATAATATCAGAGGATGATGAAGAATATTGTCCGCAGGGGTTTATGATCAGGAGCAAGATATTTGTTAATGACTTCAGCAGGTACTGAATCATTTGGATTCTTTGAAGTCAGGTTCAGTCTTTGTGATTTGTCTACAGCCTCTTTCATACTTTGCTCAATCCGTTTTCCAGTTCCAAAACTTCTCTTTTTCTGAGCTTTGCCAATACATTATTCTTTATCATCAAACTTTTTACTGTTAAGATTGTTTACAGTTGTTGCTGCTTCGTCAGCATTTTAAGAACTAGTTCGCAGTTCAAGATATTTTTCAGAAACTTCACATTCAAAGTTTGTAAGTCCAGGAGATAGACGTTGTACGTACACATATAACTGATGGCGTAGACATGCTGCGAGATTTCAAAATACTGATTGCTAATTCTCAATGATTCGTATGGCAAATCTCGTTACAAGATGCGAATGAGTAAATGATGGGGTTTCGATAAATATAATGATTCTTCGGAATGCCCAAGATCAGTGAAGTTATTGGTAAGTTTATTGCTAATGTGGTGGAATGTGAAAGGTTCCCCAGTAACGATGCTGAAAGGACAACGTATATATATATATATATATATATATATATATATATATATATATATATATATATATATATATATATATATATATATATATATATATATATATATATAAGGCTATAATAAGGCTGTTTCGAAGTTGACTTGTTGGAGCTGTGACAAAACTGGCTACATTGAAAAGAAATCGCAAGGTTATTTTTGCTAATAAATTCCAAAGGATCTGTCGTGGTTACATGTTAAAATATGACTTTGGTTTTGAGAGTTTTTCAGGTACGTAACTGTGGGTAATATGTGGTTGGATCATCATCTCGATTATTCATTATTTGAAGTGTCTTCAGAAATTTTCGAAGGGTTTGAACACAGATTGTAACCGTTAATATACATTTGATGTTCTAACACAGTTTTGAAGTCAAAGTATATCTTTGAAAGATTTAGGAATCTAGGAGGGATGATACCGATTATATCTCGAATTGAACTCTGCGATTTCAAAATCAGAATATGTAATTAAATTTGAATGAGTATGGTTATTTTGATTTTTATGAAAGAATGTGTATTGTTGAGAAAATAATGAGTATAGTTGATGATTGTTGAATCAGATTCGAAGAATGTAACATTTTAATTGTGAATTTATATATCTCTCGGGTATTACCTACCAGTTAAAAAAATAAATTTCATAATTAATATTTTTGTACAAAAGAATTTTATTACAGTCTTTATGAATATATATATATATATATATATATATATATATATATATATATATATATATATATATATATATATATATATATATATATAATGTATTTTCTTTAGATGTAACATAGATTTAATGAGTTAATATTAAATTAAACTCATTTGATTTACGGTTGAAACTAGAATTGAGTAATCCCTAAAACTTTATAAATTACATAAGTATTTCTTCAATGATATTGAAATTATGAATCAATACTTTGCATGATGTTGGTGTTCGTGGAATTCTTGTGAATTTCACAAGGTATGAATGAGGTTATCTGAAAAGTTTCGAGTACATCGATGATAAAAGTGTAAAATCAAACATATACTCGAATAATACACTTGGTTTATTATGAGTTGAAATTTATTGACTTGAGACAGAAATTGTAATCAACGATGGTTAAGTTGCGGACGGAGGACGTACATCATTGCATATTTGTAATATGAATTAACTGTGTAGTTAAGATTCATACACAATAGTTTTGTACTGAAAGATTTATTATGGTTTGGAAATTTATATATATAAGATATACATATAAATCCTTCAGTGGAAATGAGTTAATACTTCATATCTTGTTGATATGACATACTTGTTGTTGATTTGTAATAATGTCCATGGTGATTCTTGAACTGTCGAAGCTTGTGATGTTATAGGTGCTGCTAGGGCTGATGAAGCTGATGATACTGATGGTGCTGGTAATGCTACGGTACTGTTGATGCTGTTGGTAAAACAAGTCTAGCTTGTGAATCACGCATCATTCTTGTCAGGGTTTCTACTCTTCCTTCTATCATTTTGGTTCACTCATATGATTTCTGGTTAGGGTTAGAATAGATAATCTCTAAGACTTTAGAGATTATATAATCGTTGCAAAATGTTTCTCCAATAAAGTTATGAATCAACACTTCATCATTTGTTGTTGGTGGTATCTCTCGGTATCTACAGAGCGTATGACGTTGATGCTCGTGGGACAGATTGTGAAGTTGAGGTTTACGACGCGGTTGTGGTTGGAGGTGGTAATGGTACTGTTGGCGTTGATGATGGTGGTACTGGTTATGCTGCTGGTGCTGCTGCTGGTGTTTGTAATCTCTGCACCATATTCTCCAAAGCCACTACCCGAGCGCGAAGCTCGTTGACTTCTTCTATTACACCGGGGTGATTGTCAGTTCGGACGAGCGGATAAATAAAATCTAGAATTTGATATAGTATGTAATCGTGATGAGATACTCTGGAAATGAGAGAGAAAATGGTGTCTCGAACAGGTTCGCCGGTAAGTGCTTCAGGTTCTTCGCCAAGAGGACAATGTGGTGGATGGAAGGGATCACCTTCTTCTTGTCTCCAATGATTAAGGAGGCTACGAACCCATCCCCAATTCATCCAGAATAGATGATGGCTAATTGGTTGATCCATTCCGATCACACTGCTTTCGGAGCTAGAGTGGGATTCCATTTCGGAATCCGAGGAACTTGAATTAATGATGAATTCCATTTCGTACGATTGAATAGGGATTTTTCGATATGAAATGATTTTCGGTTATCAGATGGTATTCTAATTACATAGAATATCCATAGATATAGAACAAAAGATTTCGTAGATTACGGAGGAATTTGCGGGATATGTCAGGCAAAGTTTAAAGTAACAGATACGATAAGATATGATTTAACCGATACGCTAAGATATGAATTTTGTCTATACACTACTCATGCAATTAATGTAGCAAGATGTGTCTAGACTAATAATGATAAGCAGGTAATTTGCTAAGGATGATAAGCAGATGATTTCCGACTAAAAATGATAAGCAAAACTTTTGACATGCAGACACGGTCGAAGTCCAGACTCACTAATGCATCCTAACGACTTATCAGTTAGACACACTAATGCAGACCTGGTTCGCTAAGACCACTGCTCTGATACCAACTGAAAGGACCCGTTCATATACACTATAAACGATTCACAATAGTTGATTACATCGCGAGGTATTTGACCTCTATATGATATATTTTACAAACATTGCATTCGTTTTTAAAAGACAAACTTTTTTTATATCAAAAATTGACAGGCATGCATACCATTTCATAATATCCATTAACCAACTATAAATTGACTTAATAATAATCTTTGATGAACTCAATGAATCGAATGCAACGTTCTTCGAAATATGCCATGAAAGATTCCAAGTAATATCTTGAAAATGAGCAAATGCACAGCGATAGATTTCTTTCAATCCTGAGAATAAACATGCTTTAAAGTGTCAACTAAAAGGTTGGTGAGTTCATTAGTTTATCATAATCATTCATTTTCATCATTTTAATAGACCACAAGAATTTCATTTCCAGTTCTCATAAACATACTTCCCATGCATAGAGACAAAAATCATTCATATGGTGAACACCTGGTAACCGACATTAACAAGATGCATATAAGAGTATCCCCTATCATTCCGGGAAATCCTTCGGACATGATAAAAACGAATTCGAAGTACTAAAGCATCCGGTACTTTGGATGGGGTTCGTTAGGCCCAATAGATCTATCTTTAGGATTCGCGTCAATTAGTAGATCGGTTAACTAATTCTTAGGTTGCCAAGCAAAAGGGGCATATTCGGCTTCGATCATTCACCCATATAATGTAGTTTCAATTACTTGTGTCTATTTCGTAAAACATTTATAAAAATTTCGCATGTATTCTCAGCCCAAAAATATAAAGGGTAAAAAGGCAAATGAAACTCACATATTGTATTTCGTAGTAAAAATACATATAACGTCATTGAACAAGTGCAAGGTTGGCCTCGGATTCACGAACCTAAATTAAGTATATATATATATTTATATGTTGGTCAATATTTGTATAGTAATTTAGGTCAGGTAATAGTGTATCACAATCCTAATGCTCGAGACTAATATGCAAAAGTCAACAAAAGTCAATTTGACTCAAAATGATTTCCAAAATCTATACATGATTAATATATAGTTTAAATAACGTCGTTTTATATTTTTAAATATTTTAAAAAAAAATTATTAGAGTAAATAATATAATTCATTTATTAATAAATAAAATTTTATATTAAAATTTATATAATAAAATATACTTTTATATATATTAAGTAATAAAATTTATAGAGTTCATTTAATATCATAAAGATAATATGATAGGTATTATTAAAGAAATTTTTATTACACGTAGTAAAATATGTTTGTATCACATATTTATTTAATAAAATAATATCTATAATAATAGTAAGTAAAAGTTGTATTATTTTGCAATAATAATAATTATTATTTTATTAATAAAAATATCAATATTTATAATTACTAAGATGACATTATGATAAAATGATAATTCTAATTATGATAATTGTAATATTTACGACACTTTTTAATATTATCTTTAAAATAATAATTCTATTTAAAATGATAATAATAGTGATATTTTATAATAACAATGACATTTCTATTAAAATGATAATTTTTGTTAAAATGATAGTTTTAATACTAACGATACTTTTAATAATAATAGAAATGATAAAAATAATAAGAACGATAATTTTATCTAAATCAATATCTTATAATATTTTAATTTCATCATGATACTCATACTCATTATTTCCTAATCGTTTCGTTTAATAGCTTTTAATCGACTTTTATATCGTGTTCATAATAATGATAATAATAGTAATCAAAATAATTAGGTGTTACTAATATTAGTTTTAATTACATTAATACTAATAATGATAATTACTATGACATTATTAACGATAATACTAATAATTATTTTAATGATAATATAATAATAATAATAACAATAACAATAACAATAACCATTTTTAAATAATGATATATATATATATTAATAATGATAATAATAATAATAATAATAATAATAATAATAATAATAATAATAATTAGATAATAATAATAATAATAATACTAATTAGATAATAATAATAATACTAATTATAACTTTAACGATAATAACGATAGTAATAAAAATAACAATTTTTAATGATAATTCCTTTTATTGATAAAGATAATAATAATAAGATAAAACTAGAACGACGATAATAACGACGATAATAATAATAATCATTTTTAATAATAATACAAAAATTCGATTGACTATAACTTCAAATCCGTTCATCGAAACCATTCGATATCTAAATGAAAAGTTCTTAATTTTTCGCTATCTTTCCAACGACATGCATATTTTATACCTTATCTCAACCGCATACGTAACTAATTCAGGATTCAACATATCCTATCTAATGGCAATATCAAAAGTACAAGCATGCATAATCCTATATTCTCGAGCACTAGTCAGGGATACGCTATTAGTATGTAAAAAATTAAATTATGAGTACTCACGTATCAATATTGAGATTCAATATTGCAGGAAAGGTACGTAGACGCAACGAAGACGATAAACACTAAATTTACCTCACGAGCATACCCATGAACCATACCCATAACCTCCATAGCTATAACCCATAATTTTCTTAGCTCTATCCTACTTGGAAACTCATTTTTGAAAACACGCGGGCAGAACCTCGTCGTAGTATTTTATGTATAATACTAATAATATTGCTCCTAATAATACTAATACTAATAATAATAAGATTATTATTCATAATCTTAATATTAATAATAATAATAATATAAATAATAATAATATGTAAGTGTATGTGTGCGTGTGTTGGATGAAATGAATCAGAAAAGAGAACGAACGAGTTTTTAAAGCTTTGAACACTTCCCACATAGCCATGCGATCGCATGGTTTGGAGAGCTAGTTTCCATGCGATCGCATGGTAGCTCATGACAGCTCATATGCACAAACTCCTCTGCCGACACTCTTACATTACACATGATACATTGATTATATATTATTTAATATATATTTTATTTAATCTTTAGAATTAATTAAATATTATATTATATTTACGTGTGTAGTAAAAATGTAATTTTTGTTCAAATGACTCGTACGTTGTCACTCGACTCATGTACCACTTTCGGTTTTTCGAACGCACTTTCGTACGTTTAGAAAACTAGCCTTTTACGTTACGCGACATGTACCCTTATTAATAATTTGACTTATTTATCAATAAATTACCTTATAAAAATGTAACTTATAAAATTTGAGCGTTGTGGTCATTTGCTTCTATAAATCAGTGACTCGTTGTTTATCAAAATATATTATTTTAAATTAGGACGTTTTATGACTAAGTTAATATATATATATATATATATATATATATATATATATATATATATATATATATATATATATATATATATATATATTCTTATTTAGAATTGTAAATTTGTACATAATATATATGTTTGAAATATTTATCTAATGATATAATATTTAGTCTTTCAAAACCAATTACATTTCAAAGTTCGTTTTATATAATTTAACTCGTTTTAAATAATAGTAGTTATTTTACCAAATAATGTTTTTAATATGAAAACTAAATAGTTGATTTATCAAGGGACACGAGTTTATCAAAGTAAAGTACACCTTTGAAATTTAAACGGAAATGATTACTAACTTTTGACTAACTCTTGTTAATGACACTATTGTAAATATCTTTTACTAAATATTCCGGATACCGTTAAAAGGAAAGGTTTTCTAAATCAAGGTGGACCTCTCAATAGAGACTCGTAACCATAATTCAATGTATCTGATAAATCAATCATTTGATATATCTTTTAATTCCAACGATAACTATTTGAATATATTATGAAATAAATACGTTTATGTAAAGTATTATACGTCTAATACTTTGTTAATGTTTTCAAGTTATAATATATACACATATACATATATAATCATATTTGTTCATATAATGGTTCGTGAATCTTTGGAATTTGGTCGAGGATAAATGAATGTATGAACACAGTTTAAAATTCTTGAGATTCAACTTACAAACTTTGCTTATCGTGTCGGGAATATATAAAGATTAAAGTTTAAATTTGGTCGGAAATTTCCGGGTTGTCACATAATTTTCGATGAAACGAAAGATATTTTATCGACAATGTGATGGATAAATCGGAGGAGGATATTGGCTGTTCTCGTGTTGCTCTTCTTGCGCGTCATCGGACTTGGATACATCATTGGACTCGGAAACATAGTTTTCTCAGTTGTCATGTCGTGTTATCTATAATGTCCTCGTGATTGTGTGCCCTATATAGTTTTCAAGCCTTTGCATGTGTGTGCGTCCTAATTTTGTGGTTGCGTGTTGTTTCGTATTTTGTCTAGCTCCTTGCTAGTTTTTATCTCGTGTATTTAGTTCTTATTAATAATAAAAATTACTTGCCTTTCAAAAAAAAAAAAAAAAACTTACAATGAATAATATAGCAGGCTGAAAATGGCATTCTTTAACATATTTATATCTTTATCACCCTGCAAGTAAAAAACTTAATTATTAAACGAAAATAAAAGATGAAACTTCTTGGATGGAGAAATGACTTCTCTTTATTCAAGGATAGAGGAAGGATTGTCTACGTCTCACCTCCCCATAATCCACACATGTGAGATTAAGTTTTGTTGTTGTTGTAAAAAATGAAACTTCAAATTTGCACATCCCTTACCCTCTACATTGTAAAAGAAAGACAATAATAGTTAAGATGTCAAAAAGGTCTCATTCAAGAACAAATCACAGCCTTAGGATAAATTTTTTAAGAGATCTGATGATCCACATTTATCCAACATAAGATTTGTCTCTAGCCTACTTAGATTAAGAAAGTTTTACCATTATGCCCCTCCATATATCAAGCATTACCATATGACTTTGATATATCATTTTCCATTAAGCGCTATCCAATTAACCGCTACATCTTCGTGAAGAACATTTCAAAGTTCATCAAGCATTTTCCACATTCAAATTTATTAAGAACATCATCTTCTTCTTCAATTCCTTCATCGATCCTCCTTTTACAGTGTTACAAGATTGAAGAACCCACTAAAATCCATGTGCGACACATAAATAATAAAGCTTTCAAATGATTTTTTCTCGATATGTTATTATTTTTGTATTAATTTGAATGAATAATGATTTAACCCTAAATCCTATTTGTGTCGATTCCATGTATTTCAATTGTCGATTATTGCATTATTGTTAATTGTATCGGCTTATCACACATTTTTACGATTTTACTCGTTAATTCAATTACTTATTTGTAACAGTGAGTTTGATATGTGTTAAATTCACAATCTTACCTTGATTTTATATTTGTTCTAACTTGAAATGTTGTTAGTTTCAGGATCTTGTTTGTTTATGTTAAGGATTGTGAGGGGTTAAAGCTGATTTTATATTTGATAGTAGATTAAAGCTGATTTCAAGTTGAAGTGTCTGGATGTACTTATCAAAAGTTGAAGGTCTACTTGGAGCCCAAGCTAATTTATTTCATATAACCTGTATTAGGGTTTGAAGCAGCCTCATTCAGTTTTGTGATTCATTCTCTCATTGTTAATCTCAAGTGTTTTCAGTCTGCTTCTATTGTTCATATTCTGTGAACAATTGTTAGTGTTTTTCAATCTTCTGTATCTTGAGATTCATTATCTCTTGATTGTGTTATTTTGTTCGATTAAGGATCTTGTAATTTTGGTTTTGATTGAGAGATTTATCAAAGTAATCCCGATTGTGATTATTTCTGTTATTGTTTCTGTATAATTTGTCAATATGTGTGTATGTTTCATCAACCCAATTAGTTATTTTAAATTTTGAAATCTGTTGCTGACGTGGAGATCAACAATAAAAGAACTGTATGAGAGTGAAAGTAAAAATATTTGTCACTTAGATAAAAACATTCTTTAATAATCCGAATTAGCCAATGACACTAGCCATGTTTCTCATTGACGTCAAGTATCAATTTGTATCATTTTTGTATGTTTTGTGTCTTAACATTTTGTACATCTCTTATTAGAAAAGAGGATTGTTGGGTTGTAAATCTGGAACCGGATTGAAACCAGAATCGTGGGAACACTTTCTCAATAAAGTATTTCGATCCAATTGGACACGGGTTACACGAAATCAATATTGGGATAAGACTAGTTTGATCATCTTTCTTGTCCAAAATAGAATTGATCCCTTGCAATTGTAGAGAGTAAAATCTGAGAGTTTGAGAGTAGAAAGTGTGTTAGAAATGTTGAATTTCTGGAACCTTTCTCCAGAAAATGGAGAACTTATTTATAGTGAGTCAAAAGGTACAACCGAAGAGTTGCAACTCTTGAAAATGGGTCATATTGATATGACACATCTCTTGGTAATAAACCCTTTGAAAAGGAGTTAAAAAAATGCTTTAAAACATGTTAAAACCGTCTCTTAACTTCCAGGAAACTTGTATAACTTTTGGTGAACCGAAGCAACTTTCCAGTCAAAAGTTACCACCTTTTCAGTACAGCTGATGTTATGCGAGGTGTATATAAAATAGTATTATTTTTACAACGAAATACTATTAAATACGATACAATTTTACACAAGATATTTATTTATTTATAGAATGGATATACCTAAACCTTGCTACAACACTTATAGGCAGTGTACCTAATCGTACAGTAGTGTAGTTTTTAGTAAGTCCGGTTCGTCCACAGGGAACTCTTAAACAAGCTTAACGCTATATTAGTTTTAAATTTATAAAAATACAAATATATATATATAAGTGATATAATTATTATAAAAGGAGGTTTTTACCGTTTAATGACCGGTTTTTCGATTTTAAAACTTTAGTCGCAGTTAAAACCTAATGTAAAATATTAAAAATAAATATAACTTAATTTAAATTGTAAAGTAAATAACGATAATGAAATTGCGATAAATGAAATTGCAATAAAATAAAATTGCGATAATTAAAGAGAACAATAATTAAAAGTGCAATTAAATAAAATGACAATAAATAAAAGTGCGATAATTAAAAGTGCAATTAAATATGAAATAAAAGAATTATGCTTATTTAAACTTCCGTAATCATGATG
This sequence comes from Rutidosis leptorrhynchoides, assembly GCF_046630445.1. Lineage (NCBI taxonomy): Eukaryota > Viridiplantae > Streptophyta > Magnoliopsida > Asterales > Asteraceae > Rutidosis > Rutidosis leptorrhynchoides. Next base: position 40,278,588 of record NC_092341.1, on the reverse strand, counting down.
TTTGACGTGTTGATTTTTAGTTTATTCCCATGGGTTAATTGTTCTTTGTCCTGGATTATTCAATATGTCCATATGGATTTGTCCATAATAGTCCATCAGTCATAATCATAAAATGCGGAAGTCTTCGTCAAATTATTCTTATTCCCGAAGTCAAATATTCCAACTAATTGGGGATTTAAATTGTAACAAGGTTTTAATACTTTGTTTAATGAATACACCAGATTATCGACTGCGTGTAAACCAAGGTTTTACTACTTTGTTAACAATTACACCAATTACCCTTGAATGTAATCCACCCCTGTTTCAACAAGTCTATTAACTATTAATCAAGTTCCGTGTCCGGTAAAATGAACAATTATTGGTATTTATAGATATCCCGCCCACCGTGCCCAGTCAAGCGTATGTGGTTATATATAAATACGTCAAATTATAAGTCTATATTAATTTAACGAGGTATCGTTTAGTTAATATAAAACCCATTAATAGCCCATAGTCTAATTTCCACAAGTGTCGTTCTTTTGTCCAAACCCCAATTATGGTCCAAAGCCCAATTACCCAATTTTAATATTTTTAGCCCAACATCATGATTACTTCGTCTTAAATAAGCATAATAATAACTTAGCTACGAGATATTAAATTAAAAATAACATTAACCATAACTTACAGTGATTAAAAATAGCGTAGCGTTACACGGACAGAGTTCCGACTTACAAGACCTTAAAACATTCGACTAACCCAACCTTATTATTATCACTAACTTAAAATTAAAATTACAAATTGAGATTACTAATTGGAGTGATACTTGATACATTAGATAAGAGAAAGAAATTAGAAAAAGGTGTGTTTTTTTACGTCCAAAACATGCGAGATTTATAGGTGAAGCCCGTCTCAGCTTGCCATGCGATCGCATGGGATTTCTTCCTCCAGGCCATGCGATCGCATGGCCGTCGGTTCCAGCTGTCATTCAGCTTTGCAACAGTATAGCCGCCTGATTTTTATAATATATAATATATATATAATTTTATTATAATTATATATATATTATATATTATATTTATAGGCATAGTTGACTTGTAAATTTTCGGTCCGTTGCGTCAAGCGTTGAGAGTTGACTTTAGTCCCGGTTCTGGATTTTTGAACGTCCTTGCGTACAATTTAATATCTTGTATTTTGCGTTTTGCTTCTTGTACTCTTGTAATTTTGAGACGTTTCTTATCAATAATTGGAACCACTTTGATTGTACTTTGTACTTTTGAGCTTTTTGGTCGTTTGCGTCTTCAATTTTTCGAATCTGTCTTTTGTCTTCACCTTTTATTATTTAAATGAATATCACTTGTAAATAGAACAATTGCAACTAAAAGCTTGTCTTTCTTGAGGGATAATGCTATGAAATATATGTTCATTTTTAGCATTATCAACAGCCCGTATGTGGCACGGCGTGCCATTTCACTTCTGCCTTTTCAGTCAGCATGTGACACGGTGTGCCACCCCTGTTTTTGACCAGGTTCGCACTGTTATTACCAAGCTCATTTCCGATTTCCGCAATCTATCTCACCCTTTACGAACGTGTACTCCACACTTCACCGAATTCGATTAGAGTATCGATAGATCACAAACACTTTCTACCAAGTAAATCCAATAACACCAAAATAATTCGTTGGATCACACTAAAATCACCAAAAAATCCCCCCCATTTTAGTGTATCCATAATTTACTAAAATGTAAACAAACAGTCAAACCAACGCGTCAATGGAAATGTTACGAAGATTAAATTTCCACTTTAGTATATTACACATTTCAAGAATTCGAAAATCAGAGTGCTCGTAACGTTTGAACCCATCAATCCATTTGAAAACTAGAAGATAATATACACACCAGTTTCGTACTTTCTACAATTAGACCCGACACTAATAAACCATGTGTCCCAATCCTCTCATGAACATATCAAAAGCTAAGTCCAAGCTTTCTTGAAGTGGCAAAACTTCATGTCCACATAGGTAGTTTTCTTCAATCTTGCTCCTACAATGCAATTTATCATGAAAACTATTAAGAAATATTATACTTAAACCTCCTCAATCTTGTAGGTCCGAACACATACCTTAGGATTATATTTACATGTGTTCCAATCTTCAAATAGTAGGCTTTTCACATTGAATTCAAGCTCCTAGCGTTGTACTAGGAGGGAACAGAAATAGCTCCATTGGTGATCAACTCGCGAATCAAGCTATGTCTCACACCTAAGTGTCTTGACTTACCATTATACATATGGTTGTAAGCCTTAGCCAATGTTGAAGCACTATCATAATGAATACAAATAGGAGATATAGGCTTTGGCCACAAAGGAATTTCATAGATTAAATTACTTAACCATTCGACTTCATTACCAGCCACCGCCAAAGCAACAAATTCATATTCCATTGTCGAATTAGTAATACAAGTTTGTTTCGTCGACGCCCATGAAATAGCCCCTCCTCCAAGTAGGAATATCCAATCCGTTGTAGATGAATGATCTTCAATGTTGGTAATCCAACTTACATCCGAATATCCTTATATAATAGGAGGAAATCTAGAATATGTGATACCATAATTCACGGTTTGCTTCAAATACTTGAACACTCGATTCGTCGCATACCAATGGTGAGTACTCGGATTACTTGTAAACCTACTCAGTTTCCCCGCGGCATAAGCAATATACGATCTTGTTGATATCATAGCATGCATCAAACAACCTATTGCTTGAGAGTATTCAAGTTGCTTCACCGCTTTACCCGTATTAGGCAGGAGCTTGATATCTGGATCAATAGGAGTACTAACCGGTGAACAAGTCTCACACTTAAATTTCTTTATAATTTTCTCAATGTAGTGAGATTGTGTAATATTGATATTCTTTCCATCACGCTCAATCCTTATCCCAAGGATTACATCCGCCACTCCCATATCCTTCATTGAGAATTTGGATGACAAAAATTCCTTAGTTTTATCAACTTGATCTTGGTCGGTGCCAAAGATCAACATGTCATCCATATATAAGCAAATGATCACACCTTTTCCCTTTTGATCAAATTTTCTATATACGCACTTGTCCGATTGATTCAATGTAAACCCATGAGACAAAATCACATCATCAAACTTTTAATCCATTGTTTAGGTGCTTGTTTAAGTCCATACAAAGACTCAATCAACTTGCACACCTTTGTCTCTTGTCCCGGTATTACAAAACCCTCCGGTTGTTTCATGTACACCTCCTCATCCAATTCACCATTCAAAAAGGCTGTTTTCACATCCATTTGGTGAATTACAAGATTGTGAGTTGATGCGAGAGCAATCAACAATCTAATGGTGGTGATACGGGTAACCGGTGCATAAGTATCGAAATAATCAATACCTTCCTTTTGTCTAAAGTCTTGGATAACCAGTCGAGCCTTAAACTTATCAATCGTACCATCAACCTTCATTTTTCCTTAAAGATCCACTTATTTCCCAATGGTTTACAACCCGGTGGTAGGTCCACTAATACCCAAGTATTATTTTCCAATATGGAATCCATCTCATCACGCACCGCCTCTTTCCAAAAGGCAACGTCACGAGATCTCATAGCTTCCTCATAGGTTCTAGGATCTCCCTCAATATTATGACAATAATAGAGTTGAGACTCAACACGATCTCTAGATCCCTCAACTAAGTAAAGTTGAAAATCTAAACCATATGATTTAGGAGTTCTTGTTCTATTCACTCTACGAGGTCCAAATGGCTCACTTGGAATTTCTTCCACTTGAGCTCCTTGGGAGGTACTCTCAATAGGTGTAACGTCCTTTGGCCTAGGTATTGAAGTGAACCTTGATTCATCAAATATTGCATCTCTAGATTCTATCACGGTATTAACCGATATAGCATCATTAGGTTCAATTACATAGAATCTATAGGCTTTGGAATGCTCGGCATATCCAACAAAGATGTAATCAATCTTTCACCCAATGTTTTCCTCTTGGGTTCGGTAAGTCTTACGATCGCCCGACATCCCTAAACTCGCAAATAATGTAAGTTGGGTCGTTTCTTATGCCAAAGTTCATGAGGGGTTTTGTTTCCCTTCTTATTGGGAACTCTATTCAAGATATAGCAAGCCGTTAACATGGATTCTCCCCAAAATCATTCACTCAAACCCGAATAAGACATCATGGAATTAACCATTTCTTTCAAAGTCCTATCCTTCCTTTTGGCTACACCATTTTGTTGATGAAATGTCCCGTTCATATTGATTATAAATGTTCCATATTAATTAATTTAGTTGCGAGGTTTTGACCTCTATATGAGACGTTTTTCAAAGACTGCATTCGTTTTTAAAACAAACCATAACCTTTATTTTATCGACAAGATTAAAAAGTCACCACCTAGATTATCCAGAAATGATAATCTAAAAATATCACACTTACACACTACCAGTACATATTGGTTTACAATATTAATATGTTACAACAAAGTAAATCTCGAATGCAGTTTTAAACAATATTATACAAGCATGCTGATATCAAATCTCGTCCATATTTTAGCATGCAACAGCGGAAGCTCTTAATAATCACCTGAGAATAAACATGCTTTAAACGTCAACAAAAATGTTGGTGAGTTAAAGGTTTAACCTATATATTTATCAAATCGTAATAATAGACCACACGATTTCATATTTTAATATACATCCCATATATAGAGATAAAAATCATTCATATGGTGAACACCTGGTAACCGACCTTAACAAGATGCATATAGAATATCCCCTATCATTCCGGGACTCCCTTCGGACATGATGAATTCGAAGTGCTAAAGCATCCGGTACTTTGGATGGGGCTCGTTGGGCCCAATAGATCTATCTTTAGGATTCGCGTCAACTAGGGTGTCTGTTCCCTAATTCTTAGATTACCAGACTAAAAAGGGGCATATTCGGTTTAATAATCCAGCCATAGAATGTAGTTTCATTTACTTGTGTCTATTTTGTAAAACATTTATAAAACTGCATGTATTCTCATCCCAAAATATTAGATTTTAAAAGTGGGACTATAACTCACTTTCACATATTTTTACTTCGTCGGGAAGTAAGACTTAGCCACTGGTCGATTCACGAACCTATAACAAATATGTACATATATATCAAAGTATGTTCAAAATATATTTACAACATTTTTAATACGTTTTGTTGTTTTAAGTTTATTCAGTTAGCTGTCCTCGTTAGTAACCTACAACTAGTTGTCCACAGTTAGATGTACAGAAAATAAAGCAATATATATTATCTCGAATCAATCCACGACCTCATGTATACAAGCCTCAGGCTATATCACAACTCAAAGTATATATAATAATTTGGAATCAACCTTAACCCTGTATAGCTAACTCCAACATTACTGCATATAGAGTGTCTATGGTTGTTCCGAAATATATATATAGATGGGTCGATATGATATGTCAAAACATTGTATTCGTGTCTATGGTATCCCAAGAATCCAAGATTACATAATATATTAGAATACATGTATAAAACAATATGAGTTAGCTAGGATATGATTAATATAGCTTTGTTACCAATTTTCACGTAGCTACAACAAGAAAAATTATCCAATCTTGTTTTACCCATAACTTCTTCGTTTTAAATCCGTTTTGAGTGATTCAAGTTGCTATGGTTTCATATTGAACTTAAGTTTATGAATCTAAACAGACAAAGTATAAGTTTATAGTCCAAAATACAGATTACAAGTCATTTTTGTAAAGGTAGTCATTTCAGTCGAAAGAACGACGTCTAGGTGACCATTTTGGAAAACATACTTCCACTTTGAGTTTAACCATGATTTTTGGATATAGTTTCATGTTAATAAGAAAAATCATTTTTCCAGAAGAACAACTTTTAAATCAAATTTTATCATAGTTTTTAATTAACTAACCCAAAACAGCCCGCAGTGTTACTACGACGGCGTATATCCAGCTTTACGGTATTTTTCGTGTTTTTAGATTTTAAATCATTAAGTTAGCATATCATATAGATATAGAACATGTGTTTAGTTGATTTTAAAAGTCAAGTTAGAAGGATTAACTTTTGTTTGCGAACAAGTTTAGAATTAACTAAACTATGTTCTAGTGATTACAAGTTTAAACCTTCGAATAAGGTAGTTTTATATATATGAATCGAATGATGTTATGAACATCATTACTAACTCAGGTTTTGTGGATAAACCTACTGAAAATGAGAAAAATAGATCTAGCTTCAAAGGATCCTTGGATGGCTTGAAAGTTCTTGAAGTAGAATCATGACACGAAAACAAGTTCAAGTAAGATTTTCACTCGAAATAAGATTGTTAAAGTTATAGAAATTGAATCAAAGTTTGAATATGAGTATTACCTTGTATTAGAAAGATATCTTACTGTAACTAAGAAAGATTTCTTGAGATTGGATGATCACTCAAAGTGGATTTGCAAGATTGGAAGTAAGCTAGCAAACTTGAAAGTGTTGTTGGTGTGTTCTTGAGTAGTTGTTTAATTACTTGGTTTATGTATGGATTTATGAACTAGATTGAGCTAGATTTTGATGAAGATGATGAATAACACTTAGAACAATGGAATAACACTTGAGAGAGAGTAGTTTGATGCATGTAAGTTGAAAAATGAAAGTGTTTATGGTACTCCTAATTCACGTGAAAGTGTAGTCTCAATATAGGCTCCATTAGTTTGTAATTTTGTGAGATATTTCATGCTAGATGTTAAATGATGGTTACCACATGGTTAGGTGACTCACATGGGCTGCTAAGAGCTGATCATTGGAGTGTATATACCAATAGTAAGTACATTTAGAAGCTGTGTATTGTACGAGTACAAATACGAGTGCATACGAGTAGAATTGTTGATGAAAATGAATGAGGATGTAATTGTAAACATTTTTGTTAAGCAGAAGTACTTTGATAAGTGTCTTGAAGTCTTTCAAAAGTGTATAAATACATATTAAAACACTACATGTATATACATTTTAACTGAGTCGTTAAGTCATCGTTAATCGTTACATGTAAGTGTTTTTTTGAAACCTTTAAGTTAACGATCTTGTTAAATGTTGTTAACCCATTGTTTATTATATCTAATGAGATGTTAAATTATTACATTATCATGATATTATGATGTATTAATATATCTTAATATGATATATATATATATACAATTAAATATCGTTACAACGATAATCGTTACATATATGCCTCGTTTCGAAATCCTTAAGTTAGTAGTCTTGTTTTTACATATGTAGTGTGACCACCCGGAAATTTCCCATCAAATTTAAACTTAATAAGTAATCCCGACACGATAAGCAAAGTCTGTAATGCTGAATCTCAAAATTTTGAAGTGTTTTCATTTATGCAATTACCCTTTGACTGTTCTCGATGATTCACGAACCTATAATGTATATATATAAATGATTAATATATTTATCTAAGTAACAAAACTTAAAATTAAAAACAATTTTATAAATATAATAGTTGAATATATATATATATATATATATATATATATATATATATATATATATATATATATATATATATATATATATATATATATATATATATATATATATATATATATATATATATATATATATATGATTGCAATACAATTGATGATTATATGCTTGTTGTAATATATTAAAATATATAAATATATAAATATATGTATATAATTAGTAGACACTACATAAGTAATAAATTGTAATTGAAGTATATTAAATGTAACTGCGAGTTAAAAATATAACTATTATGACAAATATTATTATTACTAATTCCATTAATACCAATAATAGTAATATTAATAAATACTAAATATTAAAATTTTAATAAATTTAATGTAATGATTATCAAAATAAATACTTAAAATATAAACATTACTATAAGAACGACTAAAAGTATTATTTAGTTGTAATTTAGATATTATTAGCTAATATGATTAATACATGTATCATATGTTGATTATCAGTAACGTTATTAGTATTATTAGTATTATAATTATTATCATAGTTATGTGTTTCATAATCATTTTTATTTAACATTATTAATATCACTATTCTTAAATATTAGTAGTAGTTTTATTGTTGTTAAAAATATTATTATTATTATTATTTCTGTTATTACTATTAATATTGTACTATAGTTATTTTTATGTTATTAATATTATTTTATTATCAAAATTTATAATATTAAAAGTATTAATATTATTTATATATTTATTAAATATTAAGATTAATATATATATAAAGCAGATACAGATAATTACGCGTGAGGTAGTATCAATTATCAGATTCACTTTTCTTTGTCTGCTTTTCTTTTTTCTTCCCTATCCTTCTCCTATCGTGATTTATTTGTCAAAAGGATCTCTCAGATAATGAAATCGATTATATCATGTTGAGGAAGATAAGTAGTTCCAATTCTCTCATTATCCTTATCATTACAATTTTTTTTTTACAGAATCAGTTTTTTTATTTATTTATTTTATTTTTATCGATGACTTGTGTTCTTGACAAATTATACCATAATTCGATTTCGACTATCATTTAAAAATCTAAAGATACAATTGTGTTAGAAATCATCCATTAAAACTTTCTACAAATTTTGAAATTCCAATTCGTTTTGTTGAGTTAGAATTTTTAAGTCAAAGTTTTAAAACAAAAAGTCAACCGTTGTGTTCTTTATAAAAATTCGAATTCGTTTGAATGATTTAAGATCAATTGATGATTTCTAGAGTTTCTAGGAATGATTTAAAAACTAATTCATGTAAAAAATTTCGATCAAAACTATCTTAAAAATGAAATTCGTAAATTTTAAAAAAAAAAAAAAACTGCGATGGCAGTAGCAGGTACATTCTATTTTTTTTTTATTTATTTTACTTATACAAACAACTATAATCAATTAAAGGTGTTTCATTTTCGAATATATATAAATCGTAAATAAGTGGTGATGTTTGTTATGTTACTACCATGATTGACTAGTTGTTTGAAGAAGATGAAGCAGAAAACATAAGCTAAATAATAATGGAATTCATATGATAACAGAAAAATAGGAGTAGCTGAATGGTTAGGGGGTGATGTGTGTGAGCAGGAGGTCTCGGGTTCGAGCCCGGTTCGGTACATTTCTTTTTAGGAAAGCTTTAGAAGGTAGTTTTCAATACCAAAAATCATTAATACTATTATCATTGTTATTATTACTAGCATATTAATTATTATCATTATTATTATTATGATTTTGATTTTTATCATCATCATCATCATCATTATTATTATTATTATTATTATTATTATTATTATTATTATTATTATTATTATTATTATTATTATTATTATTATTATTATTATTATTATTATTATTATTATTATTATTGCTATTATTATTATTATTGTTAGTATTATTTGAATATTAATGATTATCGTGATTATTAATATAACTTTGAGATTATTATAAATATAGTATCATTATTATCATAATTACTAGTATTATACTTAGTATTGTAATTATTATTGTAAGTATCATAATTGTTATTTTTATTATAACTACAAGTATTATATCTATTGTTATTATTATTATAAGTATTAATTATGATATTATTATTAATTTTAAAACTTTAATATTAGTATCATTATGATGAATATGTTTATTATAATTATTATTATTATTATTATTATTATTATTATTATTATTATTATTATTATTATTATTATTATTATGAAGATAATACAAATTATTATTATTTTCATAAATATTAGTATTATTATCACTTTATAAATATTAGGACCATTATTAATAATATAAGTATATTATTAGTATTAATATCATTAACTTTATCACTAATGAAACCATAACCATTAATATCTTAATTAGTAATATTAAGTATTATAATTATTGTCATTTTTATTATTATTAATATTACTCTAGTCTTACTATAAATATTATTTTGTAAATAAAAGATTATGTATATGAAATAAATATAATAACCATAACTTAAATATATAGATACTTTACTTAAAATATACAAAATGAATATATAATAAAATATATAAGTTATTAATATAAAAATTATCACTAATAATAATATAAATAATTGTTCGATTACGATTATATGTATTAATGAATATACAAATGATATAGGTTCGTGAATTCGAGGCCAACCCTGCATTGTTCAATATAGTCATATGTATTTTTACTACAAAATACATTAGGTGAGTTTCATTTGCTCCCTTTTTAAATGCTTTTGCTATATATATTTTTGGGACTGAGAATACATGCGCTGCTTTTATAAATGTTTTACGAAATAGACACAAGTACTTAAAATTACATTCTATGGTTGGATTATTAAACCGAATATCGCCCTTCAAGTCTGGTAACCTAAGAATTTAGGGAAATGATCCCTGATTGACACGAATCCTAAAGATAGATCTATGGACCTTGACAAGTCCCATTCGGGGTACGAATGCTTTAGTACTTCGAGATTATTATACATACGAGAGGTTCTGTTTTGGGGATATTCTATGCATTAAGTTAACGTCGGTTACCAGGTGTTCAAACTATATGAATGATATTTTTGTCTCTATGCATGGGACGTATATTTATGAGAACTGGAAATCTTGTGGTCTATTAAAATGATGGAAATGATTATTTATGTTAAACTAATGAACTCACCAACCTTTTGGTTGACACTTTAAAGCATGTTTATTCTCAGGTATGAAAGAAATCTTCCGCTGTGCATTTGCTCATCTTAGAGATATTACTTGTGAGTCATTCATGACATATTTCAAAAGACGTTGCATTCGGGTCGTTGAGTTCATCAAGATTATTATTTAGTCAATTATAGTTAGATATATTATGAAATAGCATGCATGCCGTCAACTTTTGATGTAAATGAAAATTTGTCTTTTAAAACGAATGCAATGTTTGTAAAATGTATCATATAGAGGTCAAGTACCTGTAATCAACTATTGTGAATCATTTATAATCGATGTGGACTTCGTCTGGATGGATTAGGACGGGTCATTAGAGTTGGTATCAGAGCGGTGGTCTTAGCGAATCAGGTCTGCATTAGTGTGTCTAACTGATAAGTCGTTAGGATGCATTAGTGAGTCTGGACTTCGACCGTGTCTGCATGTCAAAAGTTTTGATTATCATTTCGTGTCAAAAATTACCTGCTTATCATTCTTAGAGAATCACTTGCTTATCATTCTTAGTCTAGACACGGCTTACTGAATTTAGTGCATCGATAAAGTATAGACAAAAATTCATATCTTAGCGAATCTGATAATTTATATCTTAGCGTATCTGATAATTCATATCTTAGCGTATCTGTTACTGTAGACTTTGTCTGACAGCTTTCGTAGATTCCTCCGTAACTTACGGGATTTTAGTATTATATATGCATATGTAAATTATGTATTGCAGGGTACTAACCTACATCCTATAATCTATTTCTTATCGAAAATCCTTCATCTGATCGTACGAGATGAATCCCTCAACCAGTTCGAATTCCTCGGATTCCGACAGCTATTTCGATATGGATATCCACCTGAGCTCTGAAAACAGTATGACCGGAATGGATCAACCAACCAGCCATCACCAATTCATCTGATGGGTTCGTAGCCTTCTTAATCATTGGAGACAAGAGGAAGGCGATACTTTCCATCAACTAAATTTTCCCTCTTAGCGATGAACCTGAAGCACTCACCGGCGAACCAAATTGAAACACCATTTTCAGCCTCATTTCCAGAGTATCTCGTCATGACTATATACTATCTCAAATACTAGATCTTATTCATTCACTCGTTTCGACCGACAATCATCCCGGAGTAATACAAGAAGTCAACGAACTTCGCGCTCGAGTAATCAATTTGGAGAATATGGTGCAAAACGTACCAGCTTCAGCAACATCACCGAAATCAACAGTACCACCAACAACATAAGTTTCAACATCACATACCCAATATCTCATTCTGTACCTCGAGTATAATCATCGTTCTACGAATCATTCTACCTTATTTATCTTCGTTCGACATGGCGATTATATAATCTTTAATGTTTTAGAGATTATATATTCTTATTCTAACGGTAAATCAAATGAGTCTAATATAATATTAACTCATTAAATCCATGATTACATCTAAAGAAAATATATATGTATATATGTTTTCAAAAAGATTGTAATTAAAAATTCTTTTGTACAAACTGTTAATGATGAAAATATTTTAACGGGTAGGTAATACCCAAGGAATATTTATATTTCACATTAATAAATTACACTGTACATTCTTCGAATCTGATTCAACAAGCCATTTACTATCCTACTTACATCCACAGATTACGTATCCGTTCACCGCAGAATAACCCTTTTCATTAAATTTCATATTTGGATTTTAACCTATCAGAATCCAACAAGTGGCATAATGAAGAAAATATTGGACAAAATAAAATTTGTTAGAAACAAACAAATTAACTATGAGAAATTTTGTTAAGAATCCACGCTAACTGTTCCTAGATAATTGTTCCTAGCTAACTGATTACATTTTGTTTATCGCAATTTACATTCTTGTAATTTTATTTATCGTCATTTAATTTCTGTTATTTACTTTACGCACTTAATTTATCGTCATTTAATTTCTGTTATTTATTTTACGCACTTTAAATATCGGGACACGTATACAAGGTTTTGACATATCATATCGACGCATCTATATATATTATTTGGAATAACCATAGACACTCTATATGCAGTAATGATCGAGTTCTCTATACAGGGTTGAGGTTGATTCTACAATAATATATATAGTTTGAGTTGTGATCGAGTCTCGGGTCACGATACGTATTAATTAATTCGAATATTATATATTAAACTATATATAAATTATTTGACTGTTAACTGTGGACTATCGACCGTGGACTATCAACATTGGACAATCAAATTGAATTAAAATATTGATTATAACATATGAAACTAAACAATTCTTCAAGTTTGCCACTTGATTTCATTCTAAACCTCATTTGTATCTTGACGATTCCAATCTGCGTACAAACCATTCATAATTCTTGAAAACACATCAATTGAGAGGATGAACCGACCGTACTTCATTTACGGAAGAAAAGATTGATGCATATAGTCATGCACTTGAAAACACTCAGAACCTGATTAAACGTTTAACATGTCTCTGTGTTAGCTCCTTTGGCATTGCTATTATCGAAAATAACATTGCAATTTTTTTCAAATTAGCCAATTTTGTCACAGCTCCAACAAGTTAACTTCGACTTTTCACTCGGATTAGCTTATCATAACCCCGATATATAAGTTATCTTTCGTCATCGATACCGGGAAACCGTTTATATCTCACCACATTAGCAGTAAATTTACCAACAACTCCGTTGATCTTTGACTTTCCAAAAAATCACTATATTCAGTGAAACCCTATCATTTATCCATTTACATCTTATAATGAGAATTACTATACCAACTACCGGGAATTAGCAAATCAGTATTTTGAAATCTCGCAGCATGTCTACATCGACAGTTATAAGTATACATATAATCCTTATCTTTTAGAGTTAGGATCTTCTACTCTGAAATTCTGAAAAGTACCCAGTCTACAAATCAATACCACAAATTCTGAAAAAGCTGAATACAGCAGCAAAAACTGTACATGACCTTAACCATCGAAATTTTGATGATAAAGAATGGAGTATTGGAAACACCCAATAGAAAATTTAGTACCAAAAAGTGGATTATACGAAACTATGAAGGAGGCCGTGGACAAATTACAAAGAATAAGTTTGACTTCAAAGAATCCAAATGATTCAATGCCTGCTGAAGTGTTTAGTGAATATTTTGCTCCTTACCCCAAACCCTTGCGGACAATAGTCTCCATCATCCTTTGATCTTAGATATTCAAAGATATTATCGTATCTTTCGTTATAAATATCCTCGATATTTCTGAATATATTTTCATAACTAATCTTATCTGAAATCATTTATCTCTTTGAGCTATCAGTGTTACATCATATGAGAAACTATTAGTTTCTATATTCTGTAAACTTTCGAGTTTAAAATATGAATGTTTTGAAGTAGTGTTGGGAACTGATGCATGAGTTAGTATAATATAATGACACTTGATCAACGTGATTATATTACAGTAAGTCATGCTGAGTTTCTAATGGGACGTGATGATTCACAGATCATAACGTCATCATGTGCCATGTTACATAACTCTTTCATTATGCTTAACTTCTGAACATATCAAGAAAAATATATTCTTGATAGTTCTATTCTCAGTGATTCAGGTAATTTGACAAAACAAATCGTGCTACTACCTTTTCTTTCTATCTTGTATATTATGTTAATTCAAAACTCCATACCTACGAATTCTGGACAATTACTTGCGAAAAGAAAACAAAAGCAAGAAGCTTCGAAAAAGAAAGGGGGTATAAATCGCAGCAAATAAGAGAGATCATTAACTGTGGATGACAATGAATATAGGAGACAGAAGCAGGAACATCAAAATATAAGGGAAGATATAAAACCCAACAACAACGAAAAAAATTACAAACCATGGATATTAATACAAATAGCAATATAAAGACACGGTAAAATTAAGAATAGTATCACCCAAGGTAATAGTAGAAGTAAACAGATTTTTCTGGTGAAAGATTGAAAATAAGGAAGACAGAAATGATAATTAGGAAAATATCAAGGATTAGAACTGGATTAAGCATTTTCACAATTTTTAGGATGTAAGAATTAAGAAAGAAGGTATAGGAATGATGAGAATAATGGAACGGAGGAGTTTAATTTATAAAAGAAAAATCAGACATAACAATCGAGGCAGATCACCGTATTAAATTATAGAGATCTTAATTTCCTTAAATCCCGAAGAATTAGATCTTATAGATTTCGAAGATTTTCTTTAAATTCCTTGAATTCCTGAATTCAACCTAGACAACGTCAAAAGTTAAGACGCACCTTATTTTTCTAAATCAACCGTGACTACGTCACCGGTTAAGTCAAATCTGCAATTACTCATTTCACTCTTTTGAAATAGCTTCACTCGTACACTTCGAGTAATCGAATTGTTTTATCTATATCACTCAATGATGATAAAACTCTATTTATCAACTCATATTCGTCATGAAAACATTTTTATTGTTAGCCATGACCACCTCACTCAAATTTTGGGACAAAATTTCTTTAACGGGTAGGTACTGTGACGACCCGAAAATTTCCGATCAAATTTAAACTTAATAAGTAATCCCGACACGATAAGCAAAGTCTGTAATGCTGAATCTCAAAATTTTGAAGTGTTTTCATTTATGCAATTACCCTTTGACTGTTCTCAATGATTCATGAACCTATAATGTATATATATAAATGATTAATATATTTATCTAAGTAACAAAACTTAAAATTAAAAACAATTTTATAAATATAATAGTTGAATATATATATATGATTGCAATACAATTGATGATTACATGTTTGTTGTAATATATTAAAATATATAAATATTAAATATATGTATATAATTAGTAGACACTACATAAGTAATAAATTGTAATTGAAGTATATTAAATGTAACTGCGAGTTTAAAATATAACTATTATGACAAATATTATTATTACTAATTCCATTAATACCAATAATAGTAATATTAATAAATACTAAATATTAAAATTTTAATAAATTTAATGTAATGATTATCAAAATAAATACTTAAAATATAAATATTACTATAAGAACGACTAAAAGTATTATTTAGTTGTAATTTAGATATTATTAGCTAATATGATTAATACATGTATTATATGGTGATTATCAGTAACGTTATTAGTATTATTAGTATTATAATTATTATCATAGTTATATGTTTCATAATCATTTTTATTTAACATGATTAATATCACTATTCTTAAATATTAGTAGTAGTTTTATTGTTGTTAAAAATATTATTATTATTATTATTATTATTATTATTATTATTATTTCTGTTATTATTATTAATATTGTACTATAGTTATTTTTATGTTATTAATATTATTTTATTATCAGAATTTATAATATTAAAAGTATTAATATTATTTATATATTTATTAAATATTAAGATTAATATATATATAAAGCAGATACAGATAATTACGCGTGAGGTAGTATCAATTATCAGATTCACTTTTCTTTGTTTACTTTTCTTTTTTCTTCCCTGTCCTTCTCCTATCGTGATTTATTTGTCAAAAGGATCTCTCAGATAATGAAATCGATTATATCATGTTGAGGAAGATAAGTCGTTCCAATTCTCTCATTATCCTTATCATTACAATTTTTTTTACAGAATCAGTTTTTTTATTTATTTTATTTTTATCGATGACTTGTGTTCTTGACAAATTATACCATAATTCGATTTCGACTATCATTTAAAAATCTAAAGATACAATTGCGTTAGAAATCATCCATTAAAACTTTCTGCAAATTTTGAAATTCCAATTCGTTTTGTTGAGTTAGAATTTTTAAGTCAAAGTTTTAAAACAAAAAGTTAACCGTTGTGTTCTTTATAAAAATTCGAATTCGTTTGAATGATTTAAGATCAATTGATGATTTCTAGAGTTTCTAGGAATGATTTAAAAACTAATTCATGTAAAATTTTTTGATCAAAACTGTCTTAAAAATGAAATCCGTAATTTAAAAAAAAAAAAACTGCGACCGCAGTAGCAGGTACATTCTGTTTTTTTTTTGTTTTTTATTTATTTTTTTATTTATTTTACTTATACAAACAACTATAATCAATTAAAGGTGTTTCATTTTCGAATATATATAAATCGTAAATAAGTGGTGATGTTTGTTATGTTACTACCATGATTGACTAGTTGTTTGAAGAAGATGAAGCAGAAAACATAAGCTAAATAATAATGGGATTCATATGATAACAGAAAAACAGACGTAGCTGAATGGTTAGGGGTGATGTGTGTGAGCGGGAGGTCTCGGGTTAAAGCCCGGTTCGGGACATTTCTTTTTAGGAAAGCTTTAGAAGGTAGTTTTCAATACCAAAAATCATTAATACTATTATCATTGTTATTATTACTTGCATATTAATTATTATCATTATTATTATTATGATTTTGATTTTTATCATTATTATCATTATCATTATTATTATTATTATTATTATTATTATTATTATTATTATTATTATTATTATTATTATTATTATTATTATTATTATTATTATTATTATTATTATTATTATTATTGTTAGTATTATTTGAATATTAATGATTATCGTGATTATTAATATAACTTTGAGATTATTATAAATATAGTATCATTATTATCATAATTACTAGTATTATACTTAATATTGTAATTATTATTGTAAGTATCATAATTGTTATTTTTATTATAACTACAAGTATTATATCTATTGTTATTATTATTATAAGTATTAATTATGATATTATTATTAATTTTAAAACTTTAATATTAGTATCATTATGATGAATATGTTTATTATTATTATTATTATTATTATTATTATTATTATTATTATTATTATTATTATTATTATTATTATTATTATTATTACGAAGATAATACAAATTATTATTATTTTCATAAATATTAGTATTATTATCACTTTATAAATATTAGGACCATTATTAATAATATAAGTATATTATTAGTATTAATATCATTAACTTTATCACTAATGAAACCATAACCATTAATATCTTAATTAGTAATATTAAGTATTATAATTATTGTCATTTTTATTATTATTAATATTACTCTAGTCTTACTATAAATATTATTTTGTAAACAAAAGATTATGTATATGAAATAAATATAATAACCATAACTTAAATATATAGATACTTTACTTAAAATATACAAAATGAATATATAATAAAATATATAAGTTATTAATATAAAAATTATCACTAATAATAATAATTGTTCGATTACGATTATATGTATTAATGAATATACAAATGATATAGGTTCGTGAATTCGAGGCCAACCCTGCATTGTTCAATATAGTCATATGTATTTTTACTACAAAATATATTAGGTGAGTTTCATTTGCTCCATTTTTAAATGCTTTTGCTATATATATTTTTGGGACTGAGAATACATGCGCTGCTTTTATAAATGTTTTACGAAAAAGACACAAGTACTTAAAATTACATTCTATGGTTGGATTATTAAACCGAATATCGCCCTTCAAGTCTGGTAACCTAAGAATTTAGGGAAATGGCCCCTGATTGACTCGAATCCTAAAGATAGATCTATGGACCTTGACAAGTCCCATTCGGGGTACGAATGCTTTAGTACTTCGAGATTATTATACAGACGAGAGGTTCTGTTTTGGGGATATTCTATGCATTAAGTTAACTTCGGTTACCAGGTGTTCAATCCATATGAATGATATTTTTTTCTTTATGCATGGGACGTATATTTATGAGAACTGGAAATCTTGTGGTCTATTAAAATGATGGAAATGATTATTTATGTTAAACTAATGAACTCACCAACCTTTTGGTTGACACTTTAAAGCATGTTTATTCTCAGGTATGAAAGAAATCTTCTGCTGTGTATTTGCTCATCTTAGAGATATTACTGGGAGTCATTCATGACATATTTCAAAAGACGTTGCATTCGGGTCGTTGAGTTCATCAAGATTATTATTTAGTCAATTATAGTTAGATATATTATGAAATAGTATGCATGCCGTCAACTTTCGATGTAAATGAAAATTTGTCTTTTAAAACGAATGCAATGTTTGTAAAATGTTTCATATAGAGGTCAAGTACCTCGCAATGTAATCAACTATTGTGAATCGTTTATAATCGATGTGGACTTCGTCCGGATGGATTAGGACGGGTCATTAGATGTAGTTCGTTGTTAATATACTTAATGATATGTTTACTTATCATAATATCATGTTAACTATATATATATATATCCATATATATGACATCATATAGTTTCTACAAGTTTTAACGTTCGTGAATCACCAGTCAACTTGGGTGGTCAATTGTCTATATGAAACCTATTTCAATTAATCAAGTCTTAACAAGTTTGATTGCTTAACATGTTGGAAACACTTAATCATATAAATATCAATTTCATTTAATATATATAAACATGGAAAAGTTCGGGTCACTACAGTACCTACCCGTTAAATAAATTTCGTCCCGAAATTTTAAGCAGTTGGAGGTGTTGACGTATCTTCTGGAAATAAGTGCGGGTATTTCTTCTTCATCTGATCTTCTCGTTCCCAGGTGAACTCGGGTCCTCTACGAGCATTCCATCGTACCTTAACAATTGGTATCTTGTTTTGCTTAAGTCTTTTAACCTCACGATCCATTATTTCGACGGGTTCTTCGATGAATTGAAGTTTTTCGTTGATTTGGATTTCATCTAACTGAATAGTGAGATCTTCTTTAGCAAAACATTTCTTCAAATTCGAGACGTGGAAAGTGTTATGTACAGCCGCGAGTTGTTGAGGTAACTCAAGTCGGTAAGCTACTGGTCCGACACGATCAATAATCTTGACTGGTCCAATATACCTTGGATTTAATTTTCCTCATTTACCAAATCGAACAACGCCTTTCCAAGGTGCAACTTTAAGCATGACCATCTCTCCAATTTCAAATTCTATATCTTTTCTTTTAATGTCAGCGTAGCTCTTTTGTCGACTTTGGGCGGTTTTCAACCGTTGTTGAAATTGGATGATCTTCTCGATAGTTTCTTGTATTTTCTCCAGACCCGTAATCTGTCTATACCCCACTTCACTCCAAAAAATCAGAGACCTGCATTTTTTACCATAAAGTGCTTCAAACGGTGCCATCTCAATGCTTGAATGCTAGCTGTTGTTGTAGGAAAATTCTGCTAACGGTAGATGTCGATCCCAACTGTTTTCGAAATCAATAACACATGATCGTAGCATGTCTTCAAGCGTTTGTATCGTCCTTTCGCTCTGCCCATCAGTTTGTGGATGATAAGCAGTACTCATGTCTAGACGAGTTCCTAATACTTGCTGTAATGTCTGCCATAATCTTGAAATAAATCTGCCATCCCTATCAGAGATGATAGAGATTGGTATTCCATGTCTGGAGACGACTTCCTTCAAATACAGTCGTGCTAACTTCTCCATCTTGTCATCTTCTCTTATTGGCAGGAAGTGTGCTGATTTGGTGAGACGATCAACTATTACCCAAATAGTATCAAAACCACTTGCAGTCCTTGGCAATTTAGTGATGAAATCTATGGTAATGTTTTCCCATTTCTATTCCGGGATTTCGGGTTGTTGAAGTAGACCTGATGGTTTCTGATCCTCAGCTTTGACCTTAGAACACGTCAAACATTCTCCTACATATTTAGCAATATCGGCTTTCATACCCGGCCACCAAAAATGTTTCTTGAGATCCTTGTACATCTTCCCCGTTCCAGGATGTATTGAGTATCTGGTTTTATGAGCTTCTCTAAGTATCATTTCTCTCATATCTCCAAATTTTGGTACCCAAATTCTTTCAGCCCTATACCGGGTTCCGTCTTCTCGAATATTAAGATGCTTCTCCGATCCTTTGGGTATTTCATCCTTTAAATTTCCTTCTTTTAAAACTCCTTGTTGTGCCTCCTTTATTTGAGTAGTAAGGTTATTGTGAATCATTATATTCATAGCTTTTACTCGAATGGGTTCTCTGTCCTTTCTGCTCAAGGCATCGGCTACCAAATTTGCCTTCCCCGGGTGGTAACGAATCTCAAATTCGTAATCATTCAACAATTCAATCCAGCTGCGCTGCCTCATGTTCAGTTGTTTCTGATTAAATATGTGTTGAAGACTTTTGTGGTCGGTATATATAATACTTTTGACCTCATATAAGTAATGCCTCCAAGTCTTTAATGCAAAAACAACCGCCCTAATTCCAAATCATGCGTCGTATAATTCTGCTCGTGAATCTTCAATTGTCTAGACGCATAAGCAATTACCTTCGTTCGTTGCATTAATACACAACCGAGACCTTGCTTTGAGGCGTCACAATATATCACAAAATCCTCATTCCCTTTAGGTAATGACAATATAGGTGCCGTAGTTAACTTTTTCTTTAACAATTGAAATGCTTTCTCTTGTTCATCCTTCCATTCAAATTTCCTCCCTTTATGCGTTAATGCAGTCAAGGGTTTTGCTATTCTGGAAAAATCTTGGATGAACCTTCTGTAGTAACCAGCTAGTCCTAAAAATTGGCGTATATGCTTCGGAGTTTTCGGGGTTTCCCACTTTTAAATGGTTTCAATCTTTGCTGGATCTACCTGAATACCTTCTTTGTTCACTATATGACCGAGGAATTGAACTTCTTCCAACCAAAATGCACACTTTGAAGACTTAGCGTACAGTTTTTCTCTCCTTAACAACTGTAGCACTTTTCTCAAATGTTCTTCGTGCTCCTGGTCATTCTTTGAGTAAATAAGTATGTCATCGATGAAAACAATGACAAACTTGTCAAGGTATGGTCCACACACTCGGTTCATGAGGTCCATGAACACAGCTGGTGCGTTAGTCAACCCAAACGGCATAACCATAAACTCATAATGACCGTAACGCATCCTAAAAGCAGTCTTTGGAATATCATCCTCCTTCACCCGCATTTGATGATACCAAGAACGTAAATCAATCTTTGAATAAACCGATGAGCCTTGTAGTTGATCAAATAAGTCGTCGATTCTCGGTAGTGGGTAGCGGTTCTTGATGGTAAGTTTGTTCAACTCTCGGTAGTCGATACACAACCTAAATGTACCATCCTTCTTCTTGACAAACAAAACAGGAGCTCCCCATGGTGATGTGCTTGGTCGAATGAAACCACGCTCTAAAAGTTCTTGTAATTGGCTTTGGAGTTCCTTCATTTCACTGGGTGCGAGACTGTATGGAGCACGAGCTATTGGTGTAGCTCCTGGTACAAGATCAATTTGAAATTCAACGGATCGGTGTGGAGGTTGTCCCAGTAATTCTTTCGGAAATACATCGGGAAATTCTTTTGCGATGGAAACATCATTGATGTTCTTTTCTTCGGTTTGTACTTTCTCGACATGTGCTAAAACAGCATAGCAACCTTTTCTTATTAGCTTTTGCGCCTTCAAATTACTAATAAGATTTAGCTTCGCGTTGCTCTTTTCTCCGTACACCATTAAGGGTTTTCCTTTTTCCCGTACAATGCGAATTGCATTTTTGTAACATACGATCTCTGCTCTCACCTTTTTCAACCAGTCCATGCCAATTATCACATCAAAACTTCCTAACTCTACTGGTATCAAATCAATATTAAAAGTTTCACTAATCAGCTTAATTTCTCGATTTCGACATATATTATATGCTGTAATTAATTTACCGTTTACTAATTCGAGTAAAAATTTATTATCTAAAGGCGTCAGTGGACAACTTAATTTAGCACAAAAATCTCTACTCATATAGCTTCTATCCGCACCCGAATCAAATAAAACATAAGCAGATGTATTGTCAATAAGAAACGTACCCGTAACAAGCTCCGGGTCTTCCTGCACTTCTGCCGTATTAATATTGAAAATTCTTCCGCGGCCTTGCCCATTAGTATTCCCTTGGTTTGGGCAATTTCTAATAATTTGGCCCGGTTTTCCACATTTATAACAAACTACGTCGGCATTATTTGTTCCGACCTTATTTGTTTCTTTATTTTTGTTGTTCTTTGGTCCGTAAACTTCACATTTTGCCACGCCATGACCACTTCTCTTACACTTGGTGCAAACTGTTGTGCAAAACGCATTTGGATGGTACTCTGCACACCTGAAGCATGGTTGTTTTTATTGTTTATTGTTATTGAGGTTGTTGTTGGGATTGTTATTGTTGTTGAAACGGTTGTTGTAGTTGTTGTTGTTGTTGGGACGTTTGTTGTAGTTATTGTTAGGATTACGGTTATTGTTGCGATTGTTGTTGCGGTTGTGGTTGCAATTGTTATTGTTGTTGTACTGGTGATCCTTGTCACCGTTTTCCTCCCACTTTCTCTTGAGTTGTTTCGTGTTGGCTTCTTCGGCTGCCTGCTCTTTAATTCTCCCCTCAATCTGATTTATGAGTTTATGAGCCATTCGAATTGCCTTCTGTATGGAAGCGGGCTCGTGTGAACTCACATCTTCTTGAATCCTTACTGGTAACCATTTTACAAACGCGTCGATCTTCTCTTCTTCATCTTCGAACGCTCCCGGACACAATAGGCACAACTCTGTGAATCGTCGTTCATATGTGGTAATGTCGAACCCTTGTGTTCGTAACTCTTTAAGTTCTACCTTGAGCTTATTGACTTCGTTTCTAGGACGGTACTGCTCATTCATCAATTACTTGAATGCCGACCACGGTAGTGCGTAAGCAGCATTTTGTCCTACCTGTTCAAGATAGGTGTTCCACCACGTTAACGCTGTACCTGTGAAGGTATGCGTAGCATACTTAACTTTGTCCTCTTCAGTACACTTACTTATGTCAAACACCGATTCGACTTTCTCGGTCCACCGTTTCAATCCAATTGGTCCTTCGGTTCCATCAAATTCCAAAGGTTTGCAGGCAGTGAATTCTTTGTAGGAGCATCCTACACGATTTCTTGTGGAATTAGTTCCACTGCTAGATCCAGAGTTATTGTTATTTTGCATCGCAGCCTGTACTGCGGCTATGTTCGCAGCAAGGAAAACACGGAAATCTTCCTCACTCATGTTCAAGTTCTGACGAGTCGTCGGTGCCATTTCCTTCAAAATAGCCAAGAGAATTGAGTTAATCATATAGAATGTAAGAGTAGTCAATAGTATTTTGTAGCATTATATGAACTTATTTATAAAAGCTTTTTCTTCATATTAGCATTTTATAGTTTTAATTCGGGTAGTACCTACCCGTTAAGTTCATACTTACTAGCTACTATACAACTCAACTACTATGCTTCTATATGAAAAACTTATTACAATAATATTCCGCGTTCAAACTTTTATACAATATTTTACAAACATACAATACCACTTATAATACATATAGGATGAAATATAACACATGACAACTTTACTACACGGCAGCTATAAAGGTAATTCTAATTAATACGCAAGTTGTTCAGCAAAGGCAATAAAGACACGTAATTCATAAGTCCAGAAACAAGTCATGCATTCTGGTTTTACTAAAACGACTTCCCATCCTTGGTCTCGTGGAAAGTAACCGTTATGACCATTGGCTAGGCAGCATGTTGTAATGTCGTCAAAAGGACGAGGGTTTCGTAATGCCCAATAGCCTCTTAGTAATTTAAAAACCTTTTTTCTTACCCCAACTACTGAGTCCGTCACTTGTGAGAATGTTTTATTTAAAAGTTTCAACCCAATGTTCTTTTTCTCAATTTGATGAGAAGCGAACATTATTAACCCGTAAGCATAACATGCTTCTTTATGTTGCATGTTAGAAGCTCTTTCTAAAGAACGGAGTCCTATGTTGGGATATGTTGAGTCAAAATAGGTTCATAACCCGTAGCGTAAAATTTCATCTGGGTTTCCCGCACTAAATGCCTTAAAGAAAACTTGGCGTAACTTAAAGTATCCCCAATGTGATATACCCCATCTTTCAAAGGAAAGCCTTTTATATACTAAGGCATGCCTGGAATGTCTTTCAAACGTTTAACAAACTAATTTTGCCGTAACTAATTGTGCTGATGAATTCTGCCCGACTCTAGACAAGAATTCCTCAATCATATCCTCTGGTAGGTCTTCTAAAATATTCGGTTGTCTACCCTTAACGTCCATTTTGTTTTTATACTGTAAAATTAACAAGGATTAGATTCGTAAAAGATAATTAACAAACAATACAAACAATTTTTACATAGAACATAAAAGTACAAGCACACTACAATACATATAATACACAACATGATTACAACCCTCTAATCTGAATCACTGGTTTCTTCTTCTTCGGACTTGGTTCGTTTTCCTAATTTTCTAGGTATATATGGTGCTCCTCTAATACGAGCCGTCATTTTCCACAATGGTTTAGAAAAACCTGGTGGTTTAGAGGTTCCCGGGTTATTGTTACAATTTGGGAGATACGGATGTTGCCGATACATATAAAGTTCATCGGGGTTGGAATCAGGTTTCTCTGTTTTTACACCTTTTCCCTTATTATTTTCTTTTGCTATATTAAATTGGGTCGAGGTAATTTCTATAACATCATCGGAATCCTCATCGGGATCTGATTCATCGGAAAATTGGTAATCTTCCCAATATTTTGCTTCCTCGGCGGAAACACCATTGACCATTACTAACTTTGGTCCGTTGGTTGAGGATTTTCTTTTATTTAAACGATTTACAGTAGGTATCAATATTTCTTCCTCCGGAATCTCTTCTTCTTCCGGTTCTTCCTCCTCCGGTTCCTCCTCTTCCGGTTCCTCTTCTTCCGGTTCCTCCTCTTCCGGTTCCTCCTCTTCCGGTTCTTCTTCGGGAATTTGTGAATCTTCCCAAATTATATTCGACTCTTCATTATTATTAGGTGAGCCGATGGGATTTGTACTAGTGGTAGAAATCTATCACACAATATCAAACACATTAAGAGGTTAATATATCACATAATATTTACATGTTAATAATATATAGTTTCCAACAAAAGTGTTAAGCAATCGTTTTTAAAGAAAACACGGTCGAAGTCCAGACTCACTAATGTATCCTAACAAACTCGATAAGACACACTAATGCAAATTTCTGGTTCTCTAAGATCAACGCTCGGATACCAACTGAAATGTCCCGTTCATATTGATTATAAACGTTCCATATTAATTGATTTCGTTGCGAGGTTTTGACCTCTATATGAGACGTTTTTCAAAGACTGCATTCGTTTTTAAAACAAACCATAACCTTTATTTTATCGAAAAGATTAAAAAGTCACCACCTATATTATCTAGAAATGATAATCTAAAAATATCACACTTACACACTACCAGTACATATTGGTTTACAATATTAATATGTTACAACAAAGTAAATCTCGAATGCAGTTTTAAACAATATTATACAAGCATGCTGACACCAAATCTAGTCCATATTTTAGCATGCAACAGCGGAAGCTCTTAATAATCACCTGAGAATAAACATGCTTTAAACGTCAACAAAAATGTTGGTGAGTTATAGGTTTAACCTATATATTTATCAAATCGTAATAATAGACCACAATATTTCATATTTCAATATACATCCCATACATAGAGATAAAAATCATTCATATGGTGAACACCTGGTAACCGACCTTAATAAGATGCATATAGAATATCCCCTATCATTCCGGGACTCCCTTCGGACATGATGAATTCGAAGTACTAAAGCATCCGGTACTTTGGATGGGGCTCGTTGGGCCCAATAGATCTATCTTTAGGATTCACGTCAATTAGGGTATCTGTTCCCTAATTCTTAGATTACCAGACTAAAAAGGGGCATATTCGGTTTAATAATCCAGCCATAGAATGTAGTTTCATTTACTTGTGTCTATTTTATAAAACATTTATAAAACTGCATGTATTCTCATCCCAAAATATTAGATTTTAAAAGTGGGACTATAACTCACTTTCACAGATTTTTACTTCGTCGGGAAGTAAGACTTGGCCACTGGTCGATTCACGAACCTATAACAAATATGTACATATATATCAAAGTATGTTCAAAATATATTTACAACATTTTTAATACGTTTTGCTGTTTTAAGTTTATTCAGTCAGCTGTCCTCGTTAGTAACCTACAACTAGTTGTCCACAGTTAGATGTACAGAGAATAAAGCAATATATATATATTATCTCGAATCAATCCACGACCTCGTGTATACAAGCCTCAGGCTTGATCACAACTCAAAGTATATATAATAATTTGGAATCAACCTCAACGCTGTGTAGCTAACTCCAACATTACTGCATATAGAGTGTCTATGGTTGTTCCGAAATATATATATATATAGATGAGTCGATATGATATGTCAAAACATTGTATTCGTGTCTATGGTATCCCAAGATTACATAATATATTATAATACATGTATAATACAATATAAGTTAGCTAGAATATGATTTGTATAGATTTGTTACCAATTTTCACGTAGCTACAACAAGAAAAATTATCCAATCTTGTTTTACCCATAACTTCTTCGTTTTAAATCCGTTTTGAGTGATTCAAGTTGCTATGGTTTCATATTGAACTTAAGTTTATGAATCTAAACAGACAAAGTATAAGTTTATAGTGGGAAATACAGATTATAAGTCGTTTTTGTAAAGGTAGTCATTTCAGTCGAAAGAACGACGTCTAGATGACCATTTTGGAAAACATACTTCCACTTTGAGTTTAACCATGATTTTTGGATATAGTTTCATGTTCATAAGAAAAATCATTTTCCCAGAAGAACAACTTTTAAATCAAAGTTTTTCATAGTTTTTAATTAACTAACCCAAAACAGCCCGCGGTGTTACTACGACGGCGTATAT
This sequence comes from Rutidosis leptorrhynchoides, assembly GCF_046630445.1. Lineage (NCBI taxonomy): Eukaryota > Viridiplantae > Streptophyta > Magnoliopsida > Asterales > Asteraceae > Rutidosis > Rutidosis leptorrhynchoides. Next base: position 40,251,064 of record NC_092341.1, on the reverse strand, counting down.
CCGGTTTTACGGTGTTTTTCATGTTTTTAGGTTTTAAATCATTATGTTAGCAAATATCATATAGATATAGAACATGTGTTTAGTTGATTTTAAAAGTCAAGTTAGAAGGATTAACTTTTGTTTGCGAACAAGTTTAGAATTAACTAAACTATGTTCTAGTGATTACAAGTTTAAACCTTCGAATAAGGTAGTTTTATATATATGAATCGAATGATGTTATGAACATCATTACTACCTCAGGTTTTGTGGATAAACCTACTGGAAATGAGAAAAATAGATCTAGCTTCAAAGGATCCTTAGATGGCTTGAAAGTTCTTGATGTAGAATCATGACACGAAAACAAGTTTAAGTAAGATTTTCACTCGAAATAAGATTGTTAAAGTTATAGAAATTGAATCAAAGTTTGAATATGAGTATTACCTTGTATTATAAAGATATCTTACTGTAAATAAGAAATATTTCTTGAGATTGGATGATCACTCAAAGTGAATTTGCAAGATTGGAAGTAAGCTAGCAAACTTGGAAGTGTTGTTGGTGTGTTCTTGAGTAGTTGTTTTATAACTTGGTTTATGTATGGATTTATGAACTAGATTGAGCTAGATTTTGATGAAGATGATGAAGAACACTTAGAACAATGGAAGAATACTTGAGAGAGAGTAGTTTGATGCATGTAAGTTGCAAAATGAAAGTGTTTATGGTACTCCTAATTCACGTGAAAGTGTAGTCTCAATATAGGCTCCATTAGTTTGTAATTTTGTGAGATATTTCATGCTAGATGTTAAATTATGGTTCCGACATGGTTAGATGACTCACATGGGCTGCTAAGAGCTGATCATTGGAGTGTATATACCAATAGTAAGTACATTTAGAAGTTATGTATTGTACGAGTACAAATACGAGTGCATACAAGTAGAATTGTTGATGAAAATGAATGAGGATGTAATTGTAAACATTTTTGTTAAGTAGAAGTACTTTGATAAGTGTCTTGAAGTCTTTCAAAAGTGTATAAATACATATTAAAACACTACATGTATATACATTTTAACTGAGTCGTTAAGTCATCGTTAGTCGTTACATGTAAGTGTTGTTTTGAAACCTTTAAGTTAACGATCTTGTTAAATGTTGTTAACCCATTGTTTATTATATCTAATGAGATGTTAAATTATTACATTATCATGATATTATGATGTATTAATATATCTTAATATGATATATATACAATTAAATGTCATTACAACGATAATCGTTACATATATGCCTCGTTTCGAAATCCTTAAGTTAGTAGTCTTGTTTTTACATATGTAGTTCATTGTTAATATACTTAATGATATGTTTACTTATCATAATATCATGTTAAATATATATATATATATATATCCATATATATGACATCATATAGTTTTTACAAGTTTTAACGTTCGTGAATCACCGGTCAACTTGGGTGGTCAATTGTCTATATGAAACCTATTTCAATTAATCAAGTCTTAACAAGTTTGATTGCTTAACATGTTGGAAACACTTAATCATGTAAATATCAATTTCATTTAATATATATAAACATGGAAAAGTTCTGGTCACTACAGTTGAGGTGTATAAGGAGCTGTGGTTTGGTGAATTACACCTATCGATTGAAAAGAAACCTGGTCATAGTATTCACCACCTCCATCAGTTTGCAATGTTTTAATTGATTCGCCTTGTTGCATTTCTACTTCCGTTTTATAGATTTTGAATTTGTCTAAAGCTTCATCTTTAGCATGCAAAAGATAAACATAGCAAAACCTAGACGCATCATCTATAAACGTGATCATGTACTTCTTGTTACCCAACGAAGGAGTAGCATGGAAGTCACATAGATCGCTATGAATTAGTTCTAGTGGCTTAGATTTCCGGTTTATATCCTTAAAAGGTTGTCTCACAATTTTAGTTAACATACAAGTTTTACATTTTTCCAAATTAGGGTCAAAACTTGGTATTAATTGTTCCTTGGACAAAACTTCTAACCTTTTGTAATGCACATGTCCTAAGCGAGCATGCCATAAATCGGAATCACAAGTACTAGAGCTAATCATATAAGTAGAATTTATGGCCTTAGGAACATTCTTGAGATTAAGCATAAACATGCCATTATTGTAATACCCAAAACCAATAAACACACCACCTTTAGACAAGATATATTTGTCACTTTCAAACACTTGCTTGTATACACATTTATTCAATATAGTATTAGAGATAAGATTCTTACGTAAGTTAGGTACATATAAAACATTTTAAAGAGTAATTGTCTTTCCGGAGCTAAACTCCAATACAACATTTCCATATCCTAGAACATTAGCAATAGATTCATTGTCCATGTGTAAAACATCCTCATCTGGTACAAACGTTTGGAACCAATGACGATCCTTGCACACATGGCAAGTCGCACTCGAATCTACCCACCATCCAATTGTATCATCCTGCACATAGAATGCATCAGAAATATGTGTAACATAGTTCTTAATTGGATTAGTCACAAAGTCAGAAATTTGACCTTGATTTGGAGTAAGATCCTTTGATCCTTGAACCGCACTCGATGTGCCTCCTCCTTCAATGTTCTTAACCCGACAATCCCGCTTAAAGTGCCCGGGTATGCCACATCTCCAACAAGCCTTCTTGTCCTTCTTATTGGACCCGTGCTTGTTGCCATCAAACTTGTGTTTCTTGCCATTTGATTTCTTATTGGATTTGTTTCCACGAGAAATATCTTCAATCATGTTGATTGAAGATGACCCCACATCTTTACCCTTACTCTTACCACTTTCTTGAACCCGAATTAATTCCTCAATTCTCAAGTGGCTACCCAACTCATTCAAGTTCATCTCCTCTTTCTTGTGTTTTAAAGTATGTTTAAAGTCTTGTCATGAAGATGTCAATTTGTCAATAATAGATGAAACCGAAATGGTTTCATCCATACTCATCTTGTGTTGAGAAAATTTCCCCAAGATCCTAAGGATCTCATGGAATTGCTCCATTATTGGTCTTGTATCCACAAGTTTATAATTGTTGAAATTACTAACAAGAAATTTCTTGCTAGAGGCATCCTCGGCCATATACTTGGCCTCCAATTTATCCCAAAGTTCCTTAGCCGATTCAACATTATTATAGACATCAAATAAAACATCGGACATACCGTTCAAGATGTGTCCACGATACATCAAATCATCGTTGTCCCATTTGCTCCTTAACCGGGCATTCTCCAAGGTCTCTTCTTCCATTTCAGCGGGTCTTTGGGTTGATAACACATACACCACTTTCAAAGTAGTCAACAAAAATTGCATCTTCTTTTGCCATCTCCTGAAATCTACACCTTCAAACTTTTCTAACTTTGCAAATCTTGAAGTCATCTCCTTCACCGATTCACCGGCCATGATTCCTAATACTTAATTGATTTATTAGAAAAGAGGATTGTTGGGTTGTGAATCTGGAATCGGATTGATACTAGAATCGTGGGAACACTTTCTCAATAAAGTATTTCGACCCAATTGGACACGGATTATACGAAATCAATATTGGGATAAGACTAGTTTGATCAACTTTCTTGTCCAAAAGAGAATTGATCCCTTGCAATTGTAGAGAGTAAAATCTGAGAGTTTAAGAGTAGAAAGTGTGTTAGAAATGTTGAATTTCTGGAACCTTTCTCCAGAAAATGGAGAACTTATTTATAGTGAGTCAAAAGGTACAACCGAAGAGTTGCAACTCTTGAAAATGAGTCATATTGATATGACACATCTCTTGGTAATAAACCTTTTGAAAAGGTGTTAAAAATGCTTTAAAACATGTTAAAACAGTCCCTTAACTTCCAGGAAACTTGTATAACTTTTGGTGAACCGAAGCAACTTTTCAGTCAAAAGTTACCACCTTTTCAGTGCAGCCCGTATGTGGCACGCACGACGTGCCACTTCACTTCTGCCTTTTCAGTCAACATGTAGCACAGTGTGCCACTTTCTGGCACGGCGTGCCACCCCTATTTTTGGCCAGGTTCGCACGGTTTAAGTCTTTCAAACATTACCAAGCTCATTTCCGATTTTCGCAATCTATCTCACCCTTTACGAACGTGTACTCCACACTTCACCGAATTCGATTAGAGTATCGATAGATCACAAACACTTTCTACCTAGTAAATCCAATAACACCAAAATAATTCGTTGGATCACACTAAAATCACCAACATCTCTTACTTGATAAAAAGTAAAAATCTTAATAACAGAAATCCATAATCATCCGATGTTTACATAAAGTTAATGTTTGCTTTCATGTTATTTTTATCCTGCAGTTCATGTTTACATGTGACGTTAATAACAGGTTAGTATGTGATATTATTGTACTTTTTGTGAACACTGTATGAATGCAGCCAAGTAAATTTTATATTAGTACAATCTGTTATTTCATTTTATCTTGCACTTTCGATGTACATTTGGTGCCCATAATTGTTTAATATTATGTTGCACTTTGGTTTAAAACATTTTAATTTCGTTTACTATCATTTACATAAAACAGTTGTTAATTAGTTTTTTTGGGTTCCTCTACTAACATAAAGGGTGATTGTGGCAGTATACACATTAAAGTAATTTAAATTTAAAGTGGCACTACACAACCTGTAAATTGTACTATTCACATTATGGTTTCGAAATGATGAAACCCGGTGCGGATGCATGGTATGGATGAGACCACTCAACAAGACGTATACAGGTATTCTCAAAGAATGTTCATTAAAATATGTTTTAGATTCCAATTATTTGGGTATCATATTAACTGTTATTAATCCACTTAAATCACTGTTTATGCCTAATAATTATAGGGAACGTTTTCCATTATGTGGATGTTTCATAGAGCAATTCAGACTATAAAGTTCAAGTGTGATGTTGATACAACGAAATAATAGATGTGCACTTGGTCATGCAATTTGAATACAAAAATTCAAAGATTGAGGTCTAATCAAATGTATCTATAACCAATTTTGAATTGTGAAGATTATCATTTTGCATTTCGTCTGTAATACTGTGATTATTATCTATATGATGCTTCAGTTTTTTCGTCAAACATATATGTCATTGTTTATGTTTTTTTCTTCTTTTAATATGCAGTTCTGGCCATCAGTTAGCTGTTGATTGCAACATGAAGCAAATCGCATGTTCAATATGCTGTAGGTTTAAGTTTTAGGCGAATAAAATTTAATATTAACTTTATCTGTAATGTATACCATGTTAGATGACTTCTACGTTGCCCATTATTATTTATATTTTTTTAGTTCGCTTTTGGTTTTGGTCATGGTTGTGGTTTTCGCATTTGCCATTACCCCGCCATTTCTCTTTGTTATATCACTTTGCTGCTCGACCAGAGTTCAGATGTTTTCAAGACTTGGTACCCTCCACCGGAGAAAACTGTATCATGTATTTCCAAATTATATAATTGTCTAGAGCCATCAGTCTTTGCCGGGTTCGCACATGTACTTAACTATCTCTTCATTACAGCCTTCTCATTCTCTTATCATTTCTTTGGTATCAGAATACGCTGACGACTCACTTACTAATGAGTGGGTCGTGCTGAGATATGGAAACTTTAAACAATGAAAGAAAATCAAGATTGTTTTAAGAGATAAGTTTTACTTGAAGATTAAGTTTAACTTGTGGAGCATATTTCTGATTTTAGAAAAGTTGTTTACTTAGTTAACTTGTTCAACAAGTAGTAATTGATTTTTGGAATGTCTTTGACTTAAAAAGATAGATCCAGGGTTTGCAACATATATCTAAATCTATAGACTTAGTAGATCGCAAGAAACTCAATGGATATGGTATGTGTATCTATAGTTGATCACACTAGGATTGGTCTATGGTTCTGGCGTTTTTTAAGATACAGCTGGTCGCGACAATTGTAGTATGATGATGATCGATAGCGAAGGGTTACAGAGTCACAGGTTGGTTTAATAGAGTTTGTTGCGAGAGATATTTTTCGGGATATCCGGGTGTCGGATATGAGTTCTTGTTCTTTGCAATCCCGTGCGAAAGCTATCAAATTCGGAGGTTCGGGAGCTGTTGTGGGAGAAAATTCATACCGGGTTCGTTAATCGTTGGATTGCCTTAATTATTGGGCGGTTGGTGGTCGACACGTAGATCTAAGTTCTGTATAAATTTGTTAGTGATCGTACCGTCAGATTTGGAGTTATAATTTTTAGAAGGTAGCAGCCGTCATGGAAGGTTTGACTGCGTAGATGTGAAAGAAAATTCATTGTAAACTCGTCTACCGTCGGACCGACCTGAAATTTTTACTGGAGATGCGACACATATATATCTAATCATGATAAAAATGTGGCGATGATTGGATCATTGGATTTCGAGATATCGATTTTTAGCAGTTTTCAGGATGATTTTTCCGGCTTGATGACGCGATTGTGAGATGGTTTTGTCTCGGAAACTTCAGACGATACGAGCTGGATTTTTTCGGGGAGTTGGTTTTTTATGAGAGCTCACGAGGATGTTTCGACTCAGGTTTGGGCGTTTGGGTAATGACGAGATTACATACAGTATGAAATCGAAATCGAAATCGAAATCGACATTGGGAGTTATCGAAGAAGTTTGGCACTTGCGGGTTTGAAATGGGATGAACAAAGGTTTTGGTCAGATATTGCAAATATTTTTAGAAGATGGGGGCATGTTTGAGCTTCTCTCACTAACGAAATTAGTTTACGAAGGGTGTTGGATAGAACGCGTTCGACCGGTGTTCAGGTTTTAGGTAACGATTTGTTCAACAAACAAGTGGTTTCTTCAGGGTGACTAATTATGAATCTTTAGGTGATTGATGGAGAGGATAATCTAGTAAGTCCCGAAACTTGAAGCTTTCTTGATACTGTTGAGTGTGTTCGAAACTTGGTGTGAGTTTGGTAACTGACGGAAGTATCAGGTTAGTAGGAGTTGTCCAGATGGTTGTGCGACGTGTTTCTCCAATTTTCGCTGGGTTAATGCGTCGATTCTGGACACTAGAGACTCGGGTACTATTTTTACTCTCTAATGGCAAAGAATTTGCAATTGATCGGGTGGTACGAATTAGATTCTTCTCGAGTAGCCGCGGTTTATTTCTTACCCGTACAATGAGAGCGTACTTAAGAATGAGAGGATGTGTCATTAAATTATAGCGCTATGAGGATAGGTTTGTGTACTAGCGTGAAAACGGAAAGTTGGAGTTGTAGATTTCAAGGTTGTGATTGCGTTCTCACCGGAGCCTTAAAAAGAGTCTACAGGGGCGTCTATTAGATTTTTTGAATGTCGGGAACGAAAATCAGCGATAGATGGAAATTTGTACGAGGGTGATCGTTGACATGTCGGTGACAAGTTTGGACGTGTCTAGAGTGATGAGTTAAGGAGGTTTTGTCTCCTATTTAAATCCTGTGATTGAAGTCGCGCACATTTCAATGGTGCTGCAGAAACCGAGAGATGCCTCAAGGTAGTAACTGAAGATTGGATTATTACTCAGTGGTGTTTTAGTGTCGAAAGGCTTTCTTTCCACACACTGGTAACCGATGCAGAAGTGCGGCGTGTCCTAGATAGTTTATCCGGCAGTATCAAAAGGAGTCATAGTTAGTTAATTGGGAGTGTTGTGGGTGTTCAACATAATTGACATTGATGTTGATTACGTTTTGGCGAGTGTAGTTGAAGTGCTCTTTATCGAAAGCTGCCAGCTTGATTAGTTTTATGGGTTTGAATGTGCGTATCCCAAGAAGCTTTCTTGGCGGTACAAACGGGTAGGTTTAATGAAGTAAGACAGGTGATCGGTATGAGTTTGTTCAAAGTCTCCAAGTGAAAGATTGTTGAGATATGGAAACTTTTAACAAGGAAAGAAAATCAAGATTGCTTTGGAGATAAGTTTTACTTGGAGATTAAGTTTAACTTGTGGCGCAAATTTCTAATTTTAGAAAAATGGTTTATTTAAAGGCAAAGTCAACTTGTTCAATAAGTGGTAATTGATTTTTGGAATGTATTTGGCTTGAAAGCCAAGTTAACTTGTGCAACAAATAACTAGGTTTAATGCTTCATGATAATAGACCCCTAGCCTCATTGTAATTGTGTACACAAATTATTAGCGAATATTTCTCTGGTTTGCTCCCGTGGACTAAACTTTTCTCCGTGTTTGAAGTTGAGATATAACCACGCTAAATTCTTGTGTCGATATGTTTTAATCTTATCGTTTATGCTTTTAGATTATTCGTTTGTCGTTCATAGGTAAGTGATTGCTGTAAATCACTTATCTTGGATGGTCCCTAAATCCTAACAGGTCGAACCAAGTATGTGTGGATGAGTATTTCATGATAATAAACGGGTAAGAAGTCAGATGGGCCAAATACAAAAATATCTGAAAATGAAATTGTTAGGAAGTAGCCATACGGTATTATCAATTGCATACATTCTAACTCATTTTATTGAAAAATATAGTTTCTCTTCGTAATTGCATTGATTTTGTAGTTATGCTTATCGATAATGCAGACGAATACTATGTTTGAGTCAACCCTACCTTGCAATAGAACAAACAGAATGTGTTTTGCTCTCAAGACGTTAAACCACTAGATTGGCCCATCTTCCAACCACTAGATTGGCCCATCTTCCCACCACCAGCTAAAGTACCATATATTATCTATGTCCAATATTTCGACAGCTGATTTTAGGGTGCTCTACTTATATCCAAATCCTTTAAATATATGCTTTGATTAAAGTATAATGCGGCATATTGGGTTTTCTTACATGACTGAGTATTTTTGTATGTTTTGAGAATTGATACGCAAGGTTGAAAAAACGCGAGATGGATCGAGGCGGTCGGAACCTTAAAACGTCGCAACAGTCAAGACGAAATTGAAATGTGGCCGAGAAGGATATTGACCAACGTTGACTTTTTATATAGATATTTCAAAGATAAATATTTTATATTAAAGGTAAATACATTGTGTTCGACCAACATTGCCTTTAATTTTAAATATTTATGTATGAAACGTTTATGTCTAAAATACATACAAAAATTAACGTTGGTCAACATCCGTCTCGACCCCGTCTCAACCTCGTCTCGACCGTCTTTTGACGTTGTTTACCGTTCCTTACCGCCGTTGACCTATTTGCCGTTGTTGACCAAATTATTCCAAACCAACCTTAAACCCGGTCCTCTTCCGTTTTAAAGTTTACCAATCAAAAGCCGAGAGAATGGATTCCGTCATAAAAATTGGTTCATCCTCACTGCAATTTCACAATTAGTTTGAGGCAAATACCAATCGTGTTATTTATATAGTGATCCATTTTTGTCTTGCTTTTTTATTAGATTTCTATAAACTTCAGTGGCGGATCTTGAAGGTCGTCTTTGAGGGGGCCAAAAATATATTCTGTCGAGTGTTGTTTTACATTGTTAAATTACACATACAAGTTCACAATTAACATGCATTTTGTAGGTTGTAATATTTAGTGGAATTTTAGATTATTAGCTTTCATTTAGTTGTAAAAAAAATTTAAATAACTAAAAAAATTATCGTAAGTAACAGTGTGGGAATTTATATTAAATAATAAATAGATATAGAAGTGAGACTTGACTCTTGAGTACATGTTAAAAAAATTGAAGTATAAGCTTTGATGGGGATTTGAACTTGGGCCAATTCAAATAGCAGTTAGATAACCAAGCCAAACTAATGGACCAAATTAACATATACGTTTCAATACTTAAACTACCTATACAACCCATCCATGCCTCCTGAAGATCCGCCATTGATAAACTTCCTAAATATTTACTCCATCCAAAAAAACAGTCCAATATCTATCTTAGAAAAATTGCTCTTACCCAAAATAATAATAATAAATCACCAAACTTCCGATTTTACCCTTTTATTATTGGAAGGTGAAATTTAGTAAATAATTAGGTAATTCATTAACATGGTAAGTATTGATGGTTAACGTAATACATATTAGGATGATTATTAATCTATTTTTAAGAACCTTTATTACAAAAACCTATGGAGTATTAATTAAAGGGCAATTTGGACAGTTTAGTTATCTATCATAAAATGTAAGAATTTTGTTGGCGGATTGTTTTTTCAAGACGGAGGGAGTATTTTTTTTACTTACATGTGAATATTTATTTGCCACAAGCTAATTGTGAAAATTATTTTACTACACTATTCAATTTAATTAAATCAATATTGAAACTTTATTTTTTTAATCTCGCAAATTCTCGAATATTAAACTTGTACGCCTTCTTAAAAAAATAGACAATAGAAGTGAACCACATAAATATTTCATTAGACAATTGATATGCATAATAAATGTGTTAGATAATCCGCAAACTACTAGATAAATATTTCATGAGACTCCTTGGCCTCATCAGCAGTTAATTGAAAGGTCTGAACTTGCGATTTCCCCCCAACCGACACATTCTCCTTCTTCGCTCCCTTCTTTGGCTCTTTACGCTCCATGTCTTCTTGAAGTTTAGGACAATTTGCTTGCACATGGTCGTCCTTATTAAAATAAAAGCACAATCGGGATGGACTATTACACTCTGAAGCCATATGCCCCGGTTTTCCACAATGATAACAAATACTCTGCCCCACACGACACTCCTCAAAATGTTTCTTCCCGCATTTACCACAACTCGGTGACTCACTAGGCATTGTCTTTGTTGGTGATCAAGCATAGAATTGATAGTGGGGTTCGTCCATTCTTAAGATCAAAGATAAAGGGGGATTTAAGGGTTTTTTGTGTTTAACTCTCCGGTCCTGATTAACGTGGATAATCCCGACGCGAGATGAAGATCTCAACAAGAGTGTTTAAACGTAATCCACCATCGTTCGAGTAAGCCGGATACGATGGCTCGTTGGATTGTGTTTAGGATTTACAGTTCAAAGAACATTACCTTTAACTTTGCGCAGCTGTAAGCTGTCCAGATTCCGGTGAAGTCGGGTCCCTTAAGAATTGTTGACGTCGATTACTCTTAGAATCCTCCTTTTATGAGAGGTTTTGTGACACTTATTTATAGTCGAAAACCTTTATCCCTTAGTGACACGTAGTAGGACAAAATGACATATTATGCAATCTCGTACCGCCTGGAATGCCAAAGCTGTCGGAAGGTACAAGTGGCCCCCTAGCCTGCCTGCTAACGGTTTTCCTACAAGGATCGTGCAACCAATAGCATCGCTTGTTGTTCGTATTATGTTGGGATCGTGCAACCAATAGCATCGCCTGTTGTTCATACGATGTTGGGATAGTGCAACCAATAGAAGTGCCTGATATTCGTACGATGTTGGGCGCGGACGTCCTTTTGTTATTTATGCCTTAAAGATTACATCTGCGCGGTTAAAGCGCGACACTATCTTATTAGTAGCTTAAGTTTGTTATGATGGCCGCGTGCTAGCCGCGTGTGATGTGGATAAATATCGCATGCAGTTATGCACGTCATTAAGTCCCGCTAATAATAATAATAATAATAATAATAATAATAATAATAATAATAATAATAATAATAATAATAATAATAATAATAATAATAATAATAATAATAATAATAATAATAATGTAGTGACCCGAACTTTTCCATGATTATATATTAAATGAAATTGATATTTACATGATTAAATGTTTCCAACATGTTAAGCAATCAAACTTGTTAAGACTTGATTATTTGAAATGAGTTTCATGTAGACAATTGACCACCCAGTTTGCCTGATGATTCACGAACGTCATAACTTGTGTTAATTATATAATCGTTTTTTTTATGATGTAAGTTTTTATTATATGTATATATATATATATATATATATATATATATATATATATATATATATATATATATATATATATATAAAAAGAAGAAATACAATTAAATCGAAGATGTACAAGTAAAACACTATTTGCTACAGTAAAAATACTATTTGCTACAGTAAAATACTATTTGCTACAGTAAAAACTATTTGCTACAGTAAAATACTATTTGCTACAGTGAACACAATTTACTCGTATTCAATCCGTATTCGTACTCGTACAATACCCTGCCTCTAGATGTATATACTATTGGTATATGCACTTCAATGATCAGCTCTTAGCAGCCTTAATGAGTCACCTAAACATGTGAGAACCATCATTTGGCAACTAGCATGAAATATCTAACAAAAATACAAACTAATGGAACCTTATATTCAAGGGTAGGATCACGTTTTTCTTCACCAACCATAACACTTTCATTTTTCAACTTTCATGCATCAAACTTATCTCTCTCTTGTTCTCTCTTGATGTTCTAAGTGTTCTTCATCACCTTCATCAAAAATCTAGCTCAATCTAGCTCATAAATCCTAACCTAGATCAACTTACAAAACAACTACTCAAGAACACACCAAAAACACTATCAAGTTTACTAGCTTACTTCCAATCTTGCAAATCCATTTCAAGTGTTCATCTAATCTCAAGAAATCTTTCTTATTTACAGTAAGATATCTTTCTAATTCAAGCTAATACTCATATTCAAACTTTGATTCAATTTTTATAATTATAACAATCTTATTTCGAGTGGAAATCTTACTTGAACTTATTTTCGTGTCATGATTCTGCTTCAAGAACTTTCAAGCCATCCAATGATCCTTTGAAGCTAGATCTATATTTCTCATTTCCAGTAGGTTTACCTACTAAAATTAAGGTAGTAATGATGTTCATAACATCATTCGATTCATACATATAAAACCATCTTATTCGAAAACTTAAACAGGTAATCACTAGAACATAGTTTAGTTAATTCTAAACTTGTTCGCAAATAAAGTTAATCCCTCTAACTTGACTTTTAAAATCAACTAAACACATGTTCTATATCTATATGATATGCTAACTTAATGATTTAAAACCTGAAAACACGATGAACACCGTAAAACCGGACATACGCCGTCGTAGTGAAGCCGGGGGCTGTTTTGGGTTAGAAAAATAAAAACTTTCTTAATCTTTGAATTGGAAGTTTGTTTTCTGGAAAAAATGATATTTCATATGAACATGATACTATATCCAAAAATCATGGTTAAACTCAAAGTGGAAGTATGTTTTTCAAAATGGTCATCAAGATATCGTTCTTTCGACGGAAATGACTATCTCTTTAGTAAATGACTTGTAACCTGTATTTCTGACTATAAACTTATACTTTTTCTGTTTAGTTTCATAAATTACAGTTCATTATGAAACCTTATCAACTTGAATCACTCAAAACGGATTTAAAACGAAGAAATTATGGGTAAAACAAAATTGGAAAATTTTACTTGTTGTAGCTACGAAAATTTTACGACAAATCTACACTAATCATATCCTAGCTAACTTATATTGTATTATACATGTATTCTAACATATATTATGTAATCTTGGGATACCATAGACACGTATACAATGTTTTGACATATCATATCGACCCATCTATATATATTATTTGGAACAACCATAGACACTCTATATGCTGTAATGTTCGAGTTCACTATACAGGGTTGAGGTTGATTCCAAAAATATATATACTTTGAGTTGTGATCTAGCCTGAGACATGTATACACTGGGTCGTGGATTGATTCAAGATAATATATATTGATTTATTTCTGTACATCTAACTGTGGACAACTAGTTGTAGGTTACTAACGAGGACTGCTAACTTAACAAACTTAAATCTTAAAAATGTATGTGAATATATTTCAATCATACTTTGATATATATGTACACATTTGTTATAGGTTCGTGAATCGACCAGTGGCCAAGTCTTATTTTCAACGAAGAAAAAATCTGTGAAAGTGAGTTATAGTCCCATTTTTTACTATCTAATATTTTTGGGATGAGAATACATGCAGTTTTTAAATGTTTTACAAAATAGACACAAGTACTTGAAACTACATTCTATGTTGGATTATGAATACCGAATATCGCCCTTTTTAGCTTGGTAACCTAAGAATTAGGGAACAATACCCCTAATTGATGCGAATCCTAAAGATAGATCTATGGGCCTAACAAACCCCATCCGAGGTACGGATGCTTTAGTACTTCGAATTTTATACAGACGAGAGGATTCTGTTATACAGACGAGAGGATTCTGTTTTGGGGATATTCTATATGCATTTTGTTAATGTCGGTTACCAGGTGTTCATCATATGAATGATTTTACCTTAATGCAGACGAGAGGATTCTGCTTGAGGACTATGTTTATAAAATGAAATCTTGTGGTCTATTATTATTACAATTTGATATATATAGATTAAACCTATAACTCACCAACATTTTGTTGACGTTTTTATGCATGTTTATTCTCAGGTGATTATTAAGAGCTTCCGCTGTTGCATGCTAAATTAAGGACAAGAATTAGAGTAAGCATGCTTGTATAATATTGTTTAAAAACTGCATTCGGAGACTTAAGTTATTGTGTAATATTATTGTAAACCATTATGTAATGGTCGAGTGAAAACGCTATATTTTAGATTATCATTATTTGATAATCTTCGTAATGTTTTAAACCTTTATCGATAAAATAAAGGTTATGGTTTGCTTTAAAAACGAATGCAGTCTTTGAAAAACATCTCATATAGAGGTCAAAACCTCGCAACGAAACCAATTAATATGAAACGTTTATAATTGATATGAACATGACATTTTAGTTGGTATCAGAGCGTTGGTCTTAGAGAACTAGAAATTTGCATTAGTGTGTCTTATTGAGTTCGTTAGGATGCATTAGTGAGTCTGGACTTCGACCGTGTTTACTTGAAAAATGATTGCTTAACATTTTTTATTGGAAACTATATATTGTTAACATGTAAATATTATGTGATATATTAATCTCTTAACGTGTGATATTGCTCAATAACATTATATATATCTGTCGCAATATCGTGTAAAATATTCTCGAATCAAGGATAATGAAAGCGTTTCTACAAGTGATAGGCCAAGATATTCAAATTTGTATCGGAGAGTGATTTATAAAGAGTTTTGATGATTTATGACCGTGGTTGATCCCGATACAAGTTAAGGTCAAATTAGCACTCTAAAATGGTAAAACAAGGCTTCAGATGTCTGGGACTCCGTCCATTTGAAGGGAGATTGCAAGAAAACGAAACAGTAACCAACAGTACATCTGGACGCCGTCCAAGATTGTTGGACGCCGTCCAGATTTTCACACTTGGACGCCGTCCAAGATTGTGGGATGCCGTCCAAGCCTTAACAATGGGACGCCGTCCAAAAGCCAGGACGCCGTCCAGAAGTAGGTTTCAGCCTACTTTTGACTTTCTGACCTACTTTCTCCACTTTAAAAAGCTACTGATTGAAGACCAGTTGAGCAGTTACGAACCAGAGAGTACAGAGACGAATTTTAGGAGCAATATTGGAGAACTCCAAGCTCTTAGAAGAGGCTCAACATCAAGGCATCAAAGATCAAAACCTTCTTCATCCAAGAACTCATTGTTCTTGTAGGTTATTTCTTGTTCTAAAGCAATGATTTCCATTGATAATCTGATTGTTATGTTGTCTGTTACCATGATTGTTGGCTAGTTTCTATAATGTTTGTCTAGATTAATAACCGAGGTATTGGATGTAATCTTATTGATTGTATGTACTATGTGTGAAAGATTGAAGCTTGAATTAAAGAACCATGCATATTGATGTTAAATCATTTGTATCTAGTTAATTGATATGTTGTTGATAAAGAGAACTCTTGTTGATGTATCATATTGATTTACAATCAACTTTTCTTAGATTGATTGTTTACTAAACCGGACCAAGGGGGTAAATTAGATCAATACGATTAAACGATATAGGAATGAATTGTGTAAGAGCGAACGCAAAGACAATTGTTATTTAAGTCTTTGATCTTGCTAATCAACTAGTCACAAACGAAAAGGTCTAAGTAATAGGGAACCCTCACTTAGTACTTGAAATGTCCCGTTCTTATTGATTAAAAACGTTCCATATTAATTGATTTCGTTGCGAGGTTTTGACCTTTATATGAGACGTTTTTCAAAGACTGCATTCATTTTAAAACAAACCATAACCTTTATTTCATCAATAAAGGTTTAAAAAGCTTTACGTAGATTATCAAATAATGATAATCTAAAATATCCTGTTTACACACGACCATTACATAATGGTTTACAATACAAATATGTTACAACAAAATAAGTTTCTTGAATGCAGTTTTTACACAATATCATACAAACATGGACTCCAAATCTCGTCCTTATTTAAGTATGCGACAGCGGAAGCTCTTAATAATCACCTGAGAATAAACATGCTTAAAACGTCAACAAAAATGTTGGTGAGTTATAGGTTTAACCTATATATATATCAAATCATAATAATAGACCACAAGATTTCATATTTCAATACACATCCCATACATAGAGATAAAAGTCATTCATATGGTGAACACCTGGTAACCGACATTAACAAGATGCATATATAAGAATATCCCCATCATTCCGGGACACCCTTCGGATATGATATAAATTTCGAAGTACTAAAGCATCCAGTACTTTGGATGGGGCTTGTTGGGCCTGATAGATCTATCTTTAGGATTCGCGTCAATTAGGGTGTCTGTTCCCTAATTCTTAGATTACCAGACTTAATAAAAAGGGGCATATTCGATTTCGATAATTCAACCATAGAATGTAGTTTCACGTACTTGTGTCTATTTTGTAAATCATTTATAAAACCTGCATGTATTCTCATCCCAAAAATATTAGATTTTAAAAGTGGGACTATAACTCACTTTCACAGATTTTTACTTCGTCGGGAAGTAAGACTTGGCCACTGGTTGATTCACGAACCTATAACAATATATACATATTGATGATGGTGAAACGTAACCTTTATTTTGAACGGATTTGAGTTGTTTTGTTACACGAACTGATTTATTGTATATGTGGTATTTTATTGAATTCAGGTTGATTTCACACATATATAGGCAACTAGTCCTATCCGTGTAGTTTAGTTTGTCGGTAAATCCGATTCGTTCCACAGGGAGATGGAGTGTTTAATGGTTTTTAATAGTCTTTGATGTCAAACTTAATTAAAGGGGGTTTTGGATTAGGAATTTATAATATAACAGTAAAAGAAAATAACTTAAACTAATTTAATTCATACATAAAATTACAAGATTACAATAAATAACTTACAAAGGAACTAAATGAAATTATACTAACTATGATGCGAGTATTTTATTACTAAATAGTAATTAGTAAAATAGTAACTTTTAATAAAACTATATGTTTAGAATTTTGTTTTGAGCAATTATAATATAAACTTATTTAAATTAACTAAATGACATTTTTAATAAAACTAATACAAATTAAAATGAATTAAAATGATTAACTAATTGTAAACTAATTTCTAATGATAAAGTATTATAATTAACACTAATTATTAGGATTTAACATGTATTAAAGTATTTTATAATAACTAATACAAATTAAATAATAATAACCTAAATATAATAGTAAAAAGGCTAAAACCCAAATTTTAAACTAATTAAATAATTAAAACCCTAATTTTAACCCTACTGGTACTGTAGCCGGGTTTAAGGCTTACGCGTTTCGCGTATACATACGCGATTCGCGTATGTGTAATACGATGTGACAAAACTAACTGATACAGATTCGAGTATTTTTATGTATTTTTTTTATATTTTATACTAATAATTCATAAATAATGATAATAATAAGTTTACAAGAAATAATAATGGGATAAATGGGAGTATTTACTTAAATGTGTCACCCCTAGGTCCATGGATTGTTTTGAGTTTTAAGCCTTATTAAAATGTTTTAGTAATAAACTTTATATTTTTCTTTCGAATAAATATAAGGTTACGACTAACTAAATAAAATCTAATTTTCATCGGATTCTTTTTTTTTTTAGATAGCTACTATTCCCTAAGTATTTAAATTGAGACCTAGCCTAGTTTTGACTTTCTCCAATACCCAAATCATAACGGTTTCCCTTTTTATAATTTCACTATCATATAATTATTGATATTACCCAAACCACCGAAGTTTATTTCTAAATTGGTGTTAATAACTTATCCATAAATTCGTCTAGATCATTTTAATGTTGAAGCTTAATTTATGTAAATAAAAACAACTTTCGTTATTTAAATTTAATAAATTAAGTGGCAAGGGTTAAATACCTAATTACACAATAATGGTTCTTTTAACTAGGCTCAATATTAAAAATACTAAAGTTACATTTTAACTTTTACAAATGATAACAATCCATTTCACTAGGGGTTCTACATCTAAGCAAACACTAAGGTAATTTAGCTATTCATTACACTAAGGTAAACATAAAAATATAGATATGCAAACATAATAACAACGATAATTTTAACAGAGTAAACTTACTAAAATATCTTCACTTTCATTAACTTCAAACGGTAGAAAATTACAATAATAACACCCTTTTCACGCGTACAATAACACCCTTAATCACGAACAATACACCCTTAATATTTGAAACTAATCCTAATATTTGAACTTTGAAACTGAAATGAAAATAATACAGAACAATAATAT
This sequence comes from Rutidosis leptorrhynchoides, assembly GCF_046630445.1. Lineage (NCBI taxonomy): Eukaryota > Viridiplantae > Streptophyta > Magnoliopsida > Asterales > Asteraceae > Rutidosis > Rutidosis leptorrhynchoides. The sequence goes on along the minus strand of NC_092341.1, from coordinate 40,232,511 downwards.
GTATGTATGTATGTATATTAATTTGTGTGTAGTCTCTGTCCCTCCCTAATATGTCTCCTGCACTTCGTATTTATCATTGAGATATTAGGTATAGTTGGTCAAAAAGCCCCATTTACTGTTAGCACTAGACAAAAGAATTGTTTTAAAAATCAAAATCCAGCCGCCCCATTCTTGCGTTCTGGAAACTTGTCTGGCCTAACATTACGCGTTTCGTGTAGGCTTACACGATTCGCGTAAGAGTTACACGATTCGTGTAGAGTTACACGATTCGTGTATGAGTTAATGGCAGTTTTCTTTATTTTTCTTTTTCGTTTGTTCTTTGTTGATCCCGTATCGATGTGTACCATTTTGGACGACTTGTGTAACCTTTTTCTTCAGTCTTCTTCGTTCTTGAATTCGGATAAACATTTTCTCGATATATATTTGATTTAAACTCATCGTTTATCGTTGTTTCTTCAAATAGCAAGCTCTTGTCCACTTTTGTCGTTTTTCTTGAATATTATACGTTGAATGTCTTTTTAGATGATAAAAGCTGATGAAATATAACTGATATTGCGTCGAATAATATGTATGTTTAGAGCAATATCAAAATACCCCACACTTGAACGTTGCTTGTCCTCAAGCAATTACATCTTTTAACAGAATTAGAACATTATATATATCTTCTTATCGAACATTAGATCACACAACACACACTACACGAAATGAAACACACGCTATATGGAATAAGTTTAGAAACACTACACAATTTTTATTGAATCACACGCACACCACACGAAACGAAATTCTGACAACAGAAACAAACATGAAACTCGTGATTAGGGTTTAAAAATTTGGATCCTTAGGGGAAATTAGACCTTGCGAAAACGTTTTATGATTTTATAAAATGTCATGCTAGCTTTTACACTAGACACGTTTTCCGGTTTTAACCTCAAATTCCGGTTGAGGGTAACTGAAAACCGAAGTCTCAGTCGGCGATTAGCAAGCTATTCGCCCCCATGATTGTAGTATCATGGAACTTAAAGCCGAATGTCCAAAAAAATGGTTTTACACAAATATAATTAATAAAATAGCATAAGTTTTAGAACAAAATTATATCGTGTCCAAATATCATCGGTGAACCATGAGTTTGCACACCTCAATTTGTTATGGCATATGTATGTTGACCGCGGTCAAACATAGATGCGGTTAATCTTTACGGAGATCATCCATCTGGGGATTAGATTCATTAGTCTTAAAAGCTAATTTGCATTGTGCCCCCCCATTGTACGAGACAGATCCATCTCATGGTTAGGATAAGTCTGACCACCAAAAACCCTGTTTGATGCTGAGGTTAGGTGGATTTCCAGCCGATTTTAGGGATGACTTTACAAGATTTTTCGTCAACCTACAGCTGTTCTGGACTACATCTTCTAACATAAGTTAGCAAGTGTGTCAATTTGGAAGACTTTACTTCCTTACGGGATGGACTTGATTCATCCTCTATTACTCGTAATAATGGAGTGTTCAGGTTTATACGTTCCAAAGCAATGATATCTGCAATAACTTCATAGAAACATGTGATATATGGTTCTCAACATAAGGTTTTATAAATTCTTGTTATACTTGGTTTTCTTTTATAGGTTTTAAACAAATAAACTTATGCGTTTTTAATGTATTGAGACGATAATTTCGGTTTTTGACACCTATGCTTTAATCGCTCGTAGTTACCTTAAAAATTCATTTGATATATTTGTTTAAAAATTTTATAAATCTTGATAAAAATCACCAAATTATAAGTTCTCGAGAATTTATATATTCCCACCCCACACTTAAGATTATGTAATGCCCTCATTACATAAAATCAGATAATAATGTATAAATTTGAGAGGACAAAAAGTGTAAAGTATTTGGAACATCCTTTGTTAACCGTTTTGGATTTTCAAATTGTTTTACCTATGATTATATCCAACGTTTGTATCACAATGTAATTCGATGTTTCGTTTCGTCTAATTGCATTTTCTTCTGTACCTGTCAAAACCATGTTAAAAACATACAAAACATGGGGTTGTACTTCAATCGTACAAAACAATTTTTACCCCACACTACTGTCTTGCTAATATATAATAAAACATAAGAAACATAAAAAGTATCAATACACACCATACAATTATGTTATTACAAACCATAAAAATAAAAATGTTTTAAAGAATAGAACTAGTTAAATGGATTCCAAAACGGGCCTCCCTGTTCGCCTTCTTCCTGTTGCTGTCGCTGCCGTTGTTCGTTTAGGCGTTGTTCCTCGTAGAAACGCCTATATGCATTCTGACTCGTGGCTATGGCGGCGTTATGGTCATATGGTGGAGGTAGAGGGTCATTGGGTATCTGCCATTGGGGGTATGAAGGATAGGCTGAGGGTGCGTAATTCTGCGGGTTAGACGCGTATAAATATGCCTGATGATGCGCCCACTCTAATTGTGCTCCCTGACCCCTCTGATCGTATCGGATGTTAGACAGAATATTATACTGATCTAGTTGGGTATGCCTAATATCCCCCAATTTCCGAGACAAAGCAGTATACTGGTCTTCTGATCTCACTCCCTAGTTTTGATATGAGTTACGTACATCTAAACTCAATGTGTTAAAAGAATTTTGGAGCATATCGAAATCAGATGTACCTGTATGAGACGAGCTAGCCTGATCTGTCTCTCTGCATCTCCTCCTAGCTTCCCTCGCGGGTTCATCATCCTCCTCCATAGGTGCGTGAGCAGCAACTTCCTGTTGCCTTAAACTACGTACCCCACCCCTCACACGTATAGCCTTAGCTGTCTTATACACCTCCAATCCTAAAGTACGAACCCGTTGATCTATCGGCTGGATTGGAGGATCTAATTCGTTCGGGTTGAGACCGAACCAGGCTGCCAAACACGTGACATAGTGACCCCCTGACATGTCACTGGATCCTCGAGCACCCTTACCTATATGGGCCAAAAAGTAGGCCACTCCATAGGGTATACTAATAAATGTATCCCTATCTCTGATTGCATCTAAATACCAAAGGTCAACATAATTAATCTTATCTGTATTAAGGAATGCCCTTTGGTTAATTGTGTTCGCTATAAATTTATGAATTATTCGATAGCGAACATCAGTGATCTTAAGGTATGATTCTTGGCCTGCTACATATGTATTCTTTTGGGAAAAAGAACTCCAGACGCTCAAAGAATCATAATCTCCTGTATACCTAGCTCCTGTAAAAATATATTCCCAAAAACCTGGAGCATTTATCTCATTACCGTCGTAAATCCCTAAAGCCAAAGTCATGTCGCCTAGGGACATTACTCTATCTACCCCACCCAGTCGAAATTGTAGAAATCTAGTATCTTCGATATTTTCAGGGTGTATATTCATCCTGACGGTAGAATAGAATTCCAAACACAATTCTCTATATACAGGAGAATTCAACCTAAACAATCTCTCAAAGTCATTATAATACGTAATTACCCCAAATTCATCCGTGAAACTTTGGGTTAAAATTTCCCTTATCGGTGTATCTAGGTTGACTGGGTCTCCTAGGGGAGCCCAATCAACAACGTAAACTGGAGAGATGGTTCTATTTACCAGAATGAGCAAATCCTTAACCTTTTGTACCCTTTGATGTAATTCGTTAGGAAATTGCAGGATCGGGTGTAGGTTCAAGAGTTGTTGTTCCATTTCGGGTGTAACTTGATTTTCTGCTTGTTGTTGGTTAAATGCCCTCATTCTAATTGGTCCCTGCATAACATTTTAAATTAAGAAAATCATCCCAATAGGATGTGTTAATGTTAGCAAAGAGTCTAAATTCAACATACAAGCTTGTTTTCAATCAACACAGGAATCAACTTGTTTCAGCAACATTGGAATTTTTAGTTCTATGATTCAAAACAAAACAGAAACAAACCAAAAATCATAAATCAAAAATCAAGTTTCATATGCAAAGTTTAATTCACAAGTGAAAACACGCAATTTATCTAAGTGTATCTAATTCAATTCAATCACATTGTGTGTATTTCAGCTTCTAAACAATCCTTAATAGCATTAAAGTTCATACTTGATTCATTAAAATGACAAAAACTATCAAAATCATACTAAAATTAAAAATTACAAAATCAAACAAACAAAATCATGTTCAAGAGTTCTAACTACTGACAAAACACTTAAAAACATCTAATTACAACCAAAATAACACACCTCAGTAGCAATTTCTCAATTATCCCCAATTTGTATAAACCCTAATTTTTCAATAACCAATTAAACATCAATTTTTCATGCTAATCGGGTTTATTATCTTACTAACAACATAGATATAGCAATAATCAAGCAAAAATCAACAAGAACATGTATATACTTCGGATTAAAGCTATAAAGAAATATAATGAAAAATTGGAAGAACACTAGGTAAAATGGGTTTAGGACCCTTACCAATCTAGGCATGCTGAAAGATTGAAGAATTGGAGAAGATTGGAAGTGTTAATTTAAGTTTTGGGTGTGATTTTGGCGATTTTTGGGGTTTTCTCTCGTTTACAGCAGCCTAAATAATGAAAAGAGTGTGTAAAGAACAGACTGTTGCCCGTCTGTTATGTTCAGCTATTTTTGACCTTACGCGTTTCGTGTAGGTCTACACGATTCGCGTAAGCTTTGTTTTTTTTTTTATATAACTTAAAATCAATTGAATTTTTAAAATATCTTTTATAAATTTATATTTGTAACGGAAATTCGGTTGTTACACCTGATCTTAATCTGTTTATAAATTTGTAATTTCAATTTATAAAATTCAATCCATTAAAAGTTAAAGTTTTTAATGTTTTTCGAAAACAAATTAAAAATAAAAACACTCTATTTTTGTGTTAAAAAAAATTAACATTTTTAATTTTTAGAACAAGTACATGAAAAATAAAAATTACACAAATTAAAATACACTCTATTTTTTTGTATACCCCTAAATCAACTAATTTTCAAACTTAAAACTTTGTTTCCTATCGATTAGGTAGAGATAAATTCGGTCGTCAAACCTATCATTATCCACGACAAAGATTTACAAGTTATATATTTTTACGGTTATTGATAAAAAGGTATATTTTGCAATCTACTGTAGACTTTTAGAATTTAACAAAAAATTTTGTGCAATTTGAAGAATGAAAATTCAGTTGTGACACCTAAACATTTTCATTTTCAAAGAAACAAGTTAAACTCAAGGCGTTTCACCTTCAATTTAGTAGAAAGGATTTTTTTTTTCTTCGTGGTTTACTATTTAAAAGATATCTTATGAATCCAACAAGAAATTTCGTGCAATTTGAAAAACGATAATTCAGTTGTAACACTTAACATTTATCGTTTTTAATGAAAACATATTGAACCCAAGGTTCATCACTTTTAAATGGTAGACCGTTTTAATAGAACATGCAACAAACAAAAACAAACCAAACACACCAAAACATTACACACAAAAATGCACAAACACACAATTGGCGAGAAAAAGATTTAAAGAGTGAAGCCTCGTTGGCTCGCCTCGTAGTGGAGTCGCATTATTTCGCTCCCCATTACTTCGTAGGCATAACCTCGCTGGTTTAAGAGGTTTTCTTCTGCACATTTTAAAGGCCCTTCTCGGCATAAGGTTACGTACTCGTAATTAGAGTCTGTTTGGTTCTTTGGGCAATCTCCGGAGTGAGTCGGTTTTCCACATTTCACACATTTACCCAAATGACGTGCTCGACGCCTTTTAGCTGATTTAGATTTTCCTCTTGCATAGTTTGTCTCATTTAGTTTCTGTCTTTCTTCTTTCCTCGCCTTATCGCATCTTTTCTTAATATCTAACACCACATCCCTCGGTAAAATCTTATCGCACTTTAAAATGAAATGGTTGTAGATATACTGACTGCGCATCTTGAAATTACACAATAAAAACAAAAAGAAATTAAAAAGGTAGAATGGAGGGAGAAGACTAGTTCTTTGGGGTCTGCTAGGGAAAGACCAATCTAACCCCACTCTTAAAGATAAGAATAAAAATCGAGAATGGAGTTTAAAACCTTAGAGTTACCCTGAATTTATTTGTCCTTAGGGTAGAAGATGATTTCGTCTCTTTCCGTAGTATTGATTTCTTCAAAGTATAACTTGAGTCTGTGTCCGTTCACTTTGAAAGTTCCACCGTCTTTACCCTACAACTCTGCATATCCAGATGGAAAAACCTGTTTTATTATATATGGCCCAGTCCATCAGGATCTAAGTTTACCAGGTGAAAACTTGAAACGTGATTGGAATACTAATACTTTATCCCCTTGTTCAATTTCTTTCTTTTTTAATCGTGCATCGTGCCATACTTTAGTTTTTTCTTTATATGTTTTAGAATTTTCGTAGGCTTGTAATCTTAATTCATCTAGTTCGTTAAGTTGTAATAACCTATTTTCTCCGGCTTGTACAAGGTCAGTATTACATTCTCTCATAGCCCAGTATGCCTTGTGTTCAACTTCAACAGGTAGATGACACGCTTTACCGTATACAAGTCTAAATGGTGTGGTACCTATTGGTGTTTTATACGCAGTCCTAAAAGCCCACAACGCGTCATCTAACTTGCGTTGCCAGATTTTAGGGTTGTTATTAACCGTCTTCTCAAGTATGCGTTTTAAGGCACGATTCGTGTTCTCCACTTGACCACTTGTTTGCGGGTGGTACGGAGTAGAGAAACGATGAGTTACGCCATACTTCTTCAACACCTTTTCAAGAAGGTTGTTGGTAAAATGTGTTCCTCGGTCGGATATGAGTGCTTTTGGGATTCCAAAGCGTGAGAAGAGATTTTTCAAGAAGTTTACCACCACCCTAGCATCATTTGTAGGTAAAGCTTTTGCTTCAGCCCACTTGGATACATAGTCAACGGCTACTAGTATGTACTTGCACTTATGTGAACTTGGAAAGGGTCCCATGAAATCGATTCCCCAAATGTCAAAGATTTCACAAACTTGGATGCCGGTTTGAGGCATCTCATCCTTTTTCGTGATGTTACCCGTTCGTTGGCATGCGTTACAAGTCCGAACGAAATCATGGGCATCTTTAAAGATCGTGGGCCAATAAAAGCCCGATTCAAGGATTTTTCTTGCAGTGTGGTTTGGTCCGAAATGACCGCCGGTTGGCCCTTGATGGCAATGCTCAAGAATTTGTTGAGCTTCTTGTCCGTACACACAACGGCGAATTATTTGATCCGCACCAACACGAAATAGGTCTGGGTATTCCCAGAAATAAGACTTTAAATCCGCAAAGAATTTCTTCTTTTGCTGATAAGTAAGTCCTTTTTGTAGAATGCCTGAAGCAAGATAGTTTGCAAAATGGGCAAACCATGGGATTTCAGATTCTTTTTCAACCCTCATTAGAGATTTGTCAGGAAATGTGTCCTTGATGATTGTGTCATCAAGTTTATCTAATTCGGGGTTTTCAAGTCGGGATAAATGATCGGCAGCTAGATTCTCGGCTCCTTTCTTATCACGTATCTCAATGTCAAATTCTTGAAGTAAAAGAACCCAACGTATGAGACGATGTTTTGCATCTAGTTTCGAGAATAAATACCTAAGTGCCGAATGGTCCGTGTAAACAATGGTCTTGGACAACACCAAATATGACCGAAATTTATCAAATGCATAAACAACCGCTAGGAGTTATTTTTCCGTGGTGGTATAATTAATTTGGGCTCCCGTTAGAGTTTTACTTGCATAATAAATCGGAAGAAAATGATTATCGGGACGTTGTCCTAAAACAGCACCTAAATCATAGTCGCTTGCGTCACACATTAGCTCAAATGGCATACTCCAATCCGGAGATACCATAATTGGAGCTTGTGTGAGTTTTGACTTTAGAATCGAGAATGCATTCTCGCAATTAGAATCGAAGTCAAATGGGGCATCCTTTTCAAGAAGTTTGGTCAATGGGCGGGCGATTTTAGAAAAATCTTTGATAAATCGCCTATAGAATCCTGCGTGACCAAGAAAGCTTCTAATTGCTTTAACATTTGATGGTTTAGGTAGCTTAGAGATAACTTCAATTTTAGCTTTATCTACCTCTATTCTCGCACGAGATATTTTGTGACCAAGTACAATGCCCTCTTTCACCATGAAGTGGCATTTTTCCCAATTTAGGACCAAGTTTGCTTTCTCACATCGGATAAGCATACGTTCAAGGTTGAAAAGACACGATTCAAAGGAGTCTCCAAATACGGAAAAGTCATCCATGAAGACTTCCATACAATCCTCTACCATATCATCAAAGATTGCCATCATGCACCTTTGAAAGGTTCCGGGTGCATTGCATAAACCAAACGGCATGCAGCGATAGGCAAAGGTACCGAAAGGACAAGTGAATGTAGTCTTTTCTTGGTCGTTGGGATCAATTGGAATTTAGAAGTAACAGGAGAAACCGTCTAGAAAGCAATAATATTCTTTTCCCGCTAATCGTTCAAGCATTTGATCAATAAAAGGTAACGGGAAATGATCCTTTCTAGTGGCATCATTTAGACGTCTGTAATCAATACAGACTCTCCAGCCGGTAACTGTTCTAGTTGGGATGAGTTCGTCCTTTTCATTTAATATAACGGTTGTACCCCCCTTTTTGGGTACTACTTGTACTGGACTAACCCATGGACTATCGGAGATGGGGTAGATTAACCCGGCGTCAAGAAGCTTGACGACCTCTTTTTTAACAACCTCTTTCATGTTGGGATTTAGCCTGCGTTGTCTTTGTACTACGGGTTTGTAGTCATTCTCAAGGAGAATTTTATGTGTACAATAAGACGGGTTTATTCCCGGAATGTCGGTTGTTTTCCAGGCTATAGCTTTTTTATGGGTTTTTAATACAGAAATTAGCTTATCCTTCTCATTATCTGAAAGATGTGAAGCAATAATTACTGGTAATTGAGATGTACCTTCGAGATAAGCATACTCCAAGTGTTTGGGTAGCTCTTTAAGCTCTAGTACGGGTGGTTCTTCTAAGGAATTTTTTATACGAAATCTATCTTCATTTTTGATTTCCTCAAACGATTCCTCTTCCATGGGAATTTCTTCTATTATGGTCTCGTCATCCGTGACCACCTTCATCAACTCATCAAAATCTTTATCAATATTGAAGTATTCATTCTCACTTACCGGGGCTAACCCCGGGATATCAATTTCAAGTAGCTCCTTCAATTCATTCTCGACACAAAGATCTATAACATCAATTTGAAAACAAGAGTCATCGGTAGAAGTGGGTCTTTTCATGGCTTTGTTAATGTGACAAATTATTCTCTCGTTTCCCACACCTAGACTCAATTGTTCTTTTTGGACATTAATGATAGCATCTGCAGTGTTTAGGAAAGGACGTCCTAAAATGATAGGAACTTTTGTGTCCTCTTGCATTTCTAGAATAACGAAGTCGACGGGAAAGATAAGTGAGCCAACTTTTACAAGTATATCCTCGGCTATACCTATGGGAGTATCAAATGATTGGTTTGCTAATCGAATACCCATTCGGGTTGGTTTTAAGTCTCCTAAGTCAAGTTTTAAATATAACGAGTAAGGCATTAAGTTAACACTTGCACCTAGGTCGGCTAATGCATCGTACACTACCGAATCACCCATCATACATGGTATGATAAAACTACCAGGGTCTCCTAATTTTGGAGGTACATTTTGTTTCTTTAAGATGGCCGAACATTCCTCATGAAGGAATGTGGCAGAAACATCGTGGTATTTACCCTTCGAGGATATGAGATCCTTTAAAAACTTTCCATAATTGGGCATATCCCTTATAACCTCCGCGAGTGGCATGTTAATGCTAATTTGCTTAATCATGTCCGCAAATTTCTCATATCGCCTCGCGAGTCTGTCTTTCTTTAATGCTTTTGGGTATGGAATAGGTTCCTTATGCACCTTTACTGTTGGTTCTTCACTTTTCTTTGGTATGACCTCAGGTGGATCATCTTTCTCTTGTTCTTTGTCAACTTGCTCATTTTCATCAACCGGTATTTGTAAAACAGAAGGACATAAAGGAACTTCCGGGGACTTAAGAGTCTCCGGTTTAGTAGTTAAACCACTTCTAGTAGTTATAGCATTTACATGCTCGTTCCTTGTTTGGGGGTTGTTGGGATTCACTTGAGTATTTGAGGGGAGAGTACCTGGTGGTCTCTCTGATAGTAACTGTGATATCCTTCCAACATCCCTTTCTAAGTTTTGTATTGTGGCTTGTTGATTTCGGATTTGCTGAGTTTGGAGCTCTGCATTTTGCTCGTGCTTAACCATAAAATCTCTTAAGAGATCTTCTAAACCAGATTTCCTCTCAGGTTGAGGTTGCATAATTGCTAATGGTTGTGGTTGCATAAGTGCTAGTGGTTGTGGTTGATTGTGTTGGAAATTATTTTGATAATTTCGTTGAGGTTGATTTCGGTTATTATAACCTGGTGGCGGATTTCTTTGATTTTGATTTGGGAAATTCCGGTTATTTTGGTAACCTGGATTTCCTCCTTGATAGTTATTATTATTTTGATAGTTATTATTATTTGATCCTGAAGGTCCTCCTACTTGATAGCTGTTTATAGGAGGATATTTTCGGTTGTTTGCTTCTATAGCTGGAAAATCACTGAAGTTCATTTCACCTTTTCGTAAGTAACCTAAGAAATTTGCTTGCTCTTCCATTGTACTTTGATCACAATCTCTAGTAAGATGGGGACCTTGGCATAGTTCACATCCTACTCTGATAGCATGCATTTCCTTGGTTACTTTCTCGATTTGCCTTGCTTGATTTGCTATTTGAACTTTTAAAGAAGCAATTTCATCATTGCTTTCAATACTAGCAACATTTCATGATCTAGAGAATTCGATTTCTTGATGCCAATTATGGGAATGGGAAGCTAAATCAGCAATGATTGTGTGAGCGTCTTCAGGTGTTTTCTTCATGATCGAACCTCCGGCTGCAACATCTATATCTTTTCTAGTTGCCACATTGACTCCTTTATAGAATATTTGGACCTTTTGGAATGTATTCAACCCGTGTTGAGGACATACCCTAAGCATTTTGTTGAATCGGGTCCAAGCTTCATTAAGAGTTTCATTAGGCTTTTGCATAAAGTGATTTATATCACTTTGCAATTTTGCTGCTTTTGAAGCAGGAAAGAATTCTGACAAAAACTTATCCATCATATCATTCCAGTTTTCAATATAACCTTCTGGTAATGAGTCTAGCCAATCTCTTGCATCATCTTTTAAGGACCATGGAAAGATTTTTAAACATGCAACTTCATCGGTGACATCTTTGATTTTGAAAAGCTTGCAAATGCTTACAAACTTACGAAGATGCTCGTTAGCATCCTCATTTGGGGCTCCACCGAATTGACATGTATTAGTCACCATGTGTAAAAATTGACCTTTTATTTCAAAGCCATCACTCATCGTGGGTTGGATGATTGCGTGGCCTTGACCTTTTCTTGTGGCCTTCATTAATGCTTCCATCGTTTGATTTGTATCAGCCATTTCTTCTTCTTCTTTAATAATCGGCTCTATGATTGGTTGAATAATTGGTTCAGAGTCGGATTCTAAGGAAAGTGACTCTAAATTTTTAGCAAGAGATTCTACTTCTTGAGCTCTTAAGCGTTCGTGGAATTTTCTTTCGGGTTCAGGATGTGAAGGAGTTAATTCAGCGTTGGAGGAACGTAAGTTCATGCATTAATTTCTATTATGAGATCATAACACCAAAAGCTTTTCTAGTGTTACTTACTTGATTCTTTTTTAGTGTTTTTCGGTGTTTTAAAATTACTAGTACTTCTTTTTGTTGTTTTTGACTTTTATTAATTCTTTGAGGTTCCGGTTTAAGTTTAATGAGTTTAAGATTGAACGGATCATACAATTTGGGAAATTGTACAAAGAACTAAAGGATTTATTCAAAAACTTTGAACTTTCTTGGAAATGAATTTCCTCGAGAGGGTGAATAACATAAAAACAATGATAAAAACCTTTAAACAAACAGATTATCCTTCTGATTTTGCCCACGTTTCGAATAGCCAAAAGATGCAGCAGAGGGGCAGGATCCTTCAAAGACCAATAAAATTGGTGATCCAACAACCCGGTCCACGTACAAATCCAACTATTACTACGAACCAAAAAAAATTTATCTATTTATTTAACTGCCAAGTCCCCGGCAGCGGCGCCAAAAAGTTGATGATGGTGAAACGTAACCTTTATTTTGAATGGATTTGAGTTGTTTTGTTACACGAACTGATTTATTGTATATGTGGTATTTTATTGAATTCAGGTTGATTTCACACATATATAGGCAACTAGTCCTATCCGTGTAGTTTAGTTTGTCGGTAAATCCGATTCGTTCCACAGGGAGATGGAGTGTTTAATGGTTTTTAATAGTCTTTGATGTCAAACTTAATTAAAGGGGGTTTTGGATTAGGAATTTATAATATAACAGTAAAAGAAAATAACTTAAACTAATTTAATTCATACATAAAATTACAAGATTACAATAAATAAATTACAAAGGAACTAAATGAAATTATACTAACTATGATGCGAGTATTTTATTACTAAATAGTAATTAGTAAAATAGTAACTTTTAATAAAACTATATGTTTAGAATTTTGTTTTGAGCAATTATAATATAAACTTATTTAAATTAACTAAATGACATTTTTAATAAAACTAATACAAATTAAAATGAATTAAAATGATTAACTAATTGTAAACTAATTTCTAATGATAAAGTATTATAATTAACACTAATTATTAGGATTTAACATGTATTAAAGTATTTTATAATAACTAATACAAATTAAATAATAATAACCTAAATATAATAGTAAAAAGGCTAAAACCCTAATTTTAAACTAATTAAATAATTAAAACCCTAATTTTAACCCTACTGGTACTGTAGCCGGGTTTAAGGCTTACGCGTTTCGCGTATACATACGCGATTCGCGTATGTGTAATACGATGTGACAAAACTAACTGATACAGATTCGAGTATTTTTATGTATTTTTTTTATATTTTATACTAATAATTCGTAAATAATGATAATAATAAGTTTACAAGAAATAATAATGGGATAAATGGGAGTATTTACTTAAATGTGTCACCCCTAGGTCCATGGATTGTTTTGAGTTTTAAGCCTTATTAAAATGTTTTAGTAATAAACTTTATATTTTTCTTTCGAATAAATATAAGGTTACGACTAACTAAATAAAATCTAATTTTCATCGGATTCTTTTTTTTTAGATAGCTACTATTCCCTAAGTATTTAAATTGAGACCTAGCCTAGTTTTGACTTTCGCCAATACCCAAATCATAACAGTTTCCCTTTTTATAATTTCACTATCATATAATTATTGATATTACCCAAACCACCGAAGTTTATTTCTAAATTGGTGTTAATAACTTATCCATAAATTCGTCTAGATCATTTTAATGTTGAAGCTTAATTTATGTAAATAAAAACAACTTTCGTTATTTAAATTTAATAAATTAAGTGGCAAGGGTTAAATACCTAATTACACAATAATGGTTCTTTTAACTAGGCTCAATATTAAAAATACTAAAGTTACATTTTAACTTTTACAAATGATAATAATCCATTTCACTAGGGGCTCTACATCTAAGCAAACACTAAGGTAATTTAGCTATTCATTACACTAAGGTAAACATAAAAATATAGATATGCAAACATAATAACAATGATAATTTTAACAGAGTAAACTTACTAAAATATCTTCACTTTCATTAACTTCAAACGGTAGAAAATTACAATAATAACACCCTTTTCACGCGTACAATAACACCCTTAATCACGAACAATACACCCTTAATATTTGAAACTAATCCTAATATTTGAACTTTGAAACTGAAATGAAAATAATACAGAACAATAATATGTATGTATGTATATTAATTTGTGTGTAGTCTCTGTCCCTCCCTAATATGTCTCCTGCACTTCGTATTTATCATTGAGATATTAGGTATAGTTGGTCAAAAAGCCCCATTTGCTGTTAGCACTAGACAAAAGAATTGTTTTAAAAATCAAAAGCCAGCCGCCCCATTCTTGCGTTCTGGAAACTTGTCTGGCCTAACATTACGCGTTTCGTGTAGGCTTACACGATTCGCGTAAGAGTTACACGATTCGTGTAGAGTTACACGATTCGTGTATGAGTTAATGGCAGTTTTCTTTATTTTTCTTTTTCGTTTGTTCTTTGTTGATCCCGTATCGATGTGTACCATTTTGGACGACTTGTGTAACCTTTTTCTTCAGTCTTCTTCGTTCTTGAATTTGGATAAACATTTTCTCGATATATATTTGATTTAAACTTATCGTTTATCGTTGTTTCTTCAAATAGCAAGCTCTTGTCCACTTTTGTCGTTTTTCTTGAATATTATACGTTGAATGTCTTTTTAGATGATAAAAGCTGATGAAATATAACTGATATTGCGTCGAATAATATGTATGTTTAGAGCAATATCACATATATATCAAAGTATGTTCAAAATATATTTACAACACTTTTAATATATTTTGATGTTTTAAGTTTATTAAGTCAGCTGTCCTCGTTAGTAACCTACAACTAGTTGTCCACAATTAGATGTACATAAATAAATCGATAAATATTATCTTGAATCAATCCACGACCCAGTGTATACGTATCTCAGTATTGATCACAACTCAAACTATATATATTTTGGAATCAACCTCAACCCTGTATAGCTAACTCCAACATTCACATATAGAGTGTCTATGGTTGTTCCGAAATATATATAGATGTGTCGACATGATAGGTCGAAACATTGTATACGTGTCTATGGTATCTCAAGATTACATAATATACAATACAATTTGATTAAGCTATGGTTGGAATAGATTTGTTACCAATTTTCACGTGGCTAAAATGAGAAAAATTATCCAATCTTGTTTTACCCATAACTTCTTCATTTTAAATCCGTTTTGAGTGAATCAAATTGCTATGGTTTCATATTGAACTCTATTTTATGAATCTAAACAGAAAAAGTATAGGTTTATAGTCGGAAAAATAAGTTACAAGTCGTTTTTTTAAAGGTAGTCATTTCAGTCGAAAGAACGACGTCTAGATGACCATTTTAGAAAACATACTTCCACTTTGAGTTTAACCATAATTTTTGGATATAGTTTCATGTTCATCATAAAAATCTTTTTCTCAGAATAACAACTTTTAAATCAAAGTTTATCATAGTTTTTAATTAACTAACCCAAAACAGCCCGCGGTGTTACTACGATGGCGTAAATCCGGTTTTACGGTGTTTTTCGTGTTTCCAGGTTTTAAATCATTAAGTTAGCATATCATACAGATATATAACATGTGTTTAGTTGATTTTAAAAGTCAAGTTAGAAGGATTAACTTTTGTTTGCGAACAAGTTTAGAATTAACTAAACTATGTTCTAGTGATTACAAGTTTAAACCTTCGAATAAGATAGCTTTATATGTATGAATCAAATGATGTTATGAACATCATTACTACCTTAAGTTCCTTGGATAAACCTACTGGAAAATAGAAAAATGGATCTAGCTTCAACGGATCCTTGGATGGCTCGAAGTTCTTGAAGCAGAATCATGACACGAAAACAAGTTCAAGTAAGATCATCACTTGAAATAAGATTGTTATAGTTATAGAAATTGAACCAAAGTTTGAATATGATTATTACATTGTATTAGAATGATAACCTACTGTAAGAAACAAAGATTTCTTGAGGTTGGATGATCACCTTACAAGATTGGAAGTGAGCTAGCAAACTTGAAAGTATTCTTGATTTTATGTAACTAGAACTTGTAGAATATATGAAGAACACTTAGAACTTGAAGATAGAACTTGAGAGAGATCAATTAGATGAAGAAAATTGAAGAATAAAAGTGTTTGTAGGTGTTTTTGGTCGTTGGTGTATGGATTAGATATAAAGGATATGTAATTTTGTTTTCATGTAAATAAGTCATGAATGATTACTCATATTTTTGTAATTTTATGAGATATTTCATGCTAGTTGCCAAATGATGGTTCCCACATGTGTTAGGTGACTCACATGGGCTGCTAAGAGCTGATCATTGGAGTGTATATACCAATAGTACATACATCTAAAAGCTGTGTATTGTACGAGTACGAATACGGGTGCATACGAGTAGAATTGTTGATGAAACTGAACGAGGATGTAATTGTAAGCATTTTTGTTAAGTAGAAGTATTTTGATAAGTGTCTTGAAGTCTTTCAAAAGTGTATGAATACATATTAAAACACTACATGTATATACATTTTAACTGAGTCGTTAAGTCATCGTTAGTCGTTACATGTAAATGTTGTTTTGAAACCTTTAGGTTAACGATCTTGTTAAATGTTGTTAACCCAATGTTTATAATATCAAAAGAGATTTTAAATTATTATATTATCATGATATTATGATGTACGAATATCTCTTAATATTATATATACATTAAATATCGTTACAACGATAATCGTTACATATATGTCTCGTTTCAAAATCATTAAGTTAGTAATCTTGTTTTTACATATGTAGTTCATTGTTAATATACTTAATGATATGTTTACTTATCATAATATCATGTTAACTATATATATAACCATATATATGTCATCATATAGTTTTTACAAGTTTTAACGTTCGTGAATCACCGGTCAACTTGGGTGGTCAATTGTCTATATGAAACCTATTTCAATTAATCAAGTCTTAACAAGTTTGATTGCTTAACATGTTGGAAACATTTAATCATGTAAATATCAATCTCAATTAATATATATAAACGTGGAAAAGTTTGGGTCACTACAGTACCTACCCGTTAAATAAATTTCGTCCCGAAATTTTAAGCTGTTGATGGTGTTGACGAATCTTCTGGAAATAGATGCGGGTATTTCTTCTTCATCTGATCTTCACTCTCCCAGGTGAACTCGGGTCCTCTATGAGCATTCCATCGAACCTTAACAATTGGTATCTTGTTTTGCTTAAGTCTTTTAACCTCACGATCCATTATTTCGACGGGTTCTTCGATGAATTGAAGTTTTTCGTTGATTTGGATTTCATCTAACGGAATAGTGAGATCTTCTTTAGCAAAATATTTCTTCAAATTCGAGACGTGGAAAGTGTTATGTACAGCTGCGAGTTGTTGAGGTAACTCAAGTCGGTAAGCTACTGGTCCGACACGATCAATAATCTTGAATGGTCCAATATACCTTGGATTTAATTTCCCTCGTTTACCAAATCGAACAACGCCTTTCCAAGGTGCAACTTTAAGCATGACCATCTCTCCAATTTCAAATTCTATATCTTTTCTTTTAATGTCAGCGTAGCTCTTTTGTCGACTTTGGGCGGTTTTCAATCGTTGTTGAATTTGGATGATCTTCTCGGTAGTTTCTTGTATAATCTCCGGACCCGTAATCTGTCTATCCCCCACTTCACTCCAACAAATCGGAGACCTGCACTTTCTACCATAAAGTGCTTCAAACGGCGCCATCTCAATGCTTGAATGGTAGCTGTTGTTGTAGGAAAATTCTGCTAACGGTAGATGTCGATCCCAACTGTTTCCGAAATCAATAACACATGCTCGTAGCATGTCTTCAAGCGTTTGTATCGTCCTTTCGCTCTACCCATCAGTTTGTGGATGATAGGCAGTACTCATGTCTAGACGAGTTCCTAATGCTTGCTGTAATGTCTACCAGAATCTTGAAATAAATCTGCCATCCCTATCAGAGATAATAGAGATTGGTATTCCATGTCTGGAGACGACTTCCTTCAAATACAGTCGTGCTAACTTCTCCATCTTGTCATCTTCTCTTATTGGCAGGAAGTGTGCTGACTTGGTGAGACGATCAACTATTACCCAAATAGTATCATAACCACTTGCAGTCCTTAGCAATTTAGTAATGAAATCCATGGTAATGTTTTCCCATTTCCATTCTGGGATTTCAGGTTGTTGTAGAAGACCTGATGGTTTCTGATGTTCAGCTTTGACCTTAGAACACGTCAAACATTCTCCTACGTATTTAGCAACATCGGCTTTCATACCCGGCCACCAAAAATGTTTCTTGAGATCCTTGTACATCTTCCCCGTTCCAGGATGTATTGAGTATCTGGTTTTATGAGCTTCTCTAAGTACCATTTCTCTCATATCTCCAAATTTTAGTACCCAAATCCTTTCAGCCCTATACCGGGTTCCGTCTTCCTGAATATTAAGATGCTTCTCCGATCCTTTGGGTATTTCATCCTTTAAATTTCCCTCTTTTAAAACTCCTTGTTGCGCCTCCTTTATTTGAGTAGTAAGGTTATTATGAATCATTATATTCATTGATTTTACTCGAATGGGTTCTCTGTCCTTCTTGCTCAAGGCATCGACTACCACATTTGCCTTCCCCGGGTGGTAACGAATCTCAAAGTCGTAATCATTCAATAATTCAATCCACCTACGCTGCCTCATATTCAGTTGTTTCTGATTAAATATGTGTTGAAGACTTTTGTGGTCGGTATATATAATACTTTTGACCCCATATAAGTAGTGCCTCCAAGTCTTTAATGCAAAAACAACCGCACCTAATTCCAAATCATGCGTCGTATAATTTTGTTCGTGAATCTTCATTTGTCTAGACGCATAAGCAATCACCTTCGTTCGTTGCATTAATACACAACCGAGACCTTGCTTTGATGCGTCACAATAAATCACAAAATCATCATTCCCTTCAGGCAATGACAATATAGGTGCCGTAGTTAGCTTTTTCTTCAATAACTGAAACGCTTTCTCTTGTTCATCATTCCATTCAAATTTCTTCCCTTTATGCGTTAATGCAGTCAAGGGTTTTGCTATTCTGGAAAAGTCTTGGATGAACCTTCTGTAGTAACCAGCTAGTCCTAAAAACTGGCGTATGTGTTTCGGAGTTTTTGGGGTTTTCCACTTTTCAACAGTTTCTATCTTTGCCGGATCCACCTTAATACCTTCTTTGTTCACTATGTGACCGAGGAATTGAACTTCTTCCAACCAAAATGCACACTTTGAAAACTTAGCGTACAATTCTTCCTTCCTCAATACTTCTAACACCTTTCTCAAATGTTCACCGTGTTCTTGGTCATTCTTTGAGTAAATAAGTATGTCATCAATGAAAACAATGACAAACTTGTCAAGGTATGGTCCACACACTCGGTTCATAAGGTCCATGAACACAGCTGGTGCATTAGTTAAACCAAACGGCATGACCATAAACTCGTAATGACCGTAACGTGTTCTGAAATCAGTCTTTGGAATATCATCTTCTTTCACCCGCATTTGATGATACCCGGAACGTAAGTCAATCTTTGAATAAACAGACGAGCCTTGTAGTTGATCAAATAAGTCGTCGATTCTCGGTAGTGGGTAGCGGTTCTTGATGGTAAGTTTGTTCAACTCTCGGTAGTCGATACACAACCTGAATGTACCATCTTTCTTCTTGACAAACAAAACAGGAGCTCCCCACGGTGATGTGCTTGGTCGAATGAAACCACGCTCTAAAAGTTCTTGTAATTGGCTTTGCAGTTCTTTCATCTCGCTGGGTGCGAGTCTGTAAGGAGCACGAGCTATTGGTGCAGCTCCTGGTACAAGATCTATTTGAAATTCAACGGATCGATGTGGGGGTAATCCCGGTAATTCTTTCGGAAATACATCGGGAAATTCTTTTGCAATGGGAACATCATTGATGCTCTTTTCTTCAGTTTGTACTTTCTCGACGTGTGCTAGAACAGCATAGCAACCTTTTCTTATTAGTTTTTGTGCCTTCAAATTACTAATAAGATGTAGCTTCGTGTTGCCCTTTTCTCCGTACACCATTAAGGGTTTTCCTTTTTCTCGTATAATGCGAATTGCATTTTTGTAACAAACGATCTCTGCTTTCACTTCTTTCAACCAGTCCATACCGATTATCACATCAAAACTCCCTAACTCTACTGGTATCAAATCAATCTTAAATGTTTTGCTAACCAGTTTAATTTCTCGATTTCGACATATATTATCTGCTGAAATTAATTTACCATTTGCTAATTCGAGTAAAAATTTACTATCCAAAGGCGTCAATGGACAACTTAATTTAGCACAAAAATCTCTACTCATATAGCTTCTATCCGCACCCGAATCAAATAAAACGTAAGCAGATTTATTGTCAATAAGAAACGTACCCGTAACAAGCTCTGGGTCTTCCTGTGCCTCTGCCGCATTAATATTAAAAACTCTTCCGCGGCCTTGTCCATTCGTGTTCTCCTGGTTCGGGCAATTTCTAATAATGTGGCCCGGTTTTCCACATTTATAACAAACTACATTGGCATAACTTGCTCCGACACTACTTGCTCCGCCATTACTCGTTCCGACACCATTTGTTCCTTTCGTTCTATTAACCCCTGGTCCGTAGACCTCACACTTCGCCGCGCTATGACCATTTCTTTTACACTTGTTGCAAAATTTGGTGCAGAACCCCGAGTGATTCTTCTCACACCTTTGGCATAGCTGCTTCTGATTGTTGTTGTTGTTGCGGTTATTATTGTTGTTGGGATGATTGTTGTAGTTGCTGTTGTTGTTGTTGTTGTTGTTGTTGTTGTTGTTGTTGTTGTTGTTGTTGTTGTTGTTGTTGGGCCGTTTGTTGTAGTTGCGATTGATGTTGCGATTGTTGGGATAATTGTTGCGATTATTGTTGTAATTGCTGTTGTTGTTGTATTGGTGATTCTTATCACCGTTTTCCTCCCACTTTCTTTTGACTTGCTTCACATTGGCCTCTTCAGCAGTCAGTTCTTCAATTCTTTCTTCAATCTGGTTCACTAGTTTGTGAGCCATTCTACATGCCTGTTGTATAGAGGCGGGCTCGTGTGAACTTATATCTTCTTGGATTCTTTCCGGTAATCCTTTCACAAACGCGTCGATCTTCTCTTCCTCATCTTCGAATGCTCCCGGACACAATAGGCACAATTCTGTGAATCATCTTTCGTACGTGGTAATATCAAATCCTTGGGTTCGTAACCCTCTAAGTTCTATCTTGAGCTTATTGACCTCGGTTCTGGGACGGTACTTCTCATTCATCAAGTGCTTGAATGCTGAGCACGGTAGTGCGTACGCATCGTCTTGTCCCACTTGCTCTAGATAGGTATTCCACCATGTTAACGCTGAACCTGTGAAGGTATGCGTAGCGTACTTCACTTTGTCCTCTTCAGTACACTTACTTATGGCAAACACCGATTCGACCTTCTCAGTCCACCGTTTCAATCCGATCGGTCCTTCGGTTCCATCAAATTCCAAAGGTTTGCAGGCAGTGAATTCTTTGTAGGTGCATCCTACACGATTTCCTGTACTACTAGATCCAAGGTTATTGTTGGTATGTAGCGCAGCCTGTACTGCGGCTATGTTTGAAGCTAGAAAAGTACGGAATTCCTCTTCATTCATATTCACGGTGTGTCGAGTAGTCGGTGCCATTTCCTTCAAAATAGTCAAATGGAACAAGTTAATCATACAGAATATTAAGAGTAGTTAATAGTATTTCGTAGCATAATATGAACTCATTTATAAAAGCTTTTTCTTCATATTAGCGTTTTATAAGTTTAAATTCGGGTAGTACCTACCCGTTAAGTTCATACTTAGTAGCTAATATACAATTCAACTACTACAATTCTATATGAAAAACTGATTATAATAATATTTCGCGTTCAAACTTTTACACAATATTTTACAAACTTACAATACCGCTTATTTTACATATAGCATGAAATATAGCACACAATAAATTTGATACAAGATGGTTGTGAAGATAATTCTAGCTAGTACACAAGTCGTTCAGCAAAGGCAATAAAGACACGTAATTCATACATCCAGAAACAAGTCATGCATTCTGGTTTTACTAGGATTACTTCCCATCCTTGGTCTTGTGGAACATAACCGTTATGGCCGTTGATAAGACAGCGTGTTGTAACGTCGTCAAAGGGACGAGGGTTACGTAATGTCCAACAGTCCCGTAACAATCTAAAAACCTCATTTCTTACCCCAATTACCGACTCCGTCACTTGTGGGAACGTTTTGTTTAATAGTTGTAGCCCGATGTTCTTGTTCTCACTTTGGTGAGAAGCGAACATTACTAATCCGTAAGCATAACATGCTTCTTTATGTTGCATGTTAGCCGCTTTTTCTAAATCACGAAGTCAAATATTCGGATATATTGAGTCAAAATAATTTCTTAACCCATTGCGTAAAATAGCATTTGGGTTCCCCGCAATATATGCGTCAAAGTAAACACACCGTAACTTATGGATTTCCCAATGTGATATCCCCCATCTTTCGAACGAAAGCCTTTTATAAACCAAGGCATTCTTGGAACGTTCTTCGAATGTCTTACAAACTGATCTTGCCTTAAATAGTTGTGCCGAAGAATTCTGACCGACTCTAGACAAGATTTCATCAATCATGTCTCCGGATAGGTCTCTTAAAATATTGGGTTGTCTATCCATTTTGTGTTTTTATACTGTAAAATAGACAAGAGTTAGATTCATAAAAAAAATACTTATTAATACAAGCAATTTTTACATATATCATAAAGCATAAGCACACTATATTACATATATTACACCACACGAATACAACTATCTTATTCCGACTCGCTTGTTTCTTCTTCTTCGGTTTTGGTTCGTTTTTCCAAGTTTCTAGGGATATATGATGTTCCCCTAATACGAGCCGTCGTTTTCCACATTGGTTTAGAAAAACCTGGTGGTTTAGAGGTTCCCGGGTCATTGTTACAACTTAAGGACTTCGGGGGTTGACTATACATATAAAGTTCATCGGGGTTGGAATTAGATTTCTCTATTTTTATGCCCTTTCCCTTATTATTTTCTTTTGCCTTTTTAAATTCAGTTGGGGTAATTTCTATAACATCATCGGAATTCTCATCGGAATCCGATTCATCGGAGAATTGGTAATCCTCCCAATATTTTGCTTCCTTGGCGGAAACACCATTGACCATAATTAACCTTGGTCGGTTGGTTGGGGATTTTCTTTTACTTAACCGTTTTATTATTTCCCCCACCGGTTCTATTTCTTCATCCGGTTCCGATTCTTCTTCCGGTTCCGATTCTTCTTCTGGTTCCGATTCTTCTTCCGGTTCCTCTTCGGGAACTTGTGAATCAGTCCACGAATCATTCCAATTTACATTTGACTCTTCATTATTATTAGGTGAGTCAATGAGACTTGTTCTAGAGGTAGACATCTATCACATAATATCAAACGCGTTAAGAGATTAATATATCACATAATATTCACATGTTAAAAATATATAGTTTCCAACAAAATTTGTTAAGCAATCATTTTTCAAGTAAACACGGTCGAAGTCCAGACTCACTAATGCATCCTAACAAACTCGATAAGACACACTAATGCAAAATTCTGGTTCTCTAAGACCAACGCTCTGATACCAACTAAAATGTCCCGTTCTTATTGATTAAAAACATTCCATATTAATTGATTTCGTTGCGAGGTTTTGACCTCTATATGAGACGTTTTTCAAAGACTGCATTCATTTTAAAACAAACCATAACCTTTATTTCATCAATAAAGGTTTAAAAAGCTTTACGTAGATTATCAAATAATGATAATCTAAAATATCCTGTTTACACACGACCATTACATAATGGTTTACAATACAAATATGTTACAACAAAATAAGTTTCTTGAATGCAGTTTTTACACAATATCATACAAACATGGACTCCAAATCTCGTCCTTATTTAAGTATGCGACAGCGGAAGCTCTTAATAATCACCTGAGAATAAACATGCTTAAAACGTCAACAAAAATGTTGGTGAGTTATAGGTTTAACCTATATATATATATCAAATCATAATAATAGACCACACGATTTCATATTTCAATACACATCCCATACATAGAGATAAAAGTCATTCATATGGTGAACACCTGGTAACCGACATTAACAAGATGCATATATAAGAATATCCCCATCATTCCGGGACACCCTTCGGATATGATATAAATTTCGAAGTACTAAAGCATCCGGTACTTTGGATGGGGCTTGTAGGGCCCGATAGATCTATCTTTAGGATTCGCGTCAATTAGGGTGTCTGTTCCCTAATTCTTAGATTACCAGACTTAATAAAAAGGGGCATATTCGATTTCGATAATTCAACCATAGAATGTAGTTTCACGTACTTGTGTCTATTTTGTAAATCATTTATAAAACCTGCATGTATTCTCATCCCAAAAATATTAGATTTTAAAAGTGGGACTATAACTCACTTTTACAGATTTTTACTTCGTCGGGAAGTAAGACTTGGCCACTGGTTGATTCACGAACCTATAACAATATATACATATATATCAAAGTATGTTCAAAATATATTTACAACACTTTTAATATATTTTGATGTTTTAAGTTTATTAAGTCAGCTGTCCTCGTTAGTAACCTACAACTAGTTGTCCACAATTAGATGTACATAAATAAATCGATAAATATTATCTTGAATAAATCCACGACCCAGTGTATACGTATCTCAGTATTGATCACAACTCAAACTATATATATTTTGGAATCAACCTCAACCCTGTATAGCTAACTCCAACATTCACATATAGAGTGTCTATGGTTGTTCCGAAATATATATAGATGTGTCGACATGATAGGTCGAAACATTGTATACGTGTGTATGGTATCTCAAGATTACATAATATACAATACAAGTTGATTAAGCTATGGTTGGAATAGATTTGTTACCAATTTTCACGTAGCTAAAATGAGAAAAATTATCCAATCTTGTTTTACCCATAACTTCTTCATTTTAAATCCGTTTTGAGTGAATCAAATTGCTATGGTTTCATATTGAACTCTATTTTATGAATCTAAACAGAAAAAGTATAGGTTTATAGTCGGAAAAATAAGTTACAAGTCGTTTTTGTAAAGGTAGTCATTTCAGTCGAAAGAACGACGTCTAGATGACCATTTTAGAAAATATACTTCCACTTTGAGTTTAACCATAATTTTGGGATATAGTTTCATGTTCATCATAAAAATCGTTTTCTCAGAATAACAACTTTTAAATCAAAGTTTATCATAATTTTTAATTAACTAACCCAAAACAGCCCGCGGTGTTACTACGACGGCGTAAATCCGGTTTTACGGTGTTTTTCGTGTTTCCAGGTTTTAAATCATTAAGTTAGCATATCATACAGATATAGAACATGTGTTTAGTTGATTTTAAAAGTCAAGTTAGAAGGATTAACTTTTGTTTGCGAACAAGTTTAGAATTAACTAAACTATGTTCTAGTGATTACAAGTTTAAACCTTCGAATAAGATAGCTTTATATGTATGAATCGAATGATGTTATGAACATCATTACTACCTTAAGTTCCTTGGATAAACCTACTGGAAAAGAGAAAAATGGATCTAGCTTCAACGGATCCTTGGATGGCTCGAAGTTCTTGAAGCAGAATCATGACACGAAAACAAGTTCAAGTAAGATCATCACTTGAAATAAGATTGTTATAGTTATAGAAATTGAACCAAAGTTTGAATATGATTATTACATTGTATTAGAATGATAACCTACTGTAAGAAACAAAGATTTCTTGAGGTTGGATGATCACCTTACAAGATTGGAAGTGAGCTAGCAAACTTGAAAGTATTCTTGATTTTATGTAACTAGAACTTGTAGAATATATGAAGAACACTTAGAACTTGAAGATAGAACTTGAGAGAGATCAATTAGATGAAGAAAATTGAAGAATGAAAGTGTTTGTAGGTGTTTTTGGTCGTTGGTGTATGGATTAGATATAAAGGATATGTAATTTTGTTTTCATGTAAATAAGTCATGAATGATTACTCATATTTTTGTAATTTTATGAGATATTTCATGCTAGTTGCCAAATGATGGTTCCCACATGTGTTAGGTGACTCATATGGGCTGCTAAGAGCTGATCATTGGAGTGTATATACCAATAGTACATACATCTAAAAGCTGTGTATTGTACGAGTACGAATACGGGTGCATACGAGTAGAATTGTTGATGAAACTGAACGAGGATGTAATTGTAAGCATTTTTGTTAAGTAGAAGTATTTTGATAAGTGTCTTGAAGTCTTTCAAAAGTGTATGAATACATATTAAAACACTACATGTATATACATTTTAACTGAGTCGTTAAGTCATCGTTAGTCGTTACATGTAAATGTTGTTTTGAAACCTTTAGGTTAACGATCTTGTTAAATTTTGTTAACCCAATGTTTATAATATCAAAAGAGATTTTAAATTATTATATTATCATGATATTATGATGTACGAATATCTCTTAATATTATATATACATTAAATGTCGTTACAACGATAATCGTTACATATATGTCTCGTTTCAAAATCATTAAGTTAGTAATCTTGTTTTTACATATGTAGTTCATTGTTAATATACTTAATGATATGTTTACTTATCATAATATCATGTTAACTATATATATAACCATATATATGTCATCATATAGTTTTTACAAGTTTTAACGTTCGTGAATCACCGGTCAACTTGGGTGGTCAATTGTCTATATGAAACCTATTTCAATTAATCAAGTCTTAACAAGTTTGATTGCTTAACATGTTGGAAACATTTAATCATGTAAATATCAATCTCAATTAATATATATAAACGTGGAAAAGTTCGGGTCACTACAGTACTTCTAGTTGGAGTACTCGCTAAAGAGAACTCTTGGCGGGTCGATTTAGGTGATTAGCATATTTCATAGTTATTTGATTACAAACACGAGAACTTTAGAGAAAAGGGAACCCTTGATCTTGTAATTGTGTTTGCGTGTTTATTTAAGAGAACTCTTAGTAAACCTATTAGATAACTTACACACATAATCATTCAATCGGGCCTTAATAGCAAAACTTACATCCAATACCGAGGGTAAAATATCTAGATAAACATTTCATCTCTTTGATCCAAATCAAACTATCTTACTTGCTTTCTTTGCACTTATTTTCATTATATAAACTTAAAAGACTAAAAATATTGTTTTTACTTTTTAACCTTCTTTGATTTGGCTAAATCGTTAAATAGCCACAAAAATATAATATCTTGTACCTTTAAGTTTCATTTACTTAGTTAATCATAATATAGTTTCTAATTCTAGTTTGGCTAATACAACTGTCCTTGGAACGATACACAGAACTAAACCATTATTTATACTACTACATGATCGGGTACACTGCCCGTTAGTGTGTAACAGTCTTTTTAACCGGTATTTTTCCATACGATAATTTATATACCTGATTTCGCACATCAAGTTTTTGGCGCCGCTGCCGGGGACAGTTTTGTGTCAAAATAGAATTGTTAAATAATTTGTGATTAAGTAGTTCTTAATTATTTTAAATTATTAATAGTCTTTGATTTTTAGACTTATAGAATCGGTGCATTTAATAGTTTTGTTAGTTGTGTGATTGACAGATTTTAGGTTGCATATGCCACATACCCGAAGTTCAGATTCTCCATTACTTACACCGCTTACAGAACCTGATAGAAAGCTTGGCAGGATTCCAAAAGAAGTACTTGAACTTTTTGAATCTTCATCAAAACAGGAAACTTTTGATACAGAATCAAGTACAACCAAGCCGAGATATTCTGAATTTGGTGAGCCCGTTCCTCCTCCAAAATTTGAAATGGAAGGAGAATCAAGACCGGTGGTACCAAAACAATCAATGGCGGCCAAGATGAAGGCAACCTGAACCGGACAAGGTAGTGCCATTACTCCACCCACCGGTGAGGTAAATTTTGAAATAAAAGGACCTATTCTCCAAATGATTAATAACAGGTGTCAATTTAGTGGTGGTCCGAATGAAGATGCAAACGAACATATTCGTCGCTTTCAAGAGATATGTCTTCTTTTCAAACTTAAACCAGACACTGACCAGGCCATATTTTTAAGACTTTTCCCATGGACACTCCACGGGGAAGCACGAAGTTGGTTAGATTCATTGGCCGAGGCTACGATAGAAACTTGGGATGGTATGTTGGAAAAATTTCTTAAGAAATATTTTCCAGCATCTAAGTCCGTGAGACTCCAACACGAAATTACCCAATTCTGTCAAAAGCCGATGGAAACCTTGTACGAAGCATGGAATCGATTTTCCAAAATGCTAAGAGGTTGTCCGAACCATGGTTTGGATACCTTCCAAAAAGTTCAAATCTTTTACAAGGGTTGTGATGTTGCAACCCGAATTTCCATTGATAAGCGGCCGGGGGTTCACTCATGGACAAAACCGAGCAAGAGGCTTATGAGATAATCGAGAAGCTAGCCGATTATTCTCTTGAGTGGCATCAAGAACGACCAATTACTCGTAATGATCAAGTCCAAAGCGCCGGAGCTTATGATGACCTTAGTTCCCTAAGTGTGAAAATAGACGGTGTTGCTCGAAACATGGACAAAATCACCAAGGAAATTCATAGCATGAAAGTAGGTTGTGAATACTGTGGTGGTCTCCATTTAGGAAAAGATTGTGATGCCGATTTAACAATGGCTCAAAAAGAAGAAGTGGCTTTCATAAGCCAAAGAAATAATAATCAATTTCAAGGAAGAGCCCAATTTAACCGAAACTTCAACAACCCCTACAACCCTCAAGGTCAAAATTCCAATTACCAACAAGGGTCAAGTAGTGGGTTCCAACAACAAACTCCGAGTTTTTATCAAAAACCCCAACAAGAAGAGAAAAAGTCAAATATGGAGAGTTTGTTGGAGAAGTTAATTTCATCTCAGACCCAGCTTGTCACCAATATAAGCCAAACAAACGAGAAGAACGAACACCAATTTAAAAACCAACAAGCTATGATTCAGAATCTGGAGAAATAAATGAGTGGTTTAGCTAGTTTACTTAGAGAAAGAAAACCAGGGAGTTTACTGGGGGATACTAATAAGAACCCCCGAAATGAACACGCCAATTTTATCACCACACGGAGTGGTCTAGCATACGAAGCTCCAAAAATGCCCGAAGATTATGATTTCAGTGTTCTGTTGAACAAAAATGACGAACCGGTTAAGGAGCCGGAACAAGTGGTTGAGAAGGAAGAACGGGAGAAACCCGTAGTGAAGCCATATCAACCACCGCTCCCATACCCAAGAAAGCAACAAAAAGAAAGGCTTGAAGCCGAAAGGTTAAAATTTCTAGATATGTTTAAACAAATTAACATAAATATGCCTTTCATTGATGTGATTTCTGGTATGCCCAAGTATGCTAAGTTCTTAAAAGACTTACTTACTAATCGTAAGAAGATGGAAAGCGTTTCGTCAGTCACTTTAAATGCTAGATGTTCAGCGCTGGTGTCCAATACACTTCCTGAAAAGCTGCAAGATCCAGGTTGTTTTACTATTCCATGTCTAATGGGTGACCTCAACTGTATGAGGGCATTGGCCGATTTGGGGGCTAGTATCAATTTAATGCCCTATTCAATTTACCTTAAACTAGCCCCTGGGGAACTCAAGACCACACGAATGGCTATTCAACTAGCTGATCGCTCTATAAAATTCCCTCGAGGAATCATAGAGAATTTGTTAGTTAAGACCGGGAATCTGATTTTTCCGGCAGACTTTGTGGTTTTAGACATGAAAGTTGATGAAAGAATACCAATTATTTTAGGTCGACCATTTTTGAATACTGCTAGGTGTGTCATTGATGTTTATGACCAGCAGTTGACCCTTAGAATTGGTGAAGCTAGTGCGACTTTTGCAATTGACAAGTCATTAAAATATCCCGAATATTCAGATGATACTTGTTATTTTATGCAAAGCATAGATTCGCATTATGAGTTCTTGCAGGAATTTCCCGAATCGGATGAAACAGGTGTATACGATTTGGTGAGTGGAGATGAAGAATTTTCCGTTGAAGAAATGGATGTGATGGCCACTTTGATGGCAAATGGGTATGAACCAACTAGGGAGGAGATAGAACAGCTGAACAAGGATAGCAAGTACAGGAGTAAATCCTCAATTGAGGAACCTCCAATTTTAGAGCTTAAGCCGCTCCCTGATCATCTTGAGTACGCTTTCCTTCAGGAAGATTCGAAGCTTCCGGTAATTATCTCCTCACTTCTTTCTGAAAATGAAAAAGAACGTCTTGTTTCCTTGCTACGGGCCCACAAACCGGCCATTGCATGGAAAATCCATGATATAAAAGGAATTAGTCCTTCTTATTGCACACACAAGATCTTAATGGAAGAAAATTCCAAACCAGTGGTGCAACGTCAAAGGAGACTAAATCCTCATATGCAAGATGTTGTCAAAAAAGAAATCATTAAATTGCTAGATGCAGGTCTAATCTACCCAATCTCAGACAGTCTGTGGATAAGCCCGGTCCATTGTGTTCCTAAAAAGGGTGGTATAACTGTTATCACCAATGATAAAGACGAGCTTATCACAACACGAACAGTCACGGGGTGGCGAGTTTGTATAGATTATCGTAAGCTAAACGATGCCACGAGAAAAGACCATTTTCTGCTACCATTTATTGATCAAATGTTAGAGAGACTAGCAGGAAATAGCTTTTATTGTTTCCTAGATGGTTTTTCGGGGTACTTTCAAATTCCCATCTCCCCCGAAGATCAAGAAAATACTACCTTCACGTGTCCCTATGGCACCTTTTCATACCACTGAATGCCCTTTGATCTATGTAATGCTCCCGTAATATTCCAAAGATGCATGATGGCCATTTTCCATGATATGATTGAAGAATACATGGAAGTGTTTATGGATGACTTTTCAGTCTTCGGTGACACGTTCGATTCATGCCTTCTAAATTTGGAGAAAATGCTGATTAGGTGTGAGAAATCAAACTTAGTGCTAAATTGAGAAAAATGCCACTTTATGGTAAAAGAAGGCATTGTATTGGGGCACAAAATCTCAAGTGTTGGTATTCAGGTGGATCCAGCAAAGGTTGACGTCATTGCCAACCTTCCACCTCCTTCAAATGTGAAGGGTGTTAGAAGTTTTCTTGGGCATGCCGGATTTTACCGGCGATTTATTAAAGATTTTTCAAAAATTGCAACGCCATTGAATAAACTTCTCGAAAAAGATGCACCCTTTGTTTTCACAAGTGAATGCACTAAGGCATTCAATGTTTTAAAACAAAAACTTGTCAACGCACTAATAATCATAGCTCCAAATTGGTCACTACCTTTCGAGCTAATGTGCGATGCATCGGATTTTGCAGTTGGTTCAGTTTTGGGCCAACGGGTTGAGAAACGTTTTCAACCCATTTATTATGCAAGTAAGACTTTACAAGGAGCTCAATTGAACTACACAACCACGGAAAAGGAGCTCCTTGCTATCGTCTTTTCTTTTGACAAATTCCGATCATATCTTGTCCTATCGAAGACAATTGTATTCACCGATCATTCGGCATTGAAATATCTTTTCTCTAAGCCGGATGCAAAACCTCGATTGCTAAGATGGGTCTTGCTTCTGCAAGAATTTGATATCGAGATTAAGGACAAGAAAGGTGCCGAAAACCTAGCAGCTGACCATCTTTCTAGACTTGAAAATCCCAATCTTGAAGTGCACCATGAATCGAGTATTAAAGATGATTTTCCCGGTGAATTCCTCATGAGAGTAGAGAAGGTGGAAGACCCGTGGTATGTTGACTTCGCCAATTACATTGTTGGGGGGTACCTAGAAACAGGTTGGTCACATCAGAAAAGAAAGAAATTTTTTAGTGACCTAAAATACTATTTTTGGGAAGACCCTTATCTATTTAGGCGATGTGCAGATGGAGTTATTCGCAGGTGTGTTTCAGGGAAGGAATGCACAAAAATTCTGCTTGATTGTCACCTTGGTCCAACAGGTGGGCACTTTGGTCCCCAAATCACGGGGAGGAAAGTTTACGAGGTCGGTTTTTATTGGCCTACAATATTCAAAGATGCCTACGCCGTTTGTAAGGCTTGTGACACGTGCCAACGGGCCGGTCAAATAACTAAACGGGATGAAATGCCTCAACAAAGCATCTAAGTATGCGAGGTGTTCGATGTTTGGGGAATTGACTTTATTGGGCCCTTTCCAAAGTCTCATTCTTACCTCTACATATTGGTTGCCATAGACTATGTTTCAAAATGGGCGGAGGCAAAACCTCTCCCCACAAATGATGGCCGAGTTGTAGTAACCTTTTTGATGGAACTTTTCTCAAGGTTTGGCACACCAAAAGCCCTTATTAGTGACCGGGCACCCACTTTTGCAATAAGCAATTAGAAATGGTATTGAAAAGATATGGAGTGATCCATAAAATTTCAACATCCTATCATCCCCAAATAAGTGGGCAAGTGGAGAATACCAACAGGTCGTTAAAACGCATACTTGAAAAGACCGTTGGTGCGAATCCAAAAGAGTGGTCAGTCAAGTTAAACGATGCATTGTGGGCTTTTCGCACGGCCTACAAAACACCAATTGGAACCACTCCTTTCCGTATGGTATACGGAAAAGCATGCCATCTCCCTTTGGAGATTGAACACAAAGCGCATTGGGCGCTAAGGGCATGTAATTTGGATTACCAAGAGGCGGGTCAGTTACGTTTGACCCAGTTAAATGAATTAGACGAGTTGAGGCTTGAAGCCTATGACAACTCTCTAATTTACAAAGAAAAAACTAAACAATGGCACGATAAGAGATTGAAAAATCCAAAGGAATTCATGAAAGGGGATCATGTCCTTGTTTACAATTCCCGTTTCAAGTTATCACCAGGAAAGCTTAAGTCCCGATGGACGGGACCATTTGTTGTAAGAAAGGTGTACCCTTATGGTACAATTGAAATGGTGAACTGGAAGGGTGATACTTTTAAAGTGAATGGCCACCGGGTCAAGCACTATGTTGATGGTCCCCTGGAAATCGAAGATGAGGTTAGCCTCAACTTCGAGAACAAAGCATAAATCGATATGGGGATGAGTTAGGTGAACCACTGGTTAAAAAATGATTCACAAGTGTAAATATGTTGAATTGTGTGTACGATTGTTTTTAGTTTTGTGCAAAATGATTTACGTTTGGATTAAAAACTGGCGAGTGTCAAAAAATTTGGTCAGAATTTTGTAGTTCATTTGGACGCCGTCCCACTTGTCTGGACGCCGTCCCATATTTTAAACCTGGACGCCGTCCCAAAAATCAAGACGCCGTCCCACTCTTTAAAGTTGGACGCCGTCCAGCAATCTGGACGCCGTCCAACATGTCTGACTCAGAAAAAAAATACGCGTTTTAAGGGTTATCCAACCCATTTTTCATCCACAAAACACACTTCTATCATATTTTCTCTGCCAAACACGAACTCACTCCCAAAAACCCTAATTTCTTACTTCAAATTCGTGATTTCTTCTATCAATTCGAAGCTTCAATCATGTTTTCTAGGGTATGGTTACTTCATTTTCACACTTCTCTTTCTCATTTACTTGAATTGTATGTTTATATGATTAAATTTGTGAAAGATAAGTGTGGGGTGTTTGATTTTCATGATTCATGTTTAGATTAACATACCTTAGTTGTTTAATTACCCATATTGTCTTGATTTTGCAAAAATTACATGTTTTTAGGGGTATGCTCATGATTCTAGGGTTTGTAGTAATTGAATCCGAATTTAGGGCAATTAAGTCAAGATATTGAGTTTGTGTATGATGTTAATGAAACTTGTAAAGTGTTTAATTGTTGTTGGTGATATAAATGTCAATTTGGCCGGGTCATAATTTGAATGTTCTTGAATTTTTAGCATATTTTTGAATTGTAATGATCTTATGAAATATGTATGCTTGACTTTCACTTGTTTAGGCCTGTTGAAGTAGATTGATGGTATGGAATGCTATAATGTAGTGGCGTTATAATGGTCCTTTTGAGCTAAAATTGTGAAAATTTGTGTTATGATTTGTGATGAATATCATTAGAATGCAAGTTTAAATGCTATGACCTATGAACGCAACATGCTTGAGTCCTAAGTTGATGCTAAATTGTGAATTTGCGATTTTCATTTTTGAAAGTGTATTAGCGAGTTTGTGTTGACTTTGGTTAAAAATTTTGAACATACGCTTTTGCTTAAATGAATCATAATGCTTATGAACTATGAATGGAATGACTAAGTGCTCTTGCTATCCGATTATGTTTTTAGCTAACATTAACACAATGGTTTCTATGTTCTTTTGGTTTGGTGTTATTATGTTTTGTAGGGACAATCTAGCCGAAGAGGTCAACCAAAGAGAGGCAGGACCTCAGGTTTGGTTCCACCACCACCACCACCACCACAACAACATTCATCATCATCATCTGGCGAAGAAGAAGAGGAGGATCTAAATGATCCTCAAGTTTGGTTGAGACAAGTTCAAAATGACAACGATTACGCAGAAACATTTGATAGGATAAACAGTAGGCCTATAAATGCCACGTGGTACTTTATTTGGGGCCCATTGGATGAGGCGAATATGCACCAACATGTTTCCCATTTGCTAGCCATCCCCTACGATAGGATCGTTACCTACGCATGGGAGCACATTTTTAGCATCCGCGAACCAATTTTTCTGGTGTTGCTAAAAGAATTTTACTCAACTGTATGGTTTAATAATGTTCGGGATTATTTGTCGAATGATTTTCTTCGGTTTCGGTTAGGGGGCGAATATAGAGGGATAAGCAGATTTGAGTTATGCAGAGTGTTGGGGATTTTTGAGGGACTTACCAACAACCAATTGGGTGCTTACTTGCGGGGTTCCGATTACGTTGGTCGAGTTGATTTTAATGAGATTGCTTATTGGCGAAGAATTTGTGGGCCAAATGCATCTACACCATTCAAATCGAGTAGACACAGGTATAATGAGATTGCATCCCGGGATGATAGACTTCTTCATCGACTTATCGCATGCACTTTCAATGCGAGAGTCGAAGGTAACGAAAAGGTTAAAACATTGGATCTATGGATAATGGATCAAATAAAACAGGGTTGCTATACTGATATTCCTGGATTGTTAGGAAACTATTTTCTGGCCATCGCTACCGAGACACGGAGAGAAAAGCCGCTTCTTGGAGGCCACTATATCACGAGGATTGCTCGTCACTTCAACATAGATTTCAGCCGATTGATGGAGTGTACTAACGTCATGAAACCATTAAAGAAAATTTCTTATATCAACGCTGAAATTCTTATAAAGGATGGAAATGGGCATTTAGTGCCTTTTGTGGCAGGTGACGCGAGTGGCAGTGGGGCGAACGTTCAGCAGGAACAGCAGGAGGAAGAAGAAGCAGAAATGGAAGCCCAGACAAATGTTCAAGGTCAAGGTCCTTGGTATCCGTCTCAATCTGGTTGGGATGATTTGGTAAACAGTATGAACAGTATTAGGTTGGGTCAGCAAGATATGGAGCAACACCAGATTGCTCAAGTACATAACCAGGGATGGAACAGTTATGGTATTGATTGGAATAACCATAACATCGAGTTATATTATTCCAACCCCAATCAGTACTATGGCACAACACGTCTGACACCCCAATACTACACTGATCCAGAACACCCACCTCCGCCTTACCCAATTTATGATACTAACGCTTCAATGCAGGATGCAAGGGATAGATTTGAGCAAGAATACCAGCACGGACGCCCAAGCAGAGATGGCTCAGGAATTACTTTTGGCCTTACAACAACTGAATGCCTGCGAGCCCATGATCATTTTGTTGAAACATTTTCGAACAATTTATTTGTTATGGTGTGTTTTAAAACATTTTTTTGGTTTTTAATATTTAAACTAATCGTGTGGTTTGATAAACGGTTGTGGTTGTAAAAAACCGTTATTTTTATTATTATTTGTGTAGTTTGTTATTTTGTGCAGCGTGGTTGAACTTCAAAGACTGGCATTAAGTTCAGTAACATTTGATATTATGATGTATGTATGTTGATAATCGAGGAATGGACGATGCTCTTATGCTAGCAGTAAGTTCAGCATCATTCGTCTACATGTTCCACGATTTACAGGTCAAAAATTTGAAAATTTCTAAAAACACCCTATCACTTTGCCCTCTAAATTTAATCATTTTTCTGATTTCATGCAATGAGGGTCTTGCATGATCTTAAGTGTGGGGTGGGAGATAGAAATTTATCGAGAATTCATTTTACAAAAATTTAAGGCATTTATGATCAAAATTTTAAATTTTTCAGGTAGCCTTAGAAACGAAAATTGTCCAAAACCATTCTACATACATTGAATTCTAAATCTAGAAAAGAAATGTTGAGTTATGTTTTAAATTATTAATAGTCTTTGAAGTTGTACTATCATTCAATTATTTGAATGAAAATCGTACTAGTTTAGTAAAGCTAACTTGTAGGTCACTTGTACCAAAACGAGTGTAAAATGTGAGAGAGCGGTGATTGCATAGCGTGGTCGGAAACCGGACCCCACGCCAGATCGAAAACTAAAACAGGACGATCCTCATTGTTTCTCCTAACAAGGACAATGTTGCGTCCGACCACTTTATTATTACCCATAGGATGTATCCATTCCATCCTCAAGGAAGTAAAGTCTTCCGAACGACACTTGCTGATTTGTTTCAGAAGTTGTAGTCCAGACCAGTTGTAGGGTGACGAAAAATCTTGAAAAGTCATTGCTAAAATCGACTGGAAATCTACCAGGCCTCAACATCAAATAGGGAAACTGGTAGTCAAAGCTTTTCTCAATGAGGGAGAATTGCTGGCCAAATGGGAAGCGCACCATGATACACAAAATGTCAGTGAATTGATCAGATTCCCAGTGTATAACCTCCGGAAAGGTAAGATATCAACTTTTAAGCCTGATGAACCTCAATCTTTACAATTGACTTAACAGATTAGATGATTACCTCATGATTATCGATGATATCTGGACATAATGTGTATCCTTCTAAACGCATTATTTTCTTACCAACATCTAACGATGTTAGGTACTGTGGGAGGGATTGGCTTGACCAATAGCGGGAAACCCGCACTCATTTTTCAAAATTCAGAAAATCCGACTAAAATCAGAAAACGTGCCTAGTATTAAAACTAGCATGATATTTTCAAAACCATAAAACGTTTTCATCAAGGTCCTGATTTCCCTAGGATCAAATTTTTCGGATACTTGGCTCTAATCTCCCAAAAATGTGTGTGTGTGTTTTCATTGTGTATATAGCGTGAGTGTGATTACAATAAAGGTGTGTTATACTTAAAGCGTGTGTTTCATATAACGTGAGTTGCGTTTCAAAAGAACGTGTGTGTTTCGTGTGCTTCGAGTGATTTGTAATGTTTGTAATCTATATTATGTAAGTGTGTTTGTTATTTGTTCTACTTTGTAAAGAAAGAATTGCTTGAGGACAAGCAAGTTTTAAGTGTGGGGTGTTTTGATATTGCTCAATAACATTATATATATCTGTCGCAATATCGTGTAAAATATTCTCGAATCAAGGATAATGAAAGCGTTTCTACAAGTGATAGGCCAAGATATGCAAATTTGTATCGGAGAGTGATTTATAAAGAGTTTTGATGATTTATGACCGTGGTTGATCCCGATAAAAGTTAAGGTCAAATTAGCACTCTAAAATGGTAAAACAAGGCTTCAGATGTGTGGGACTCCGTCCATTTGAAGGGAGATTGCAAGAAAATGAAACAGTAACCAACAGTACATCTGGACGCCGTCCAAGATTGTTGGACGCCGTCCAGATTTTCACACTTGGACGCCGTCCAAGATTGTGGGACGCCGTCCAAGCCTTAACAATGGGACGCCATCCAAAAGCCAGGATGCCATCCAGAAGTAGGTTTCAGCCTACTTTTGACTTTCTGACCTACTTTCTCCACTTTAAAAAGCTACTGATTGAAGACCAGTTGAGCAGTTACGAACCAGAGAGTACAAAGACGAATTTTGGGAGCAATATTGGAGAACTCCAAGCTCTTAAAAGAGGCTCAACATCAAGGCATCAAAGATCAAAACCTTCTTCATCCAAGAACTCATTGTTCTTGTAGGTTATTTCTTGTTCTAAAGCAATGATTTCCATTGATAATCTGATTGTTATGTTGTCTGTTACCATGATTATTGGCTAGTTTCTATAATGTTTGTCTAGATTAATAACCGAGGTATTGGATGTAATCTTATTGATTGTATGTACTATGTGTGAAAGATTGAAGCTTGAATTAAAGAACCATGCTTATTGATGTTAAATCATTTGTATCTAGTTAATTGATATGTTGTTGATAAAGAGAACTCTTGTTGATGTATCATATTGATTTACAATCAACTTGTCTTAGATTGATTGTTTATTAAACCGGACCAAGGGGGTAAATTAGATCAATACGATTAAACGATATAGGAATGAATTGTGTAAGAGCGAACGCAAAGACAATTGTTATTTAAGTCTTTGATCTTGCTAATCAACTAGTCACAAACGAAAAGGTCTAAGTT
Source organism: Rutidosis leptorrhynchoides (assembly GCF_046630445.1). Lineage (NCBI taxonomy): Eukaryota > Viridiplantae > Streptophyta > Magnoliopsida > Asterales > Asteraceae > Rutidosis > Rutidosis leptorrhynchoides. The sequence goes on along the minus strand of NC_092341.1, from coordinate 40,194,068 downwards.
TAGGGAACCCTCACTTAGTACTTCTAGTTTGAGTACTCACTAAAGAGAACTCTTGGCGGGTCGATTTATTTGATTAGCATATTTCATAGTTATTTGATTACAAACACGAGAACTTTAGAGAAAAGGGAACCCTTGATCTTGTAATTGTGTTTGCGTGTTTATTTAAGAGAACTCTTAGTAAACCTATTAGATAACTTACACACATAATCATTCAATCGGGCCTTAATAGCAAAACTTACATCCAATACCGAGGGTAAAATATCTAGATGAACATTTCATCTCTTTGATCCAAATCAAACTATCTTACTTGCTTTCTTTGCACTTATTTTCATTATATAAACTTAAAAGACCAAAAATATTGTTTTTATTTTTAACCTTCTCTGATTTGGCTAAATCATTAAATAGCCACAAAAACATAATATCTTGTACCTTTAAGTTTCATTTACTTAGTTAATCATAATATAGTTTCTAATTCTAGTTTGGCTAATACAACTGTCCTTGGAACGATACACGGAACTAAACCATTATTTATACTACTACATGATCGGGTACACTGCCTGTTAGTGTGTAACAGTCTTTTTAACCGGTATTTTTCCATACAATAATTTATATACCTGATTTCACGCATCAACGTGTTTGATATTGTGTGATAGATGTCTACCTCTAGTACAAATCCCATCGACTCACCTAATAATAATGAAGAGTCGAATATATATTGGGAAGATTCACAAATTCCCGAAGAGGAACCGGAAGAGGAGGAACCGGAAAAAGAGGAACCGGAAGAAGAGATTCCGGAGGGGGAAATATTAGGAACCACAGAAAAATAGATAAATAAAAGCAAATCCTCAACCAATGGACCAAAGTTAATAATGGCCAATGGTGTTTCCGCCAAGGAAGCAAAATATTGGGAAAATTACCAATTTTCTGATGAATCGGATTCCGATGAGGATTCCGATGATGTTATAGAAGTTACCTCGACCCAATTTGAAAAAGAAAAAGAAAATAATAAGGGAAAGGGCATCAAAATAGAGAAACCTGATTCCAACCCCGATGAATTTTATATGTATCGTCAACACCCGTATTTCTTAAGTTGTAACAATCACCCGGGAACCTCTAAGCCACCAGGTTTTTTATAAACCATTTGTGAAAACCACGGCTCGTATTAGAGGAACATCATATATCCCTAGGAAATTAGCAAAACGAGCCAAGTCCGAAGAGGAAGAAACGAGTGAGTCGGAATAAAGAGTTGTAATCATGTTGTGTAATATATGTATTGTAGTGTGCTTGTATTTTCATGTTATATGTAAAAATTGCTTGTATTTTTTGTTAATTATCTTTTACGAATATAATCCTCGTCTATTTTACAGTATAAAAACACACAATGGACGTTAAGGATAGACAACCGAATATTTTAGAAGACCTACCCGGGGACATGATTGATGAAATCTTGTCTAAAGTCGGTCAGAATTTGTCGGCACAGTTATTTACGGCAAAATTAGTTTGTAGAACATTTGAAGAACGTTACAGGCATGCCTTAGTTTATAAAAGGCTTTCATTTGAAAGATGGGGTATATCACATTGGGGACACCGTAAGTTACGCCGTGTTTTATTTAAAGCGTTAAATGCGGGGAACCCAAATGCAATTTTACGCTACGGGTTAAGAACCTATTTTGGCTCAACATATCCCAACGTAGAACTTCGTGAGTTAGAAAGAGCTTCTTACATGCAACATAAAGAAGCATGTTATGCTTACGGGTTAGTGATGTTCGCTTCTCACCAAAGTGAGAAAAAGAACATCGGATTACAACTTTTAAATAAAACCTTCCCACAAGTGACGGATTCAGTAGTTGGGGTGAGAAACAAGGTTTTTAGATTATTACGGGGCTGTTGGACATTACGAAACCCTCGTCCCTTTGACGACATTACAACATGCTGTCTTGTCAACGACCACAACGGTTATGTTCCACAAGACCAAGGATAGGAAGTAGTCTTAGTAAAACCAGAATGCATGACTTGTTTCTGGATTTATGAATTACGTAATTTTATTGCCTTTGCTGAACGACTTGCGTATTAACTAGGATTGTTGTCACAACTATTTGGTATCAAAGTTATTGTGTGCTATATTTCATGCTATATGTATAATAGCGGTATTGTAAGTTTGTAAAATATTGTATAAAAGTTTGAACGCAAAATATTATTATAATCAGTTTTTCATATAGAATTGTAGTAGTTGAATTGTATGTTAGCTACTAAGTATGAACTTAACGGGTATGTACTACCCGAATTAAAAATTATAAAATGCTAATATGAAGAAAAAGCTTTTATAAATAAGTTCATATTATGCTATGAAATACTATTGACTACTCTTAAAATTCTATATGATTAACTCAATTCTTTTGGCTATTTTTGAAGGAAATGGCACCGACTACTCGTCAGAATTTGAATATGAGCGAGGAAGATTTCCGTGCATTCCTTGCCGCAAACATAGCCGTAGTTCAGGCTGCGATGCAAAACAACAATAATAACTCTGGGTCTAGCAGTGGAGTTAACTCCACAGGAAACCATGTAGGATGCTCCTACAAGGCTTTCACTGCCTATAAACCTCTAGAATTTGATGGAACTGAAGGACCAGTCGGACTGAAATGATGGACCAAGAAGGTCGAATCTGTGTTTGCTATAAGAAAATGTGCCGAAGAAGACATGGTTAAGTACGCCACGCATACTTTCACAGGTACTGCGTTAACATGGTGGAACACCTACCTCGAACAGGTGGGACAAGATGCTGCTTACGCACTACCGTGGCCAGCATTCAAACACTTGATGAATGAGCAGTATCGTCCCAGAAACAAAGTCAATAAGCTCAAGACAGAGCTTAGAGAATTACGAGTGCAAGGATTCGATATTACCACATACGAACGACGATTCACAGAGTTGTGTTTATTGTGTTCAAGAGTGTTCGAAGATGAAGAAGTGCAGATCGATGCGTTTGTAAAAGGGTTACCAGAGAGAATTCAGGAGGATGTGAGTGCGAGCGCGCCTACCTCAATGCAAAAGGCAAGTCGAATGGCTCACAAACTTATAAATCAGATCGAAGGGAGGATTAAAGAGCAGGCGGCCGAGGAGGCCAAAATGAAACAAGTCAAGAGGAAGTGGGAAGAAAATAGTGACAAGGGTCACCAACACAACAGCAATAACTATCGCTTCAATAGTCAGCCCAACAATCACAACTACAATCGCAACATTTTTCACAAAAACAAACGCAACAACAACCATCTCAACAACAACAACTACAACAATCGTTCCAACAACAATAACAACCACAACAACAACAATCCCAGCAATAACAACAAGGGGCAGAAACCGTGCCAGAGGTGTGAAGGATACCATCTGAATGGGTTCTACACGACATTTTGCACTAAGTGTAAGAGAAATGGTCATAGTGCGATGAAATGTGAAGTCTACGGACCAATGACCAACAGAATTAAAAGAACAAATAATGTCGGAACAAATAATGTCGGAACAAATAATGCCGCCATTATTTGTTATGGATGTGGCAAACCGGGCCACTTCAGGACTAACTGCCTGAACCAAGGGAATACTAATGGGCTAGGCCACAGAAGAGTCTTCAATATTAATGCAGCAGAAGCACAGGAAGACCCGGAGCTTGTTACGGGTACGTTTCTTATTGATGAAAAACCTGCTTATGTTTTATTTGATTCGGGTGCGGATAGAAGCTATATGAGTAGAGATTTTTGTGCTAAATTGAATTGTCCATTAACGCCTTTGGATAATAAGTTTTTACTCGAATTAGCAAACGGTAAATTTATTACAGCGGATAAAATATGTCAGAACCGAGAAATTAAATTAGTTGGCGAAACGTTTAAGATTAAATTGATACCAGTAGAGTTAGGGAGTTTCGATGTGATAATTGGCATGGATTGGTTGAAAAAGGAGAGAGCAGAGGTTGTATGTTACACAAACATGATTCGCATTATACGCGAAAAAGGAAAACCCATAATGGTGTACGGAGAAAAGAGCAACGCGAAGTTAAATCTTATTAGTAGCTTGAAGGCGCAAAAACTAATAAGAAAAGGTTGCTATGTCATTTTAGCACACATTGAGGAAGTCAAAACCGAAGAAAAGAACATCAGTGATGTTCCCGTCGCAAAAGAATTTCCCGATGTATTTTCGAAAGAATTACCGGGACTACCTCCACATCGATCCGTTGAATTTCAAATAGATCTTGTACCCGGAGCTGCACCAATAGCTCGTGCTCCATACAGACTCGCACCCAGCGAAATGAAGGAATTACAGAACCAATTACAAGAACTTTTGGAATGTGGTTTCATTCGACCAAGCACATCACCATGGGGAGCTCCTATTTTGTTTGTCAAGAAGAAAGATGGTACATTTAGATTGTGTATCGACTACCGAGAGTTGAACAAAGTTACCATCAAGAACCGTTATCCACTACTGAGAATCGACGACTTATTCGATCAACTGCAAGGTTCGTCGGTTTATTCGAAGATCGATTTACGTTCTGGGTATCATCAAATGCGGGTGAAGGAGGATGATATTCCAAAGACTGCATTTAGAACACGTTATGGTCATTATGAGTTTATGGTAATACCGTTTGGTTTAAATAACGCACCAGCCGTGTTCATGGACCTCATGAACTGAGTGTGTGGACCATACCTTGACAAGTTTGTCATTGTTTTCATCGATGACATACTCATTTACTCAAAGAATGATCAAGAGCACGAAGAACATTTGAGAAAAGTGCTAGAGATGCTGAGGAAAGAAAATTGTACTCTAAGTTTTCAAAGTGTGCATTTTGGTTGGAAGAAGTTCAATTCCTCGGTCACATAGTGAATAAAGAAGGTATTCAGGTGGATCCGGCAAAGATTGAAACCGTTAAAAAATGGGAAACCCCGAAAACTCCGAAACATATACGTCAATTTTTAGGATTGGCTGGTTACTACAGAAGATTCATCTAAGATTTTTCCAAAATAGCAAAACCCTTGACTGCATTAACGCATAAAGGGAAGAAATTTGAATGGAAGAATGAGCAGGAGAAAGCGTTTCAATTGTTGAAGAAAACGTTAACTACGGCACCTATATTGTCATTGCCTGAAGGGAATGATGATTTTGTGATATATTGTGACGCCTCAAAGCAAGGCCTCGGTTGTGTATTAATGCAACGAACAAAGGTAATTGCTTACGCGTCTAGACAATTGAAGATTCACGAGCAGAATTATACGACGCATGATTTGGAATTAGGCGCGGTTGTTTTTGCATTAAAAACTTGGAGGCACTACTTATATGGGGTCAAAAGTATTATATATACCGATCACAAAAGTCTCCAACATATATTTAATCAGAAACAACTAAACATGAGGCAACGTAGGTGGATTGAATTGTTAAATGATTACGATTTTGAGATTTGTTACCACCCGGGAAAGGCGAATGTGTTAGCCGACTCTTTGAGTAGAAAAGGCAAAGAACCTATGTGGGTAAAAGCTATGAATATAATTATTCGTACTAACCTTACTACTCAAATAAAGGAGGCGCAACAGGGAGTTTTAAAAGAGGGAAATGTGAAGAATGAAATACCCAAAGGATCGAAAAAACATCTTAATATTCTGGAAGACGGAACCCGGTATAGGGCTGAAAGAATTTGGGTACCAAAATTTGGAGATGTGAGAGAAATGGTACTTAAGGAAGCACATAAAACCAGATATTCGATACATCCCGGAGCGGGGAAGATGTACAAAGATCTCAAGAAACACTTTTGGTGGCCGGGTATGAAAGCCGATATTGCTAAATACGTAGGAGAATGTTTGACGTGTTCTAAGTTCAAAGCTGAACATCAGAAACCATCAGGTCTACTTCAACAACCTGAAATCTCGGAATGGAAATGGGAAAACATTACCATGGATTTCATTACTAAATTGCCAAGGACTGCAAGTGGTTATGATACTATTTGGGTAATAGTCGATCGTCTCACCAAGTCAGCACACTTTCTGCCAATGAGAGAAGATGATAAAATGGAGAAGTTAGCACGACTATACTTGAAGGAATTTGTCTCCAGAAATGGAATACCAATCTCTATTATCTCTGATAGGGATGGCAGATTTGTCTCAAGGTTTTAGCAAACGTTACAACAAGCATTGGGGACTCGTCTAGACATGAGTACTGCCTATCATCCACAAACTGATGGGCAAAGTGAAAGGACGATACAGACTCTTGAAGACATGCTACGAGCATGTGTTATTGATTTTGAAAACAGTTGGGATCGACATCTACCGTTAGCAGAATTTTTCTACAACAACAGTTACCACTCGAGTATTGAGATGGCACCGTTTGAGTCACTTTATGGCAGAAAGTGCAGGTCTCCGATTTGTTGGAGTGAAGTGGGGGATAGACAAATTACGGGTCCATAAATTATCCAAGAAACTATCGAGAAAATCATTCAAATTCAACAACGGTTGAAAACCGCTCAAAGTCGACAAAAGAGCTACGCGGACAGTAAAAGAAGGGATATAGAATTTGAAATTGGTGACATGGTCATGCTTAAGGTTTCACCTTGGAAAGGCGTTGTTCGATTTAGTAAACGGGGGAAATTAAATCCGAGGTACATTGGACCATTCAAGATTATTGATCGTGTCGGACCAGTAGCTTACCAACTTGAGTTACCTCAACAACTCGCGGGTGTACATAACACCTTCCACGTCTCGAATTTGAAGAAATATTTTGCTAAAGAAGATCTCACCATTCCATTAGACGAGATTACAATTAACGAAAAACTACAATTCATTGAAGAACCCGTCGAAATAATGGATCGTGAGGTTAAAAGACTTAAGCAAACTAAAATACCAATCATTAAGGTTCGATGGAATGCTCGTAGAAGACCCGAGTTCACCTGGGAGTGTGAAGATCAAATGAAGCTGAAATACCCGCACCTATTTCCAGAAGATGCATCAACACCTTCAACAACTTAAAATTTCGGGACGAAATTTATTTAACGGGTAGGTACAGTAGTGACCCGAACTTTTCCATGATTATATATTAAATGAAATTGATATTTACATGATTAAATGTTTTCAACATGTTAAGCAATCAAACTTGTTAAGACTTGATTATTTGAAATGAGTTTCATGTAGACAATTGACCACCCAGTTTGCTTGATGATTCACGAACGTCATAACTTGTGTTAATTATATTATCGTTTTATTTTTTTTATGATTTAAGTTTTTATTTATATATATATATATATATATATATATATATATATATATATATATATATATATATATATATATATATATATATATATATATATATATATAAGAAGAAATACAATTAAATCAAAGATGTACAAGTAAAACACTATTTGCTACAGTAAAACACTATTTGCTACAGTAAAACACTATTTGCTACAGTAAATACTATTTGCTACAGTAACACACTATTTGCTACAGTAAATTTTCACTTTTCTACAGTAAAATACTATTTGCTACAGTACTATTGCTACAGTGAGCACAATTTACTCGTATTCAATCCGTATTCGTACTCGTACAATACCCAGCCTCTAGATGTATATACTATTGATATATACACTTCAATGATCAGCTCTTAGCAGCCTTAATGAGTCACCTAAACATGTGGGAACCATCATTTGGCAACTAGCATGAAATATCTAACAAAAATACAAACTAATGGAACCTTATATTCAAGGGTAGGATCACGTTTTTCTTCACCAACATAACACTTTCATTTTTCAACTTTCATGCATCAAACTTATCTCTCTCTTGTTCTCTCTTGATGTTCTAAGTGTTCTTCATCACCTTCATCAAAAATCTAGCTCAATCTAGCTCATAAATCCTAATCTAGATCAACTTACAAAACAACTACTTAAGAACACACCAAAAACACTTTCAAGTTTACTAGCTTACTTCCAATCTTACAAATTCATTTCAAGTGATCATCTAATCTCAAGAAATCTTTCTTATTTACAGTAAGATATCTTTCTAATTCAAGGTAATACTCATATTCAAACTTTGATTCAATTTCTATAACTATAACAATCTTATTTCGAGTGAAAATCTTACTTGAACTTGTTTTCATGTCATGATTCTACTTGGATATATATGTACACATTTGTTATAGGTTCGTGAATCGACCAGTGGTCAAGTCTTATTTTCAACGAAGGAAAAAGCTGTGAAAGTGAGTTATAGTCCCATTTTTTATTATCTAATATTTTTGGAATGAGAATACATGTAGTTTTTTAAATGTTTTACAAAATAGACACAAGTACTTGAAACTACATTCTATGTTGGATTATGAATACCGAATATCGCTCTTTTTAGCTTGGTAACCTAAGAATTAGGGAACAGTACCCCTAATTGACGCGAATTCTAAAGATAGATCTATGGGCCTAACAAACCCCATCCGAGGTACGGATGCTTTAGTACTTCGAATTTTATACAGACGAGAGGATTCTGTTATACAGGCGAGAGGATTCTGTTTTGGGGATATTCTATATGCATTTTGTTAATGTCGGTTACCAGGTGTTCATCATATGAATGATTTTACCTTAATGCAGACGAGAGGATTCTGCTTGAGGATTATGTTTATAAAATGAAATCTTGTGGTCTATTATTATTACAATTTGATATATATAGATTAAACCTATAACTCACCAACATTTTGTTGACGTTTTTAAGCATGTTTATTCTCAGGTGATTATTAAGAGCTTTCGCTGTTGCATGCTAAATTAAGGACAAGAATTGGAGTCAGCATACTTGTATAATATTGTTTAAAAACTGCATTCGAAGACTTAAGTTATTGTGTAATATTATTGTAAACCATTATGTAATGGTCGAGTGAAAAAGCTATATTTTAGATTATCATTATTTGATAATCTTCGTAATGTTTTAAACCTTTATCGATAAAATAAAGGTTATGGTTTATTTTAAAAACGAATGCAGTCTTTGAAAAACGTCTCATATAGAGGTCAAAACCTCGCAACGAAACCAATTAATATGAAACGTTTATAATTGATATGAACGGGACATTTTAAATAATAATAATTTCAAATAATAATAATAATAATAATAATAATAAGAAGAAGAAGAAGGAGGAGAAGAAGAAGAAGAAGAAGAAGAAGAAGAAGACTAGTTCCTGTTATTTTCTCTGGCGGCTCACAATCGTAAGCCAAGAAGCACACTGAATTTATTTGAATTAAATCCATATGCAAAATTTTGTAGGTGTCCGTCAAAAGCAAATAGTGAGCAACTATCGAATTTTCTTTCTAGTTTTTTTTATATTCAATCTCAATATGATCATATCATACTATATAGGTATAATTAAAACTCTTGAAGGCTTTATTTGTATTGGACTTGTGTTTAATTAAATAAATGAACTTAACTAATTAAATTAATTCAAGAGTCCATTAATTATTAACCCTTATATACTAAATGTGGTGGAAACATTTGTAGTTTTATTTATAACCGATTGTAGTTTTGATTTTGCGTTCACATTACAACCGGTCCCTCAACTTTGGCTATGTTTACACAACGGCCCCTCAAATTTACACTTTCTCAGAGGTAAAAAGTGTAAATATATAATTTTATTAAAACAAAACAAAACAATTCCACCCAAATTTATAACGGACCATATATTCTCGCTCGGGGCGAGTTAAATTTTTTCGAGACCACCGTTCAACTTAAAAAAATCTTAGGAACCCAACGGGACTAATTATACGCGAAAAGGACACTTCTTAAAAAACGCTAAACAAAACGACAGCCCGTATCTTTTCCCTCGCAGCGAGTTAAATTTTTTCGACATGAGCGTCATACTCGAAATAATTTTATGAACGAAACAATAAAAAGTACGTTTGAAACAGACACTTTTTAAAAAACGCTAAAAATAATGACAGCCCGTATATTCCTGCTCGCCGCGAGTTATTTTTGTTCGCCAGCTCCGTCAGACTCGAAATATTTTTATCAACAAAACGAAAATAACTACGTTCGCACCGGACAGATTTTAGAAAACAGTAAAGACTACAATACCAACAACGGCGCTTAACACATGAAGCGTTTTCCCTTCTATAAATACATAAAGCTACGTTAAATATGAATATGCAGGCCGAAAGTCCCCGCCGCATCGCGCGGGCCGGACCCGGACTAGTTTAATTAACAAGACAAGTCCAATATTCATATCTCCTTTTAATTCTCAATACTTATATATATATATATATATATATATATATATATATATATATATATATATATATATATATATATATATATATATATATATATATATATATATATATATAGGGGCATGATCAATGGGGAAGTAACCAATCGGAGGGAAGCGGGGGGAAGCAAAAAAAAAAAAATTTCGTTTTTTTTGGAATTTTTTTTCAGGCATCAAGATCACACGAAAATATGAACATTGTAAGAACCGAATAATAATTGTATATTGGTGTAAATAGTGTACATAAAGTGTGGTCTGCAGAGTGTAATTAAACAGAAGCAGAACTGGTTCAGACCACATGTGCGCGCCGCACACTATTAAGTGTACGCGTGGCACACTCCTCATGTTGATAGATTTCTGCTTTTAATTTAAGTTTAATGAGGGGCATGATGGTCCTTTCACTTGAGGCCGGTTTTAGGGCACTTATGGCCGGATTTTTGTTGGTTGATGCACATTCAACACAACCACCAACCTCATCTTCAATTCCACTTCAACCTAGAGAGAGAAAACAATTTATGTGAGAGAAAGCTTGAATCAAGGAGGAAGAAGCTTGATCCGGGTTAAAGCTCAAGTATTAAAGTTGTTCATCTAGTCGTTAGCTACGTTTTGGTTGTGGTGGTATGTTCTAACTTTGTTTTCCCTATTTTAATTTGTATAAGGGTTAGGGTTTGGGTTAGTGATGAACATAAAACCCATATTTGGTGATTTTGGGTGTTCTTGGGTAAGATTGAGTCATGAAGACTCAATAGTAACTAACCTAGGGTTTCAAAGTGTTAATTGTGATTTATGAGCTTAAAATGGTTTAGTTAATTACAAGCACACCTAGATGTTTAGTAAATGGGTGTATGTGGGATTGTGAATGACCCAAAATGGGTGTGTTGACCTTAAAGTGGTCAAATAGGTAATAATTGACCTAATTGGGTGAAATGGGTATGAATTACCCCTAAGTTTGTGTTAGTAAGAGTTAGTAGACTTTAAATCACTAGCTTTAGTGATTTAAGATGAGTCTTGGCCATTTAAGGGCGGTTTTGGCGTAATTGAGTTATTTAATGCAATTGGGTTATTAAATGCTTAAGTGTAAGTAATGTGGTTAGTTCCACAAGTTGTGTAGTGAATGTGTACTTTATGTATTAGGTACTTTGCTTTGAAGCTTTTGGAAGTGCATAAGCATCATCTTGGTGTTAAGGTGAGTGGAATAAGTATACATGTATGTATATAATGTATTTATTTGTAGGGACGGATATGTGTTGTCCTAGTTAGTGATATATGTTGTTGTACACTAACGGTTTCTAAGAACGGATATGTGTTGTCCGAGTTAGTGATATATGTTGTTGTACACTAACGGCTTTTATGAACGGATATGTGTTGTTCTAGTTAGTGATATATGTTGTTGTTCACTAACGGTTTCTAAGAACGGATATGTGTTGTCCGAGTTAGTGATATATGTTGTTGTACACTAACGACTTTTATGAACGGATATGTGTTGTCCTAGTTAGTGATATATGTCGTTGTACACTAACGGTTTTATGAACGGATATGTGTTGTCGTTCCGCCAAGGGTTAGTGATATATGTTGTTGTACGCTAACGGTTGTTATGAACACCGATGGGAAATTCGAGTACCATTCCTTTGTACGATTGGTTAACCATGATTGTATGTTGTGGTGTAGCATATTATATTGCTCGTGATAGGTGCTATTGTTATGCTAGTTCGTTGTCGGAGGGTAGTAGCATTATACTTGAGATTGGTATTGTGACGCCCCGTACAAAACCATCGTGTACGATTCGTCAACAACAGGATCTTTACACGGTCAAACACTACATGCTATTTGAAAACCAGTTTTGCATTCATAAAAAGATAGCGTTTACAAAAGATAACCTGCTTACTAGAAGCGTTAACATAAGTATGCGACCCAAAGGTCGTTACAATGCCATTATTTGAAAATAACATAAGTTACAAATGCCAGATAAAAGTTTCATGATTGAGACATCTATAAGTAATGCAGCGGAAATCTAACACAATAGGTCCATAACAGCAAGTCTATAACACCAAGACAGCAAGTCTAATAGCGAAAGCAACAACGTCTAAGCACCTGAGAAATACACGCTTAAAAGTTAACACGAATGTTGGTGAGCTATAGTTTGTTTGTAATTAGTAATGTAATGTAGACCACGAGATTTCAGTGCTTCAACCAGCAGTTTAAATCAATGTTTTGAAACAGTATGAACAGTATATGCTGAACCGTGGGCACCCGGTAACTAACTTAACGTAATAGTAATACCCCCTAAATGTACACTTGGCGAGTGCGTATGTCTTCGAAGTATCAAACAACCGTTAAATGCTAGCGCGACTAGCCCGAGTGGGGATGTCAAACCCTATGGATCCATATCTAATATTCGCGTTCACCGGTTCAAAACCAATGATTAAATGTTACCGTGCTAAGGGGAATCTTTATGCCGTTATATAACCCACACAGATGTAAAGTTTAAGTACTCGTGTCAAGTAAGTAAAACATAAAAAGCGCATGTATTCTCAATCCCAAAAATAGTATAAGTAAAAAGGGAAGCTATAACTCACAGTGATAAATGCGGTAAAGTCGATAATGAAAGTATGCAAGTAGTAAGTCGGTCCGAAAGGTCGTCAACACTTTTTAGAGAAAGAAAGACTAGAGAAAGAATTTGAGAGTAAGTGTGTGTGAAATGCAAATGAGAGCAAGCGCAAAATGGTTGAAATAAGGCTTGTATTTATAGGTGGTGAGGGTGTGGGTGGTGTCTCAAAACCGTGGGTTTAAGGGGGGGACAAGGGGGACAACCTTTTTCTTTTTGGTTAATGGTTGTCTAAAGTTGGTGCTTATGTTAGGATCCCATGCAACATTAAGGATAATGCTTGACAAAAATGATAGTATGTTCCCTATAATAAATGGGCATTTATCTTACTTATTAATGGGTCACTAGTTAATTATAATTGGGATAATTAGATAGTCCACTAACTAGTGTAGGGTTGGCTAAAGTCCAACAAAGTAGAAAGTCCAACAAGACTAACTAGTGTGCTCTAGTAAATTACTAAGCGTAATTAAGCATCCAAAAACCCATGTAATTGTTATTATAAAATAACAATTAGTATTTCGTAGTCGTAATATTCCGGTTACGACAAAAGTTAAACGTGTACCGAAATACATAGCTCGTTTCAAACGTCAAGTGACACCAACGGTCGTAAAAGCTTTCGGGGATCAAGTTAAGTGATTACATACTTAATAGCATGTTGTAAGGTATTAATGAAAGTAATTAATCATTAAATAAGATCTCAGAGCATAAACTAGCTCAGTATGCACATATACGCAGTTTCGTGAAAGCAGAAAGCACAAAAGCAAGTCGAAAAAGTCGGGTCGTTACATTACCCACCTATTAATGAAAATTTAGTCCCGAAATTTTGAGGTGTGACCCACAATGGTACCGTATTTGAATAAGAAGGAGCGTATCAAAGTCCCGAGAGATTCGTGGGCTCAAAAATGAGCGATTTACCATGAAAGGTACTTGGGCGTATAAGAGTAAGGATAGGTATATGCCATTAATTAAGTCTCTTGTCCTAAGAGATCAACAAATTGATTTCGTTTCTGGTTAACATGAGTATGTCATCTGAATATATATACCCACAAAAGGAAAGATGATGTTTTTAGCCCTACAGACATCTTCAGTAAGCTGGATGCATGAAATACATCATGAATGTTACCAAACTCATCTAAAACATTGAGCGCTTATGTCACAATACAAAGCTGACAGGTAGAATGGAAAACATGGTGATCATAACCATGCGATTTAATGTCTGAAGAGTGTTAGCCACGCATTTTACTAATCCCTTAATTTTGGAAGGTGACCATTGGTATAAAGAACCCGATATTTAAGAAACGTTTGTATGCAATGCCAGCCATAATTATTTATAGTGTCTTCGGAATGGTCTGAACGAACAATGAAGGATATCACACAGTTTACCATACTGCAGGTAAACTTATCCTTAGATGGAATAAAAGCACAGTTCCATAATGTAACTTTATCCTTTCAGTTACATGTTGAAGTTAGGGTTAACATTAATCTAGAACAACGTATAGTTGTAACCAATGAAGGATGAAATATATAGAGTAACCACATCAGTGTCGTAGATGTTATAAGCAGTCCCTTCCAAGAGGATAACAAGATTCATAGATTCCTAAAGTATCTTACACTACAATTCTGAAAGAAAATCGCACGAAAGGTGTGGTCCTTGAACGAGAGTGAACTCTTCGAGCGGTTTGTTCTGAATTTATCCTTATACTTAAGGGGATGCGCGGATGAGAAGATACGTGAACTTTTGGTTCTAAAGAATGGTTTACTTCCAAGTGAAAAGAATCTCAAAAACGATTCCTTGTACCTCAACCTACTGATTCATAGAGATGATGTTTACGAGAGTGTTGCGATTAGCCATGAAATATTGAGAGTAGAAGCCCGCCTAGTTCCTTTCCTACAATAGGGTGACCACTGAGCGTACCTCAGAAAACGAATTTATCGGCCCACATTTTTGCCCTGTCTAACCTTAAAAGGATCATTTTATGAGCGCAAGCCATCTTAACAAATTTTGTAATACTGCCATCCAAAGTGGCTCAAGAGTTTTAACAAAGATCTTAATAGTACGCTCCATCTCTAAACGGAGGACGAGAAGAAGTGTGATCCATACATGGTGTAGACTAATACAAAAACCTTTAATGAAATCAACCAGGGAAATTTTGAAAAACCTTTAAACGTTTGTTGCGACAACATAACGGAACGAAGTTCTTAGTAAATTTAGAAGTATGTACAACGTGTACCATTTTGCACCAAAACTATTTGACTTAAGTTAAATAACTCGTTAAAGGAGCGACTTTTAAATAATTTGAAGGTATAACTTAGTATGTACTAACCCCAAATAAATAAAGGTAAGTTTATTAACCTAATTATATACATACATATATGATTTTACAAATCGCATAAGTGACAAAAAATTTTTATTACTTTCATTTGTCCATAAATCTCGTGATGACCGCATAAATAAACAACATGTAAAAATCAACGTGTAAAAATTTTGATAAACATAGTTTTTCGTATTTCAGAGGTTACGAGTATTGAGTGAAAATCTTTGAATCATCGGGTGACATGTTACTAGGTAATGAAAACTAATGATTTAAATGTAGTTTTGATAATTATCAGGACACAAGTCTTTGGACCAAAAATGTTCTCGTGTAAAGTCGTTGCTAAAAAGTGAGGTATGAAAGATAGAGCATGAGGACGAGAAGTTAATCGCTTCTTGACTTTGCAAAATGCCAAACAGGTTATGACTAATATTAAAGTCGGAATACTGATGGTGTTAATATCGCTAGATGAGAATTTGTTATAATAAGTCAGGACTTCGAGTTATGTAAGAAAGAGCATCGTTCCAACAGGCGTGGCAAATAATATCCTTGGGGTAACGCAATAGCTTTGAATGGTTTAAGTGTTAGTGAATGCCCGAAGGCTCTGCATGACGTTGTAGTAAGTGCCTTATCACATACACACACACATGAATTTCTCAATTTCAACGGTTGTCAGACTTCATGATGACTTGGATACGAATAAGCAACGAAAAATTTTATATAATAAGCAACGAAAATCTTATAGAAATCGTTTAAGGTGACAACGTAAGAAAAGAAACGAAATTCTTAGTAAACTAGGGTTATGTACAACACGTACCATTCAAAGTAAGATATCTTTTGAATAGAAGATTTGATTTGTAAAAGTGAAAGTAAAATTTCATATGTATTTGTTAAAATGAGTGACCGTTTACTTTATTTTATAACATGTACGATTTCAAAATTTTGAACGAATGGAAAATATACTAAATTTACTTTTATAAAACTTTGAGAGGATCGTACCGTAAAATAGTGTGTGAAAAATTTGGGCAAACAAAATTTTCATATTTCGGAGGTTACAAGTTGGAAAAAGATTGATGAGGATTGAGTAAAAGATTTTGAAAATTTCAGGTGATCTTTGAGGTAATAAAATCCATTGAGTTTAAATGTGGTTGATGACTATTGGTAGGGCATAAGTCTTTCGACCAAAAATGCTTAAGTGTAAAGTTGTTGCTTATAAGTGAGATACGAAAGGGAGAGTATGAGGACGGGAATTTACTACCCATTGGTTTTAGAAATTTCGAACTGATATGACTAATATCGAAGTAAGAAGAATGATGTTATGATTATCATCGAATAAGATATTTATTGGAATAAGTTAGGATTCAGAGTCGCGTAAGAATGAGTATCAAATAAGATTCTTGGCTAGTCCTTAAGATAGAATTCGAATCGCCGAAGTGACGGGATACAATTTCCTTTATGTATCGTTGTGCAAGTCTGTCGATTGTATCAGTTTCTTTCATGGCTAGAAAGTGAGCAGATTTAGTGAGATGGTCAATAATAACCCAGATAGTGTTCTAACCACCTTACTGTTTTCGGTAGCTTCGTGATGAAATCCATTGTTATTCCTTCTCATTTCCATTGTGGGATTTCAGGCTGTTGAAGTAACCCAGATGGCTTTTGGTATTCGGCTTTTCCCTTTTGTGCCTTCATGCAACTAATAAGGTTTAGCTTCGGCTACTTCTCTCCTCGTAAACTATTAATGGTTCGCCATTCTCGCGAGGTATATGAATAATCTTCTCACTATAAATAACCTTCACTTTCATCCTTAAAAGCCAGCCCGTTCCAACTATTTCATCAAAGCTTCCCAACTTGATGAGTATTAGGTTAATCCTAAAGTCCATTCCAACTTTTATATCAAGCTTCCTGATTTAATGAGTATTAGGTTTATTTTAAGGTTCATTCCAACCAAATCTTATTATACTATCGCGAAAAAAAAAATTCTATCAACCTTCTCAAATAACATTTGTTTATGCATAGGTAACTAAACCTTTCCACTACTTCATTAAGATTTCCAAGTTTTGTTGACATGAGGTCATCTCCAAATGACCCACCTATTAACTTTAAGGTACTACCTTAAATTATTACCCTATCTCTGCCAGCTTACTATTAGCTTGTCCTATAGAATACTTAACACTCATGGTTGTTAATGGCTTATTAGTTATAACATTAAGGTTCTTAGATATAAGATTTCTATCACTCAAGTATTAAACAACTTCAAGACAATAAAACGTTGTGACGAAACGTACCCAAACTAAAATCAGGATCCACGCGAGTCTCCATAGCTGAGATAACGATTGCTCTATCGCAAGTAAGTCCAAAGTTTTTCCTATTTGTGAACTTTTTCCTTAAGTGTACAGGGTGTCTATATCGATAACAAATTTTCGGGTTATCAATTCTGCAATCAAGGCCCTCCTTGTACAGTGTCTGGGCTACGTGGTTATTCTTTCCCCACCTCGAACAGACCATATTACGTATACTCAAGTGGTTCCTACCAAAATTTTCTTTGAATCACTTCATATTCCTTATATAGTAACATTGGGACTTCTGCATGATTCACTTTCAATATAACCACGCTGGCCTGGCGTCATTATATTGTACTAAATCGTACATCCATTCCAATATCACTCAATATGGTCAATGTAACGTGATCACTTCCAGTTCTACTCAATTTCATTTAACGGTGCTTTATCTATGCTATCTCAAAACAAATTCTACATAATTAATCTGATGGTTTCTCGATGTGGGTGTGTAGGTTCCGTAGGTCATGCATTAATGCCTAAAGGTCCCGGAATTTCTTCAAAATGTTCGGGTTCAGGTATCGTCGTTAGGTTCCTTTCTAAAAATTCCATCTGGGTCTCATGTCGAACTGTACGTGTAGCAAGTAGTAATACGATATGTCTTGAGGTGACTCCCAAGTCTTCGGGTATGGCTGTGCATCAGTAGATGACACTCTGACCTTGTGAAAGGAGATGCCTTCCTGACTTCTCCAATGCCTTATAAGTGTCAGGGACCTAAGTCCAGAAGTGTCGTTAGATCGTCGAGTATTTGGTGGAGAATGGAAGAGATAAGTGACGGTTATGAAAGTGTACGGGATACGAGTCATCTTGCAGAAACTGAGCATCATTCTAATGTTCATACTTTGTACGTGGCTAATTAGGGTGAGCTCGGGATGCGGTTAATCCAACAAGTCCTCACATATCTCCTCCTCCGAGGATCAACTTTAGTGGGCGTATATTCCGAGGGGTACTCCTCCTAGATTACGTGAAGTAACGTTTCGATCTCTGGAACGGTGGAACGGTAGTAACAGGTGGATTACAATACTAATCCCTAGGGTTAGACGAGCGGGAAGGGTTTCAGAAAAACATCTGAACTAGGAAGGATAAGTTCTCCAAGTCGGTACAGCGAATAACAGGCATGTAGCAAGAACATAATCAGGCATAATAACTACAGCAGTCTAGATCATCTACAGCAGTACATAACATGGCAATAATAACAGTACTAAGCAGAAGTAACATGCAATCAAAATCAGATAGTAGCATGCAGTAGCGAGAATAGCAATAACTTACAACAAGTTCACATAGTAGTAAAACGAAGCGGTAGCATGCAGTAAGTTCATACAGCAGTAGAAGTAAGCAGTAGCATGCAGTAGTAATAAGCAGTAATATGCAGTAATATCTATCAGTAGCATGCAGCAGTTTCACAGAAATAAGTAAACGAGCAAGTTGTAGATTAGTCCTATTAGCTAATCCTACTCGACTCGGTCAAGACTCACTAATGCAACCTAATTCCTTACAACTAATGCTCTGATACCAAATGTGACGCCCCGTACAAAACCAGCGTGTACGATTCGTCAACAACAGGATCTTTACACGGTCAAACACTATGTGATGACCCGGGAATTTCTGACAAAATTTAAACTTAATCTTTATATGTTTCCGACACGATAAGCAAAGTCTGTTAGGTTGAGTCTCAAAATTTTGAACTGTTTTCATATATTCAATTGACCTTCGACTGTTCTCGACGATTCACGAACAACTAATTGTAAATAGATACATGTATATTTAAATATATATATAATAATTTGAAATATTAATTGAAATAATATATGAGTTAATTGTTGGAAAATGAATGATTTCGAGCTTAGTTAGTAAACGTCAGTAACACTCGGTTGATGTTTTGTTAGTTTTAATATGGATATTGTACATGTTCATGTTGGATTGAAATAAAAGTTGGACTGTAAATTGATTACGAAGATTTTAGATTAAATATTAATACTCCGTACATATAAATTGGGACAGAAAATAAATAATTTCCGAACCTTTTTGATCAGGTTTCAAACAGTTAATGAGTGAAATAATTAAATATATTTAATCTAAAAGTTTAGGATTTTTAGGAACACTTTTATAGTTTAACTGTTTAGCAATGAACCACATTATTTCACAGTCCCCGAAAACTGTCGGTTGTATAAGTTAAATGAAAACCTACTTTAGTGTATCTATCTTTGAAATTCACTTCACTGATTACTAACTTTTATTATTATATTATAATTATTTTATTATTATTAATTATTATTAATATTATAATTATATAATATATGTGTATGTACGTAGTTTAGAGAGGAGATAAATAAATAGAAATAACATCACACCCTCACCATCTATTTATTTATGTATCATCCTCTTGTTTTCGGTCGACTAAAGCACCACTTCCATCACCACCATAACAACCGTCGTAAACCACCACTACCATTAGAATCACCATGAACCGTACACCACCTTTGAAACACCCATCACACTTCTTTGCTCCATTCTTTAGTTTTAATCACCCTAAACCACAGAGTAAATGCCACCATCACAACCTTCACACCATCGACCATCATTCAAACACCATTAGCACCTCAACCCACGACCATCACAATCAACTGCTCGACTTTTCTTTCTATTTTAATCACCACCGACGACCACCTACTGCAACTTCTGTTATGTACTTCTGTTTCATTCCATTGTTACTACTGCAACTGCTTTTGTTTCCTAGTTTGTTTGCATCCAATACCCACAAGAACCACTCTCTCTTCTCTCTCTTGTCTAACCAAACCCGTCAACATAACCCATCACAAGCCACCAATCTAACACCCACTTTAACTGCTCCTGCTGCGTCATGTTTTCTGTTTAAAACCGAACCAAGGTTGCTGCTGTTAACAGCCACTAACCATCATTAAATAACCACCACTTCACTCCACAACACCCTTTGTGGTTCGCTACTGTTACGTTATATATTTTTCATGTTTGGGAACGATGGAGATGATGTAATATTCGAGTTAATTATTAAACTGTCACTCGCTTGTTTTTTTTTCTGTTTTACAACCCATCACCACGAAACCCACTTGAGAAGATGATGAATAGTGAATCGAAAAGATGATGATTTCGTTGTAATAATGAATGATATTAACGACTATAAAAAAGAAAGATGTTACAAGTATAACAGATGACATAACAGAAAAGGAACGTGGTTGTCTGTTTGATTCTGATCGGAAAAAAAAAGATATAAACAAACACCAACGTTCTTTAATTTAATCAGTAAACGAACTGGGTTGTTTTGTTTTATGTTTTGGGCTGCGAATATGTTGGGTATGTGGGCTGCTATGTTTAAATTTCCAAATTGGGCCAAGTTATGGAGGGCATACGGATTATATAGATAAAAGCAGCGTATTAAAAGAGAAAGAAATAAACAGCAGGATGGTTTGTGACGATGTGAGGGTATCGAGAGGTCTCGGGTTCGAGTTCGGGGGATGCCATGTTATTTTTTTGAAAACCCATTTCACTGAAGGTAGTTTTCTAATTCTATTATTATTATTATTAATTATTATTATGATTATTATTATTGTTGTTGTTCTTATTATTAGTAATATAATTATTAGTATTATTATCATTATTATTATTGATACTAACATTAGAATATATTTAGTATTATTATTAATATTATCCTTTATGTATTAATATTAAGTATTATTAATTTTAATATTATTATCATAATGAAATTTAATATATTTATCATTAATATTATTCGTATCATCATACTCGTAATTATTATTATTATCATTATTATTATTATTATTAGTATTATAAGCCTTACTAATATTATTATTATTATTTTTACCATTATTAGCACTACAAATATATTATTATTACTATCATTATCATTATAAGTAGTTTTATTAATATTAAAAATCATTAATCTTACTATCAGTAACAGTAAGATTAATATTTTTACAATTATTATTATTAATATCATGATATTTATCACCAAAAGAATTATTAACATTATTACCCTTATTTGTAATATTAAGTATTATAATCATTTTTACCAATAATAATATAATGTTAGTATCAATATAATTACTAGTTTTAACAAACAAATGATATATGTATAAAATATATCTAATACACATAACTTAACTATATTAATATATCTATATATAAAATGAAAATATATATATAATGAAACTTCTTAATCTACTACATATATAAATAATCACTAATAATAATATAAATATTGTTCGATTACAAGAATATGTTTTAATACATATATGAATTATATAGGTTCGTGAATCCGAGGCCAACCTTGCATTGTTTAGTTGTTCAATATCATTATATGTATTTTTACTACAAAATACATTATGGTGAGTTTCATTTACTCCCTTTTTAAATGCTTTTGCAATATATATTTTTGAGACTGAGAATACATGCGCTGCTTTTATAAATGTTTTACGAAATAGACACAAGTAATCGAAACTACATTATATGGTTGAATTATCGAAATCGAATATGCCCTTTTTATTAGGTCTGGTAATCTAAGAATTAGAGAACAGACACCCTAATTGACGCGAATCCTAAAGATAGATCTATCGGGCCCAACAAGCCCATCCAAAGTACCGGATGCTTTAGTACTTTGAAATTTATATCATGTCCGAAGGAGGATCCCGGAATGATGGGGATATTCTTATATGCATCTTGTGAATGTCGGTTACTAGGTGTTCAATCCATATGAATGATTTTTGTCTCTATGCATGGGACGTATGTTTATGAGAATTGGAAATATGAAATCTTGTGGTCTATTAAAATTATGAAATGATTCTTTATGATAAACTAATGAACTCACCAAACTTTTTGGTTGACACTTTAAAGCATGTTATTCTCAGGTATGAAAGAAGTCTCCTGCTGTGCAATTGCTCATTTTAAAGATATTCTTGGAGTCATTCATGACATATTTCAAAAGACGTTGCATTCGAGTCGTTGAGTTCATCAAGATTATTATTAAGTCAATTATAGTTAGATATATTATAAAATGGTATGCATGCCGTCAACTTGCGATGAAATGAAAGATTGTCTTTTCAAAAACGAATGTAATGTTTGTAAAATGTATCATATAGAGGTCAAGTACCTCGCGATGTAATCAACTGTTGTGAATCGTTTATAATCGATATGGACTTCGTCCGAATGGATTAGGACGGGTCATCACAGTTGGTATCAGAGCAGAGGTCTTAGCAAACCAGGTCTTGCATTAGTGAGTCTAACTGATAGTCCTTAGGATGCATTAGTGAGTCTGGACTTCGACCGTGTCTGCATGTCAAAAGTTTTGCTTATCATTTCTAGTCGAAAATCCTCTGTTATCCTCCTTAGGAAATTACCTGCTTATCATTCTTAGTCTAGACACATCTTACTACAATGATTGCATGAATAGTGTATAGACAAAATTTGTATCTTAGCGTATCTGCTAATTCATATCTTAGCATATCTGTTACTGTAGACTTTGCCTGAAAACTTCCGTAGATTTCTCCGTAACTTATGGGATTTTTGTATTATATATGCATATGTAAATTATGTAGTGCAGGGTACTAATCTACATCCTATAATCTATTTCTTATCGAAAATCCTTCATTTGATCGTACGAGATGAATCCATCAACCAGTTCGAGTCCCTCAGTTTCTGATAGCTATTCCAATAGTTGTTCCGATAGCTATTCCGACATGGATATTCACCTAAGCTCCGAAAGCAGTGTCACCAGAATGAATCAAACAATCATCCATCCTCAATTCATCTGATGGGTTCGTGATCGACTTAATTAATGGAGACGCGAAGAAGGCGACCCCCTCCATCAACCGAATTTACCTCTTGGCAATGAATATGAAGCACTTACCGGCGAACCTATCCGAAACACCATTTTCAGTCTCATTTCCAGGGTAGCTCAACAAGATTATATTCTATCCACAATTCTGAACCTTATTCATCCGGTCGTTCTGACCGACAATCATCCTGACTAATAAGTCAACGAACTTTGAGCTCGAATAATCAATTCGGAGAATATGGTGCAAAATGTACCAGCTTCAGCAACATCACCGGCACCAACAGTACCATCAGTAACAGCACCAGTACCATCAACAATCCAAGTTTCAACATCACACGTCTCAACCTCGCAATCTATACCTAAAGCATAATCATCGTTCTACAAATCATTCTACATAAACTATCTTCGTTCTTCATGGCGATTATGTAATTTCTAAAGTCTTAGAGATTATTTATTCTAGCTCAAACCGAAAATCAAATGAGTTTAATATCATATTGACTCATTAAATCCATGATTACATCTGAAGAAAATATATATGTATATATGTTTTCATAAAGATTGTAATTAAAAATCCTTTTGTACAAACTGTAAATGATGAAAATATTTTAACGGGTAGGTAATACCCGAGGAATATTTAGATTGCACATTAATAAGTTACACTGTACATTCTTCGAATCTAATTCAACAGTTATTTATTATCCTACTAACATCCACATATATACGTATCCGTTCACCACAGAATAATCATTCAATTTCATATTTGGATTTTGACCCATCAGAATCCAACAAGTGGCATAATGAAGAAAACATTTGACAAAATAAAATTTGTTAGAAACAGACAAATTAACTATGAGGAATTTTGTTAAGAATTCACGCTAACAAAATCCTAGCTAACTGTTCCTAGCTAACTTTTAATTCCGTATTTCATTTATTTATCTCAATTTATTTATCACAATTTAATTATCGCAATTTAAATTCTCGCAATTTTATTATCGTCATTTAATTTCTGTTATTTACTTTACGCACTTTATTTATCATTATTTAATTTCTGTTATTTAGTTTACGCACTTTAAATATCGGGACACGTATACAAGGTTTTGACATATCATCTCGACGCATTTATATATATTATTTGGAATAACCATAGACACTCTATATGCAGTAATAATCGAGTTCTCTAAACAGGGTTGAGGTTGATTCTACAATAATATATATAATTTGAGTTGTGATCGAGTCTGAGACATGTACACGGGTCACGATACGTATTAATTAGTTCGAATATTATATATTAATTTATATATAATTATTAGACTATTAACAGAGAACTATCGACTGTGGACTAATGACATTGGACAATTAAAAATGAATTAAAATATTGATTATAACATATGAAACTAAACAATTCTTCAAGTTTGCCACTTGATTTCATCTTAAACCTCATTTGTATCTTAACGATTACAATCTGCGTTCAAACCTTTCATAATTCTTGAAAACACCTCGATTGAGAGGATGAAACAACCGCACTTCATCTACGGAAGAAAAGATTGATACGTATAGTTATGCACCTGAAAACACTCAGAACCCGAGTAAACGTTTAAAACGTATCTGAGCTAGCTCTTTTAGCATTGTTATTACCGAAAATAACTTTACAATCCCTTTCCAAAATTAGCCAATTTTGTCACAGCTTCAGCAAGTCAACTTCAACTTTTTGTTCGAAATAACCTTAATAACACCTTGATATATATATATGTGTGTGCTCTTTTATTGTTACCAGAGAACCTTTTATATTCCACCATATTACCAGCAGATGTATCAGCAACTCGTTGCTCCTTGGCTCAAATCTCTACGACAAATCAATATATTTATCTATTGAAGTTTTATCATGAACTCCATATATTTATCTATTGAAGTCTTATCATGAATTCATCGGCACCTTGTAACGAGAATTGCCATACCGAATATCGGGAAATCAGCAATCAGTATTTTGAATCTCGCAGCGTTTCTACATCAAAAGTTATACATACATATAACATTTATCTCTTAGGATCATGATCTCTCATTCTGAAACTCTGAAAAGCACCCAGTCTACAAATCAATACCACAAATTCTGAAAAAAAAACTGAATACAGCGGCAAAAACTGTACACGACCTTAACCGTCGAAAGTTTGATGATAAAGAATGGAGTATTGGAAACATTCAATAGAAAATTTAGTACTGAGAAGCGGATTATGCGAAACTATGAAGGAAGCCGTGGATAAATCACAAAGAATAAGTTTAACTTCAAAGAATCCAAATAATTCAATGCCTGCTAAAGTCTTTAGCGAATATCTTGCTCCTTACCCTAAACCCTTGCGAACAATAGTCTCCATCATCCTCTGATCTTAGATATTCAAAGATATTATCGTGTCTTTCGTTATAAATATCCTCCATATTTCTGAAGATATTTTTTTTATAACTATTCTTATCTGAAATCATTAATCTCTTCGTGCTATCAGTGTTACATCATATAGAAACTGTTAGTTTCTATATTCTATAAACTTTCGAGCTTAAAATATGAATGTTATTGAAGTAATGTTGAGAACTGGTACATGAGTTAGTATAATATAATGACACTTGATCAACGTGATTATATTATAGTAAGTCATGCTGAGTTTCTAATGGAATGTGATGATTCACAGATCATAACGTCATCATGTGCCATGTTACATAACTCTTTCATTCTGCTTAACTTCTGAACATATCAAGAAAAATATATTCTTAATAGTACTATTCTCAGTGATTCTGGTAATTCGACAAATCAAATCGTTCTATTACGCTTCTTCTTGTTTAGAACATAAAGTCCGTTCAAAGTTACATACTTATGAATTCTGGACCGTTACTCGCTTTACTAGAGGACGAGAAGATAATAAAAAGGCAAAGAGCTCCAGAATATAAGAGAAAATATAAAGCCCAATAGCAACACGTAGGTTACAAACTGTGGATATTAATACGAATAGAAATATAAAGACACGGTATAATTAAGAATAGTATAACCCTAAGGGAGAAGTAGAAGAAAGCAGATTCCTCTGGTGGAAGTTAGAAAAGGAGAATGAATGTCGCGATAGTAAGGATGAGGACAAGGATCAGAACTGGATTAAGCATTTTTACAATCGTTTGAAAGCATGGATCGAGAAAGAAAGAATTGGAATGGTGGAAATTAATGGAATGGAAAAAGTTCATTTATAGTAAAAATACCAGACAGAGTAATCGATACAGATCATCGTATTTAATTATGGAGATCTTAATTTCCTTACTCGCCGAAGAGTCAAATCTTTTAGATTTCGAAGATTTTCTTTAAATCCCTTGAATTCCGGAATTCAACCAAGGTAACGTCAAAAGTTAAAACGAAACTTCATTTATTCATTTCACTCTTTTGTGATAGTTTCATTCGTTCTTTTTGAATAATCGAATTATTTTATCTGTATTATTCAATAATAATAAAACTCTATTTATCAGCTCATATTCGTCAGGAAAACATATTTAATGTTAGCCATGACGACCTCACTCAAATTTCGGGACGAAATTTCTTTAACGGGTAGGTACTGTGATGACCCGGGAATTTCTGACCAAATTTAAACTTAATCTTTATATGTTTCCGATATGATAAGCAAAGTCTGTTAGGTTGAGTCTCAAAATTTTGAACTGTTTTCATATATTCAATTGACCTTCGACTGTTCTCGACGATTCACGAACAACTAATTGTAAATAGATACATGTATATTTAAATATATATATATATATATATATATATATATATATATATATATATATATATATATATATATATATATAATTTGAAATATTAATTGAAATAATATATGAGTTAGTTGTTGGAAAATGAATGATTTCGAGCTTAGTTAGTAAACGTCAGTAACACTCGGTTGATGTTTTGTTAGTTTTAATATGGATATTGTACATGTTCATGTTGGATTGAAATAAAAGTTGGACTGTAAATTGATTACGAAGATTTTAGATTTGTCAAAAATATTTTTACCTTTTTAAGATTAAATATTAATACTCCGTACATATAAATTGGGACAGAAAATAAATAATTTCCGAACCTTTTTGATCAGGTTTCAAACAGTTAATGAATGAAATAATTAAATATATTTAATCTAAAAGTTTAGGATTTTTAGGAACACTTTTATAGTTTAACTGTTTAGCAATGAACCACATTATTTCACAGTCCCCGAAAACTGTCGGTAGTATAAGTTAAATGAAAACCTACTTTAGTGTATCTATCTTTGAAATTCACTTCACTGATTACTAACTTTTATTATTATATTATAATTATTTTATTATTATTAATTATTATTAATATTATAATTATATAATATATGTGTATGTACGCAGTTTAGAGAGGAGATACATAAATAGAAATAACATCACACCCTCACCATCTATTTATTTATGTATCATCCTCTTGTTTTCGGTCGACTAAAGCACCACTTCCATCACCACCATAACAACCGTCGTAAACCACCACTACCATTAGAATCACCATGAACCGTACACCACCTTTGAAACACCCATCACACTTCTTTGCTCTATTCTTTAGTTTTAATCACCCTAAACCACAGAGTAAATGCCACCATCACAACCTTCACACCATCGACCATCATTCAAACACCATTAGCACCTCAACCCACGACCATCACAATCAACTGCTCGACTTTTCTTTCTATTTTAATCACCACCGACGACCACCTACTGCAACTTCTGTTATGTACTTCTGTTTCATTCCATTGTTACTACTGCAAATGCTTTTGTTTCCTAGTTTGTTTGCATCCAATACCCACAAGAACCACTCTCTCTTCTCTCTCTTGTCTAACCAAACCCGTCAACATAACCCATCACAAGCCACCAATCTAACACCCACTTTAACTGCTCCTGCTGCGTCATGTTTTCTGTTTAAAACCGAACCAAGGTTACTGCTGTTAACAGCCGCTAACCATCATTAAATAACCACCACTTCACTCCACAACACCCTTTGTGGTTCGCTACTGTTACGTTATATATTTTTCATGTTTGGGAATGATGGAGATGATGTAATATTCGAGTTAATTATTAAACTGTCACTCGCTTGTTTTTTTTTTTTTCTGTTTTACAACCCATCACCACGAAACCCACTTGAGAAGATGATGAATAGTGAATCGAAAAGATGATGATTTCGTTGTAATAATGAATGATATTAACGACTATAAAAAGAAAGATGTTACAAGTATAACAGATGAAATAACAGAAAAGGAACGTGGTTGTCTGTTTGATTCTGATCGAAAAAAAAAGATATAAACAAACACCAACGTTCTTTAATTTAATCAGTAAACGAACTGGGTTGTTTTGTTTTATGTTTTGGGCTGCGAATATGTTGGGTATGTGGGCTGCTATGTTTAAATTTCCAAATTGGGCCAAGTTATGGAGGGCATACGGATTATATAGATAAAAGCAGCGTATTAAAAGAGAAAGAAATAAACAGCAGGATGGTTTGTGACGATGTGAGGGTATCGAGAGGTCTTGGGTTCAAGTTCGGGGGCTGCCATGTTATTTTTTTGAAAACCCATTTCACTGAAGGTAGTTTTCTAATTCTATTATTATTATTATTAATTATTATTTTGATTATTATTATTGTTGTTGTTCTTATTATTAGTAATATAATTATTAGTATTATTATCATTATTATTATTGATACTAACATTAGAATATATTTAGTATTATTATTAATATTATCCTTTATGTATTAATATTAAATATTATTAATTTTAATATTATTATCATAATGAAATTTAATATATTTATCATTAATATTATTCGTATCAACATACTCGTAATTATTATTATTATCATTATTATTATTATTAGTATTATAAGCCTTACTAATATTATTATTATTATTTTTACCATTATTAGCACTACAAATATATTATTATTACTATCATTATCATTATAAGTAGTTTTATTAATATTAAAAATCATTAATCTTACTATCAGTAACAGTAAGATTAATATTTTTACAATTATTATTATTAATATCATGATATTTATCACCAAAAGAATTATTAACATTATTACCCTTATTTGTAATATTAAGTATTATAATCATTTTTACCAATAATAATATAATGTTAGTATCAATATAATTACTAGTTTTAACAAACAAATGATATATGTATAAAATATATCTAATACACATAACATAACTATATTAATATATCTATATATAAAATGAAAATATATATATAATGAAACTTCTTAATCTACTACATATATAAATAATCACTAATAATAATATAAATATTGTTCGATTACAAGAATATGTTTTAATACATATATGAATTATATAGGTTTGTGAATCCGAGGCCAACCGTGCATTGTTTAGTTGTTCAATATCGTTATATGTATTTTTACTATAAAATACATTATGGTGAGTTTCATTTACTCCCTTTTTAAATGCTTTTGCAATATATATTTTTGAGACTGAGAATACATGCGCTGCTTTTATAAATGTTTTACGAAATAGACACAAGTAATCGAAACTACATTATATGGTTGAATTATCGAAATCGAATATGCCCTTTTTATTAAGTCTGGTAATCTAAGAATTAGAGAACAGACACCCTAATTGACGCGAATCCTAAAGATAGATCTATCGGGCCCAACAAGCCCATCCAAAGTACCGGATGCTTTAGTACTTTGAAATTTATATCATGTCCGAAGGAGGATCCCGGAATGATGGGGATATTCTTATATGCATCTTGTGAATGTCAGTTACTAGGTGTTCAATCCATATGAATGATTTTTGTCTCTATGCATGGGACGTATGTTTATGAGAATTGGAAATATGAAATCTTGTGGTCTATTAAAATTATGAAATAATTCTTTATGATAAACTAATGAACTCACCAACCTTTTTGGTTGACACTTTAAAGCATGTTATTCTCAGGTATGAAAGAAGTCTCCTGCTGTGCAATTGCTCATTTTAAAGATATTACTTGGAGTCATTCATGACATATTTCAAAAGACGTTGCATTCGAGTCGTTGAGTTCATCAAGATTATTATTAAGTCAATTATAGTTAGATATATTATAAAATGGTATGCATGCCGTCAACTTGCGATGAAATGAAAGATTGTCTTTTCAAAAACGAATGTAATGTTTGTAAAATGTATCATATAGAGGTCAAGTACCTCGCGATGTAATCAACTGTTGTGAATCGTTTATAATCGATATGGACTTCGTCCGGATGGATTAGGACGGGTTATCACAGTTGGTATCAGAGCAGAGGTCTTAGCGAACCAGGTCTTGCATTAGTGAGTCTAAATGATAGTCCTTAGGATGCATTAGTGAGTCTGGACTTCGACCGTGTCTGCATGTCAAAAGTTTTGCTTATCATTTCTAGTCGAAAATCCTCTGCTTATCCTCCTTAGGAAATTACCTGCTTATCATTCTTAGTCTAGACACATCTTACTGCAATGATTGCATGAATAGTGTATAGACAAAATTTGTATCTTAGCGTATCTGCTAATTCATATCTTAGCATATCTGTTACTGTAGACTTTGCCTGAAAACTTCCGTAGATTTCTCCTTAACTTATGGGATTTTTGTATTATATATGCATATGTAAATTATGTAGTACAGGGTACTAATCTACATCCTATAATCTATTTCTTATCGAAAATCCTTCATCTGATCGTACGAGATGAATCCATCAACCAGTTCGAGTCCCTCAGTTTCCGATAGCTATTCCGATAGTTGTTCCGACAGCTATTCCGACATGGATATTCACCTAAGCTCCGAAAGCAGTGTCACCAGAATGAATCAAACAATCATCCATCCTCAATTCATCTGATGGGTTCGTGATCGACTTAATTAATGGAGACGCGAAGAAGGCGACCCCCTCCATCAACTGAATTTACCTCTTGGAAATGAATATGAAGCACTTACCGGCGAACCTATCCGAAACACCATTTTCAGTCTCATTTCCAGGGTAGCTCAACAAGATTATATTCTATCCACAA
The DNA here is from genome assembly GCF_046630445.1 of Rutidosis leptorrhynchoides. NCBI lineage: Eukaryota > Viridiplantae > Streptophyta > Magnoliopsida > Asterales > Asteraceae > Rutidosis > Rutidosis leptorrhynchoides. The sequence continues at coordinate 40,162,672 of NC_092341.1, read as the reverse complement.
TTCTGAACCTTATTCATCCGCTCGTTCTGACCGACAATCATCCTGACTAATAAGTCAACGAACTTTGCGCTCGAATAATCAATTCGGAGAATATGGTGCAAAATGTACCAGCTTCAGCAACATCACCGGCACCAACAGTACCATCAGTAACAGCACCAGTACCATCAACAACCCAAGTTTCAACATCACACGTCTCAACCTCGCAATCTATACCTAAAGCATAATCATCGTTCTACAAATCGTTCTACATAAACTATCTTCGTTCTTCATGGCGATTATGTAATTTCTAAAGTCTTAGAGATTATTTATTCTAGCTCAAACCGAAAATCAAATGAGTTTAATATCATATTGACTCATTAAATCCATGATTACATCTGAAGAAAATATATATGTATATATGTTTTCATAAAGATTGTAATTAAAAATCCTTTTGTACAAACTGTTAATGATGAAAATATTTTAACGGGTAGGTAATACCCGAGGAATATTTAGATTGCACATTAATAAGTTACACTGTACATTCTTCGAATCTAATTCAACAGTTATTTATTATCCTACTTACATCCACATATATACGTATCCGTTCACCACAGAATAATCATTCAATTTCATATTTGGATTTTGACCCATCAGAATCCAACAAGTGGCATAATGAAGAAAATATTTGACAAAATAAAATTTGTTAGAAACAGACAAATTAACTATGAGGAATTTTGTTAAGAATTCACGCTAACAAAATCCTAGCTAATTGTTCCTAGCTAACTGTTAATTCCGTATTACATTTATTTATCTCAATTTATTTATCGCAATTTAATTATCGCAATTTAAATTCTCGCAATTTTATTATCGTCATTTAATTTCTGTTATTTACTTTACGCACTTTATTTATCATTATTTAATTTCTGTTATTTAGTTTACACACTTTAAATATCGGGACACGTATACAAGGTTTTGACATATCATATCGACGCATTTATATATATTATTTGGAATAACCATAGACACTCTATATGCAGTAATGATCGAGTTCTCTATACAGGGTTGATGTTGATTCTACAATAATATATATAATTTGAGTTGTGATCGAGTCTGAGACATGTACACAAGTCACGATACGTATTAATTAGTTCGAATATTATATATTAATTTATATATAATTATTAGACTATTAACAGAGAACTATCGACTGTGGACTAATGACATTGGACAATTAAAAATGAATTAAAATATTGATTATAACATATGAAACTAAACAATTCTTCAAGTTTGCCACTTGATTTCATCTTAAACCTCATTTGTATCTTAACGATTACAATCTGCGTTCAAACCTTTCATAATTCTTGAAAACACCTCGATTGAGAGGATGAAACAACCGCACTTCATCTACGGAAGAAAAGATTGATACGTATAGTTATGCACCTGAAAACACTCAGAACCCGAGTAAACGTTTAAAACGTATCTGAGCTAGCTCTTTTAGCATTGTTATTACCGAAAATAACTTTACAATCCCTTTCCAAAATTAGCCAATTTTGTCACAGCTTCAGCAAGTCAACTTCAACTTTTTGTTCGAAATAACCTTAATAACACCTTGATATATATATGTGTGTGCTCTTTTATTGTTACCAGAGAACCTTTTATATTCCACCATATTACCAGCAGATGTATCAGCAACTCGTTGCTCCTTGGCTCAAATCTCTACGACAAATCAATATATTTATCTATTGAAGTTTTATCATGAACTCCATATATTTATCTATTGGAGTCTTATCATGAATTCATCGGCACCTTGTAACGAGAATTGCCATACCGAATATCGGGAAATCAGCAATCAGTATTTTGAATCTCGCAGCATTTCTACATCAAAAGTTATACATACATATAACATTTATCTCTTAGGATCATGATCTCTCATTCTGAAACTCTAAAAAGCACCCAGTCTACAAATCAATACCACAAATTCTAAAAAAAAAAACTGAATACAGCGGCAAAAACTGTACACGACCTTAACCGTCGAAAGTTTGATGATAAAGAATGGAGTATTGGAAACATTCAATAGAAAATTTAGTACTGAGAAGCGGATTATGCAAAACTATGAAGGAAGCCGTGGATAAATCACAAAGAATAAGTTTAACTTCAAAGAATCCAAATAATTCAATGCCTGCTAAAGTCTTTAGCGAATATCTTGCTCCTTACCCTAAACCCTTGCGAACAATAGTCTCCATCATCCTCTGATCTTAGATATTCAAAGATATTATCGTGTCTTTCGTTATAAATATCCTCCATATTTCTGAAGATATTTTTTTTATAACTATTCTTATCTGAAATCATTAATCTCTTCGTGCTATCAGTGTTACATCATATAGAAACTGTTAGTTTCTATATTCTATAAACTTTCGAGCTTAAAATATGAATGTTATTGAAGTAATGTTAAGAACTGGTACATGAGTTAGTATAATATAATGACACTTGATCAACGTGATTATATTATAGTAAGTCATGCTGAGTTTCTAATGGAATGTGATGATTCACAGATCATAACATCATCATGTGCCATGTTACATAACTCTTTCATTCTGCTTAACTTCTGAACATATCAAGAAAAATATATTCTTAATAGTACTATTCTCAGTGATTCTGGTAATTCGACAAATCAAATCGTTCTATTACGCTCCTTCTTGTTTAGAACATAAAGTCCGTTCGAAGTTACATACTTATGAATTCTGGACCGTTACTCGCTTTACTAGAGGACGAGAAGATAATAAAAAGGCAAAGAGCTCCAAAATATAAGAGAAAATATAAAGCCCAATAGCAACACGTAGGTTACAAACTGTGGATATTAATACGAATAGAAATATAAAGACACGGTATAATTAAGAATAGTATAACCCCAAGGGAGAAGTAGAAGAAAGCAGATTCCTCTGGTGGAAGTTGGAAAAGGAGAATGAATGTCGCGATAGTAAGGATGAGGACAAGGATCAGAACTGGATTAAGCATTTTTACAATCGTTTGAAAGCATGGATCGAGAAAGAAAGAATTGGAATGGTGGAAATTAATGGAACGGAAGAAGTTCATTTATAGTAAAAATACCAGACAGAGTAATCGATACAGATCACCGTATTTAATTATGGAGATCTTAATTTCCTTACTCGCCGAAGAGTCAAATCTTTTAGATTTCGAAGATTTTCTTTAAATCCCTTGAATTCCGGAATTCAACCAAGGTAACGTCAAAAGTTAAAACGAAACTTCATTTATTCATTTCACTCTTTTGTGATAGTTTCATTCGTTCTTTTCGAATAATCGAATTATTTTATCTGTATTATTTAATAAAAATAAAACTCTATTTATCAGCTCATATTCGTCAGGAAAACATATTTAATGTTAGCCATGACGACCTCACTCAAATTTCGGGATGAAATTTCTTTAACGGGTAGGTACTGTGATGACCCGGGAATTTCTGACCAAATTTAAACTTAATCTTTATATGTTTTCGACACGATAAGCAAAGTCTGTTAGGTTGAGTCTCAAAATTTTGAACTGTTTTCATATATTCAATTGACCTTCGACTGTTCTCGACGATTCACGAACAACTAATTGTAAATAGATACATGTATATTTAAATATATATATATATATATATATATATATATATATATATATATATATATATATATATATATATAATTTGAAATATTAATTGAAATAATATATGAGTTAGTTGTTGGAAAATGAATGATTTCGAGCTTAGTTAGTAAACGTCAGTAACACTCGGTTGATGTTTTGTTAGTTTTAATATGGATATTGTACATGTTCATGTTGGATTGAAATAAAAGTTAGACTGTAAATTGATTACGAAGATTTTAGATTTGTCAAAAATATTTTTACCTTTTTAAGATTAAATATTAATACTCCGTACATATAAATTGGGACAGAAAATAAATAATTTCCGAACCTTTTTGATAAGGTTTCAAACAGTTAATGAGTGAAATAATTAAATATATTTAATCTAAAAGTTTAGGATTTTTAGGAACACTTTTATAGTTTAACTGTTTAGCAACGAACCACATTATTTCACAGTCCCCGAAAACTGTCGGTAGTATAAGTTAAATGAAAACCTACTTTAGTGTATCTATCTTTGAAATTCACTTCACTGATTACTAACTTTTATTATTATATTATAATTATTTTATTATTATTAATTATTATTAATGTTATAATTATATAATATATGTGTATGTACGTAGTTTAGAGAGGAGATAAATAAATAGAAATAACATCACACCCTCACCATCTATTTATTTATGTATCATCCTCTTGTTTTCGGTCGACTAAAGCACCACTTCCATCACCACCATAACAACCGTCGTAAACCACCACTACCATTAGAATCCCCATGAACCGTACACCACCTTTGAAATACCCATCACACTTCTTTGCTCTATTCTTTAGTTTTTATCACCCTAAACCACAGAGTAAATGCCACCATCACAACCTTCACACCATCGACCATCATTCAAACACCATTAGCACCTCAACCCACGACCATCACAATCAACTGCTCGACTTTTCTTTCTATTTTAATCACCACCGACGACCACCTACTGCAACTTCTGTTATGTACTTCTGTTTCATTCCATTGTTACTACTGCAACTGCTTTTGTTTCCTAGTTTGTTTGCATCCAATACCCACAAGAACCACTCTCTCTTCTCTCTCTTGTCTAACCAAACCCGTCAACATAACCCATCACAAGCCACCAATCTAACACCCACTTTAACTGCTCCTGCTGCGTCATGTTTTCTGTTTAAAACCGAACCAAGTTTGCTGCTGTTAACAGCCGCTAACCATCATTAAATAACCGCCACTTCACTCCACAACACCCTTTGTGGTTCGCTACTATTACGTTATATATTTTTCATGTTTGGGAACGATGGAGATGATGTAATATTCAAGTTAATTATTAAACTGTCACTCGCTTGTTTTTTTTTCTGTTTTACAACCCATCACCACGAAACCCACTTGAGAAGATGATGAATAGTGAATCGAAAAGATGATGATTTCATTGTAATAATGAATGATATTAACGACTATAAAAAAAAGAAAGATGTTACAAGTATAACAGATGAAATAACAGAAAAGGAACGTGGTTGTCTGTTTGATTCTGATCGAAAAAAAAGAAAAAAAAAGAAAAGATATAAACAAACACCAACGTTCTTTAATTTAATCTGTAAACGAACTGGGTTGTTTTGTTTTATGTTTTGGGCTGCGAATATGTTGGGTATGTGGGCTGCTATTTTTCAATTTCCAAATTGGGCCAAGTTATGGAGGGCATATGGATTATATAGATAAAAGCCGCGTATTAAAAGAGAAAGAAATAAACAGCAGGATGGTTTGTGACGATGTGAGGGTATCGAGAGGTCTCCGGTTCGAGTCCGGGGGCTGCCATGTTATTTTTTTTGAAAACCCATTTCACTGAAGGTAGTTTTCTAATTCTATTATTATTATTATTATTAATTATTATTATGATTATTATTATTGTTGTTGTTCTTATTATTAGTAATATAATTATTAGTATTATTATCATTATTATTATTGATACTAACATTAGAATATATTTAGTATTATTATTAATATTATCCTTTATGTATTAATATTAAGTATTATTAATTTTAATATTATTACCATAATGAAATTTAATATATTTATCATTAATATTATTAGTATCATCATATTCGTAATTATTATTATTATCATTATTATTATTATTAGTATTATAAGCCTTACTAATATTATTATTATTATTATTTTTACCATTATTAGAACTACAAATATATTATTATTACTATCATTATCATTATAAGTAGTTTTATTAATATTAAAAATCATTAATCTTACTATCAGTAACAGTAAGATTAATATTTTTACAATTATTATTATTAATATCATGATATTTATCACCAAAAGAATTATTAACATTATTACCCTTATTAGTAATATTAAGTATTATAATCATTTTTACCAATAATAATATAATGTTAGTATCAATATAATTACTAGTTTTAATAAACAAATGATATATATATATATATATATATATATATATATATATATATATATATATATATATATATATATATATATATATATATATATATATATAAATAATATATCTAATACACATAACTTAACTATATTAATATATCTATATATAAAATGAAAATATATATATAATGAAACTTCTTAATCTACTACATATATAAATAATCACTAATAATAATATAAATATTGTTCGATTACAAGAATATGTTTTAATACATATATGAATTATATAGGTTCGTGAATCCGAGGCCAACCTTGCATTGTTTAGTTGTTCAATATCGTTATATGTATTTTTACTACAAAATACATTATGATGAGTTTCACTTACTCCCTTTTTAAATGCTTTTGCAATATATATTTTTGGGACTGAGAATACATGCGCTGCTTTTATAAATGTTTTATGAAATAGACACAAGTAATCGAAACTACATTATATGGTTGAATTATCGAAATCGAATATGCCCTTTTTATTAAGTCTGGTAATCTAAGAATTAGAAAACAGACACCCTAATTGACGCGAATCCTAAAGATAGATCTATCCGGCCCAACAAGCCCCATCCAAAGTACCGGATGCTTTAGTACTTCGAAATTTATATCATGTACGAAGGAGGATCCCAGAATGATGGGGATATTCTTATATGCATCTTGTGAATGTCAGTTACCAGGTGTTCAATCCATATGAATGATTTTTGTCTCTATGCATGGGACGTATGTTTATGAGAATTAGAAATATGAAATCTTGTGGTCTATTAAAATTATGAAATGATTCTTTATGATAAACTAATGAAATCACCAACCTTTTTGGTTGACACTTTAAAGCATGTTATTCTCAGGTATGAAAGAAGTCTTCCGCTGTGCAATTGCTCATTTTAAAGATATTACTTGGAGTCATTCATGACATATTTCAAAAGACGTTGCATTCGAGTCGTTGAGTTCATCAAGATTATTATTAAGTCAATTATAGTTAGATATATTATAAAATGGTATGCATGCCGTCAACTTGCAATGAAATGAAAGATTGTCTTTTCAAAAACGAATGTAATGTTTGTAAAATGTATCATATAGAGGTCAAGTACCTCGCGATGTAATCAACTGTTGTGAATCGTTTATAATCGATATGGACTTCGTCCGGATGGATTAGGACGGGTCTTCACACACTACATGCTGTTTGAAAACCAGTTTTGCATTCATAAAAAGATAGCGTTTACAAAAGATAACCTGCTTACTAGAAGCGTTAACATAAGTATGTGACCCAAAGGTCATTACAATACCATTATTTGAAAATAACATAAGTTACGAATGCAAGATAAAAGTTTCATGATTGAGACATCTCTAAGTAATGCAGCGGAAATCTAACACAGTAGATCCATAACAGTAAGTCTGTAACACCAAGACAGCAAGTCTAACAGTTGAAGCAACAACGTCTAAGCACCTGAGAAATACACGCTTAAAAGTCAACATGAACGTTGGTGAGCTATAGCTTGTTTGTAATCAGTAATGTAATGTTGACCACGAGATTTCAGTGCTTCAATCAGTAGTTTAAATCAATGTTTTGAAAGAGTATGAATAGTATATGCTTAACCGTGGGCACCCGGTAACTAACTTAACGTAATAGTAATACCCCCTAAAAGTACACTTGGCGAGTGCGTATGTCCTCGATAAAATGACCTGTCCTAATCCATCTGGACGAATACATTACATTTGGTTACATCGCGAGGTACTTGATCTCTATATGATACATTTTACAAACATTGCATTCATTTTTAAAAGGCAAACTTTCTTCACATCGAAAGTTGATGCATGCATACCATTTCATAATATATCCAACTATAATTGACTTAATAATAATCTTGATGAACTCAACGACTCGAATGCAACGTCTTTTGAAATATGTCATTAATGACTCCAAGTAATATCTCTAAAAAGAAAAAATGCACAGCGGAAGATTTCTTTCATACCTGAGAATAAACATGCTTTAAAGTGTCAACCAAAAGGTTAGTGAGTTCATTAGTTTATCATAATCAATCATTTCTATAATTTTAATAGACCACAAGATTTCATTTATTCAATAATCATACACTCGTAAGTGTTTAAAATTCATTCATATGGATTGAACACCTGGTAACTGACATTAACAAAATGGATCTAGAATATCCCTAAATATATAAACATTGAAGTACTAAAGGAGTTCAAATTCTCTGACTGGGGCTTGTCAAGGCCCATAGATCTATCTTTAGGATTCGCGTCAATTGGTGGCAATTATAATAAACACCAATTCTTAGGCTACCAAGTTCAACAAGGGTGATATCCGGTATAACAATTCAATCATAGAATGTAGTTTCGATTACTTGTGTCTATTTCGTAAAACATTTATAAAAGCAGCACATGTATTCTCAGTCACAAAAATATATATTGCAAAAGCATTTAAAAAGGGAGCAAATGAAACTCACTATAGTGTATTTTGTAGTAAAAATACATATGATGATATTGAACAATGCAGGGTTTGGCCTCGGATTCATGAACTTATATCATTTATATATATATTAAAGCATATAATCGAAATCGAACGATTTTTATATCTAATTAATGATATAATTATTATCTTAATAAGTTATGTGTTTCATTAATAACTTAATATTTATTTTATATACTTTATATAAAGAAAATTTTTAATATAGTTTTATTAAGTATATTTTATATGATTATCTCCTATTGTAATTATATTAATAATATTAATAGTAATATTAATAATAATAATAATAATAATAATATTAATAATAATAATAATAATAATAATAATAATAATAATAATAATAATAATAATAATAATAATAATAATAATAATAATAATAATAATAATAATAATAATAATAATAATATTGAGTAATAGATAAACTACCTCATTGAAGTAGCCATAAAAAAATGCTCAAGTCCGGGTTTGAACCCGTGACGTCCTGCTAACCCAATAACATCCCTTAACCACCACACTGTCTCAGCTTTTCTGAAATAATCCCTAACTTAATTTTATTTACCCTTATTCAATCTGTTTCTTCTTCCTCTGCAATAACTTAATCGACTAAAACAGAAATAATCATAACCTAACCATCTTTTTAATATCATCATAATAAGTTTTCTATCATAATCATAATCACTTTCGGTCATCATAACCATTTATCATTTTTTTATCTCATCAGCATGATCATGTATCATTATCATCGTTAATTTCTTGAATCATCAAAGTCAGACTATCATCATCGTCAAAAGGGAATGGGTATAGTAGTAGTAGCACGTTGACAACAATAATAATTTATCCAAGTAAAAATTTGGACTGACTTATAACTAATTTAGCTTAAGTGGCTTGATCTAACTCACTAGCCCAAGTATCAATCGGCCCAACATTCTTCGGCCCAAAAGTGGTTTCCCAAGCCCCACTAGAAAAATAATAACACGGCCCAACATCAAGGAAATGTCTCGGCTTCCATAAAAAAAATATCCAACTCGTCACTAAAAAGAAAAAGGATTCGATTTCATAATTGATCTCATCAAAACTTTATTACTTTAAACTAATCGTGACCCTTTAATTATTCTAATCCTTTTCATTACCAACTTGAGTCCACTAAAACCAACTTTCTTTTCCTTCTTTTTAACCGAATAGAAAAAGAAAAAGGTAGACAACATCATCATCATTTTAATACATAATCATGCTCGTTACTGTAGTAGAATAGAAGAGACACATCAACAACAAAACATCATAGATAATCAACCGTAGCGGTTCTTGTGGTGTTCGAATCAAACAGAAGCAGAAACTGAAATCTAATAGTAGTTAAAGAAACAATTGTTTTTGATGATGGTGAACGAAAGTGGTGGGATAAACTTTTAACATGAGTAGCTCACAGGTGGAAATCCGGTCCCATGCTCGAATAATTGGATTGCTTTAAGGTTTTGTCATTTTATAGTAAAAGAATTGATTAGATAATATACATGTCAAAGTGTCAGGAATCAATAACAACTAATCGATATGCATAGTCCCACCAAAAAGTGCTTTATTAAGGAAAATTTGATGATTATTAGTCGTAATGAAGTCTTTGCAATTCATTTTTAACACGTTAAATATTATTAACATGCCGAGATATGTGATCAGGTTCTAAATATATCGCAATCTATTAGACCTGCATATCCATAAATTTGGCGACTTTTGGTGGTAGAGGTTGCATGTAGTTTCGTTTGGCTTTGACAGAAAAAAAAGACTCGAAACCATTTGTAGTTATGAAATAGTTGTGGTTGGTTGATTGATAAGAGAAAATAGCTAGTGGCAGTGATTATGGTTATGGTGAGGTGGTCTTCGATCATAGTGTGATGATCGCTCCAAATCCACTTGGACGAACACGTCATTCATCGATTTCATTGCGAGGTATTTGACCCCTATATGATACGTTTTGTAAACATTGCATTCTTTTGAAAAGGCACACCATAAATGAATATTTAAATCAAAGGTTTTCGACATCTGATGATTTCTACATATAGACAATCACCGTAAATAATAGTTTACAATAGTAATTCCGTTGACAATGCAGTCAAAATAAGATACATGGTGACGATTTGGTGAATGCAACGTTTTCTTGAAAAATATGCCATGTAAGACTCCATGCACATAGCTTGTCTAACATATAAGCAAACAGCGGAAGACTTCTAGGGAACCTGAGAATAAACATGCTAACAAGTGTCAACACAAAGGTTGGTGAGTTCATCGTTTTAATGTTGGGCATAATCTGTATATAAAGGTGGATTACAAGATTTCAGTTGTTTCATCCAGAAACGTTAATCAAAATATTCTACAAAATTGAGCACTCTGGTAACTAAACTTAACATATATATAATTTGTACCCTTTGTATAATCATCTTAATAATACACGCAAACCAACGTGTACGCTTCTCAAATAGCATACGTCCGTTAAAATGCTAGCGCTCTAGCTCGGACGGGGATATCAAGCCCTATGGATCCATATACTACTACTCGCACCCACCAGTTCTTATAACCGGCAGTTACTAGTTACCAAAGCTAAGGGATTTTCGGTTCAAACTCAGTATAGAATTTAGTATGTACTTGTGTCCATTGTTTTTAAAATAAAGTGCATGTATTCTCAGCCCAAAAATATATATTGCAAAAGCAATTAAAAAGGGAGCAAATGAAACTCACCTTAGCAGCACATAAAGTCGTTCACCGAAATGTGAGCGAAACTCGGAATACCAAATAACCATAGATCTCAACCTAGAGAACATATGTTGGTCAATTTATGTTTATCAAGCTAGGTTTGGTCATAGTGTATCACAATCCTAATGCTCGAGATCGACATGCAAAAGTTATCCAAAGTCGTTTCAAAAGGTCAATTTTGACAATAGTTCAACAAAACGAGACGTACCTTATATAAGGATTCATTTACTCGGTTGTTAATATTTAAAAATCCAATTTATCAATCTTACAAACAAGTTGTTTAAATATTAATTGCAGATTCAAAAGCAATTCCAATTAACGTCAATCATAATTCAGTTGACCATATCTTTTGATTCGTTCATCGAAATTACGCGATTTCTAAATGAAAAGTTATTGATTTTTCGCCAGCTTTCCAAAAACATGCATATCATATACCCTTTTATCAGAAATATATGTATTTAATTCATGATTCATCATAAATTATTTAACGACGAAATTTAGCATACAAGCATGCATAAATATATATACTCGAGCACTAGACATGGATACACAATTAATATATAAAAGATAAGATATAAATGCTCACGTATCAATATTGCAGGAAAGTACGTAGACGCAACTGAGATGATAAACACTAGGTTTGACTTGCGAACAATACCCATGAGCATTACCCATAACCTCCATAACTATAACCCATAGTTCCTTAGCTTTATCCCGCTCGAAAACTCGTTTTGAAAGTGATACGCTCATGACCTCGTCGTAGTATTTTATGTATATATACTACTAATAATAATATTAAGATTAATATTAATAATAATAATAATAATAATAATAATAATAATAATAATAATAATAATAATAATAATAATAATAATATAAATATAATAAATAATAATACGGAGGAATGAAGAATGAATCAGAAATCAGAAATACGTTCGATTTATAGATGTTGGCCACCAAACACCACCATGCGATTGCATGGTTAATGTGAGGGGATGCCATGCGATCGCATGGATCCGTTTTCCAGATCACACATGTTTTTAACTCTTCCTCGTCGACATATTTATTTAATTATAAATATAATATAATTAATTTATATAATTAATTATATATTATATTAAATTCACGTGCATAGTGGACTTGTAATTTTTGGTCCGTTGACTCGTACGTTTTCACTCGACTTATGTCCCGGTTCCGGTTTCTCGAATGCATTTTCGTACGCTTAGAAAACTAGTACTTTTCTTTACGTGACATGTACCTTTTTCAAAAATTAAACATAATCATTGATAAACTATGTCACTCGAAGTGTAACTTTAATCAATTAAGTATTTTGGTTATTTGCTTCTATAAATTATCGTCTCGTAGTATATACATATATATATATATATATATATATATATATATATATATATACATTTTCATTTTAAAATAGTGTTTTACTGTAGCAAAGTTACTATAACAAAGTTTTTTTTACTGTAGTAAATAGTGATTTTCGAAAACACTGTAGCTTTTCGGGTACTGTAGAAATTCGAAAATACTGTAGCAAATTAGTGTTTTACTGGTTCATCTTAAACGTTTTAGTTAACTTATCTAAATATCAATCGAATCAATAATCGAATGTTACTATCGTTTACTAAATAACTTGAAATCATATATATATATATATATATATATATATATATATATATATATATATATATATATATATATATATACATATGCACATTAAATTATATATATATTGTTCGTGAATCTTCGAGAACAGTCAAAGAATAATTGATTACATGAATATAGTTCCAAAACTTTCGTGACTCAACATTACAGACTCTGCTTATCGTGTCGGAAACGTTAAAGATTAAGTTTAAATTTGGTCAGAAATTTCTGGGTCATCACAGTACCTACCCGTTAAAGAAATTTCGTCTCGAAATTTGAGTGAGGTCGTCATGGCTAACAATAAAAATGTTTTCATGACGAATATGAGTTGATAAATAGAATTTTATCACCGTTGAATAATATGGACAAAACAATCCGATTACACGAAGCGTATGAGGGAAGTTATCGTAATAAAGTGAAATGAAGGAATAGAGATTCATCTTAACTTTTGACGTATTAACGATTGATTTCCGGAATTTAAGGAATAGAAAATCTTCATAATCTATATAAGATTTGATTCTTCGGAATTTGCAGAAATTAGAATTTTCTTTGATTAAATGCGTAATCTGCCTCGATTGCTATGTCTGATATTTCGCTATAAATTGACCTCTTCCGTTTCATTTATTTTCATCACTCCTATAATCTTCTTTCTTATTTCATACATCCCAATAGATTGTAAAAATGCTTAATCCAGTTATGATTCTTGATATTTTTCTGGCTATCGTATCCACTGTAGTGACCTGAACTTTTCCATGTTTATATATATTAAATGAAATTGATATTTATATGATTAAGTGTTTCCAACATGTTAAGCAATCAAACTTGTTAAGACTTGATTAATTGAAATAGGTTTTATATAGACAATTGACCACCCAAGTTGACCGGTGATTCACGAACGTTAAAACTTGTAAAAACTATATGATGTCATATATATGGATATATATATATATATATATATATATATATATATATATATATATATATATATATATATATATATATATATATATATATATATATATATATATATATATATATATATATATATATATATAGTTAACATGGTATTATGATAAGTAAACATATCATTAAGTATATTAACAATGAACTACATATGTAAAAACAAGACTACTAACTTAATGATTTCGAAACGAGACATATATATAACGATTATCGTTGTAACGAAATTTAATTATATATATTATTAAGATATATTAATATATCATAATATCATGATAATGTAATAATTTAACATCTCATTTGATATCATAAACAATGGGTTAACAACACTTAACAGGATCGTTAACCTAAAGGCTTCAAAACAACATTTACATGTAACGACTAACGATGACTTAACGACTCAGTTAAAATGTATATACATGTAGTGTTTTAATATGTATTTATACACTTTTGAAAGACTTCAAGACACTTATCAAAATACTTCTACTTAACAAAAATGCTTACAATTACATCCTCGTTCAGTTTCATCAACAATTCTACTCGTATGCACCCATATTCATACTCGTACAATACACAGATTTTAGATGTATATACTATTGGTATATACACTCCAATGATCAGCTCTTAGAAACCTATGTCAGTTACCTAACACATGTGAGAACCATCATTTGGCAACTAGCATGAAATATCTCATAAAATTACAAAAATATTAGTAATCATTCATGACTTATTTACATGTAAACAAAATTACACATCCTTTATATCTAATCCATATACCAACGACCAAAAACACCTACAAACACTTTAATTCATCAATTTTCTTCATCAAATTGATCTCTCTCAAGTTCTATCTTCAAGTTCTAAGTGTTCTTCATAAATTCTATAAGTTCTAGTTTCATAAAATCAAGAATACTTCCAAGTTTGCTAGCTTACTTCCAATCTTGTAAAGTGATCATCCAACCTCAAGAAATCTTTCTTATTTACAGTAAGATATCTTTCTAATACAAGGTAATACTCATATTCAAACTTTGATTCAATTTCTATAACTATAACAATCTTATTTCGAGTGGAAATCTTACTTGAACTTGTTTTCGTGTCATGATTCTGCTTCAAGAACTTTCAAGTCATCCAAGGATCCTTTGAAGCTAGATATATTTTTCTCATTTTCAGTGGGTTTATCCACAAAACCTAAGGTAGTAATGATGTTCATAACATCATTCGATTCATATATATAAAACTACCTTATTCGAAGATTTAAACTTGTAATCACTAGAACATAGTTTAATTAATTCTAAACTTGTTCGCAAACAAAAGTTAATCCTTCTAACTTGACTTTTAAAATCAACTAAACACATGTTATATATCTATATGATATGCTAACTTAATGATTTAAAACCTGAAAACACGAAAAACACCGTAAAACTGAATATACGCCGTCGTAGTAACACCGCGGGCTGTTTTGGGTTAGTTAATTAAAAACTATGATAAACTTTCATTTAAAAGTTGTTCTTCTGGGAAAATGATTTTTCTTATGAACATGAAACTATATCCAAAAATCATGATTAAACTCAAAATAGAAGTATGTTTTCCAAAATGGTCATCTAGACGTCGTTCTTTCGACTGAAATGACTACCTTTACAAAAACGACTTGTCACCTGTATTTCTGGCTATAAACTTATACTTTTTCTGTATAGATTCATAAACTTAAGTTCAATATAAAACCATAGCAATTGGATTCACTCAAAACGAATTTAAAACGAAGAAGTTATGGGTAAAACAAGATTGGATATTTTTACTTGTTGTAGCTACGTGAAAATTGGTAACAAATCTATACAAATCATATCCTAGCTAACTTATATTGTATTATACATGTATTCTAATATATTATGTAATCTTGGGATACCATAGACACGTATGCAAATGTTTTGACATCATATCGACCCATCTATATATATTAGTTGGAACAACCATAGACACTCTATATGCAGTAATGTTGGAGTTAGTTATACAGGGTTGAGGTTGATTCCTAATATATATATATACTTTGAGTTGTGATCTAGCCTGAGACGTGTATACACTGGGTCATGGATTGGGTCAAGATAATATATATCAATTTATTTCTGTACATCTAACTATGGACAACTAGTTGTAGGTTACTAACGAGGACATCTGACTGAAAATATTTAAAACATTAAAACGTATTAAAAAATGTTGTAAATATATTTTGAACATACTTTGATATATATGTACATATTTGTTATAGGTTCGTGAATCGACCAGTGGCCAAGTCTTACTTCCCGACGAAGTAAAAATCTGTGAAAGTGAGTTATAGTCCCACTTTTAAAATCTAATATTTTGGGATGAGAATACATGCAGCTTTATAAATGTTTTACAAAATAGACACAAGTACGCAAAATTACATTCTATGGTTGAATTATTAAACCGAATATCGCCCTTCAAGTCTGGTAGCCTAAGAATTAGGGAAATGGCCCCTAATTGACCCGAATCCTAAAGATAGATCTATTGGGCTTAAGAACCCCCATTCAGGTTATGGATGGTTTAGTACTTCGAGATTATTATACAGACGAGAGGTTCTGTTTTGGGGATATTCTATGCATTAAGTTAACGTCAGTTACCAGGTGTTCAACATATGAATGATTTTTATCTCTATGCAGTTTGCGAAATGCCTGATAAGAGATGTGTTATAAAAATGAAATCTTATGGTCTATTATTATGATTTAATAATATGTAGGTTAAACCTATAACTCACCAACAATTTTGTTGACATTTTAAGCATGTTTATTCTTAGGTGATTA
Organism: Rutidosis leptorrhynchoides; assembly: GCF_046630445.1. NCBI lineage: Eukaryota > Viridiplantae > Streptophyta > Magnoliopsida > Asterales > Asteraceae > Rutidosis > Rutidosis leptorrhynchoides. The sequence continues at coordinate 40,145,937 of NC_092341.1, read as the reverse complement.
TTAAGAGCTTTCGCTGTTGCATACTAAATTAAGGACAAGATTTGGAGTCCATGCTTGTATAATATTGTTTAAAAACTGCATTCGAAGACTTATGTTGATGTGTAATATTATTGTAAACCATTATGTAATGGTCGTGTGAAAAACGCTATATTTTAGATTATCATTATTTGATAATCGTCGTAATATTTTAAAGGTTTTGGTTTGTTTTAAAATCGAATGCAGTATTTGAAAAACGTCTCATATAGAGGTCAAAACCTCGCGACGAAATCAATTAATATGGAACGTATATAATCAATATGAACGGGACATTTCAGTTGGTATCCGAGCGTTGGTCTTAGAGAACCAGAAATTTGCATTAGTGTGTCTTATCAAGTTTGTTAGGATACATTAGTGAGTCTGGACTTCGACCGTTTTTTCTTTAAAAACGATTGCTTAACACTTTTGTTGGAAATTATATATTATTAACATGGAAATATTATGTGATATATTAACCTCTTAATGTGTTTGATATTGTGTGATAGATGTCTACCACAAGTATAAATCCCATCGACTCACCTAATAATAATGAAGAGTCGAATATAATTTGGGAAGATTCACAAATTCCCGAAGAGGAACCGGAAGAAGAAGAACCGGAAGAAGAGGAATCAGAAGAGGAGGAACTGGAAGAAGAAGAAGAGGTTCTGGAAGAAGAAATATTGATACCTATAGTAAATCAATTAAATAAAAGAAAATCCACAACCAACGGACCAAAGTTAATAATGGTCAATGGTGTTTCTGCCAAGGAAGCAAAATATTGGGAAGATTATCAATTTTCTGATGAATCGGATCCCGATGAGGATTCCGATGATGTTATAGAAATTACCTCGAACCAATTTAATAAAGTGAAAGAAAATAATAAGGGAAAAGGTATAAAATAGAGAAACCCAATTTCAACCCCGATGAACTTTATATGGATCGGCAACATCCGTATTTCCTAAAATGTAACAATGACCCGAGAACCTCTAAACCACCAGGTTTTTTTCTAAACCATTGTGGAAAACGACAACTCGTATTAGGGGAGCATCATATATCCCTAGGAAATTAGCAAAACGAACCAAGTCCGAAGAAGAAGAAACGAGTGAGTCGGATTAAAGAGTTGTAATCATGTTGTGTAATATATGTAATATAGTGTGCTTGTACTTTTATGTTCTATGTAAAAATTGCTTGTATTGTTTGTTAATTATCTTTTACGAATCTAATCCTTGTCTATTTTACAGTATAAAAACAAAATGGACGTTAAGGGTAGACAACCGAATATTTTAGAAGACCTACCAAAGGATATGATTGAGGAAATCTTGTCTAGAGTCGGCCAGAATTCATCAACATATTTAGTTATGGTGAAATTAACTTGTCAAACATTTGAAAGACTTTCCAGAAATGCCTTAGTTTATAAAAGGCTTTCCTTTAATAGGTGGGGTATATCACATTGGGGAGACCGTAAGTTACGCCGTGTTTTCTTTAAAGCGTTAAATGTTTTCTTTCCGTTCAGCTTGAAGTTTAGACACGGCTTGCTGATAATGCAAAAGGACACCAACAAGCTCATGAATGTTCTGTTTATCAATCTCCTTGGTAGATTGAATAATGGTTCCATATGGAGACCAATCAGTATTGAGCTTATTCAGAAACTTCATGTTGATCTCAGCATTCACCTTAGTGATCTTACATTTCTTTAATTCGTTCAGAACACCATTGAAACGTCTATAGGTATCTCTGAGAAGTTCATCACGTTCTTGCTTATGATATCGCTCCAATTGTATATATTTTATGTCGCGATATCGGTTCGCTATGGTTATTAAAACAAAGACTTCTTGAGCACAGAACCTTGTTTTAATAACCATAGCAAACCGATATCGCACGCTACGGGTTACGAACCTATTTTGACTCAACATATCCCAACATAGGATTTCGTGAGTTAGAAAGAGCTTCTAACATGCAACATAAAGAAGCATGTTATGCTTACGGGTTAATAATGTTCGCTTCTCATCAAATTCAGAAAAAGAACATTGGGTTGCAACTTTTAAATAAAACATTCCCACAAGTGATGGACTCGGTAGTTGAGATGAGAAACAAGGTTTTTAGATTATTACAGGGCTGTTGGACATTACGAAACCCTCATCCTTTTGACGACATTACAACATGTTGTCTTGTCCACGGTCACAACGGTTATGTTCAACAAGACCAAGGATGGGAAGTAGTCATAGTAAAACCAGAATGCATGACTTATTTCTGGACGTATGAATTACGTGTCTTTATTGCCTTTATTGAACGACTTGCGTATTAACTAGAATTGTCTTCGCAACTGTTTTGTATAAGAGTTTTTATGTGCTATATTTCATGCTATATGTAAAATAGCGGTATTGTAAGTTTGCAAAATATTGTATAAAAGTTTGAATGTGAAATATTATTATAATCAGTTTTCATATAGAATTGTAGTAGTTGAATTGTATGTTAGCTACTAAGTATGAACTTAACGGGTAGGTATTACCCGAATTAAAACTTATAAACGCTAATATGAAGAAAAAGCTTTTATAAATGAGTTCATATTATACTACGGAATACTATTGACTACTCTTAATATTCTATATGATTAACTTAATTCTTTTGGCTATTTTTGAAGGAAATGGCACCGACTACTCGTCAAAACTTGAACATGAGTGAGGAAGACTTCCATGCTTTCTTTGCAGCAAATATAGCCGCAGTACAGGCTGCAATGCAAAACAACAATAACTCAGGGTCTAGCAGTGGAGTTAACTCCACAGGAAACCGTGTAGGATGCTCCTACAAGGCTTTCACTGCCTATAAACCTCTAGAATTCGATGGAACTGAAGGACCAGTCGGACTGAAACGATGGACTGAAAAGGTCGAATCTGTGTTTGCTATAATCAAATGTGCTGAGGAAGATAAGGTAAAGTACGCCACGCATACCTTCACAGGTACTGCGTTAACATGGTGGAATACCTATCTCGAACAAGTGGGACAAGATGCTGCTTACGCACTACCGTGGTTAGCATTCAAACACTTAATGAACGAGCAGTACCGTCCCAGAAACGAGGTCAATAAGCTCAAGGTATAGCTTAGAGGGTTACGAACACAAGGGTTTGATATTACCACGTACGAACGACGATTCACAGAGTTGTGCCTATTGTGTCTGGGAGCGTTCGAAGATGAAGAAGAGAAAATCGACGCATTTGTAAAAGGGTTATCGGAAAGGATCCAAGAGGATATAAGTTCACACGAGCCTGCCTCCATACAAAAGGCAAGTCGAATGGCTCATAAACTTATAAATCAAATTGAGGAAAGGATTAAAGAACAGGCGGCCGAAGAAGCCAATACAAAACAAGTCAAGAGGAAATGGGAAGAAACCAGTGACAAGGGTCACAATTTCAATAATCAACCCAACAATCATAACTACAATCGCACTAATTTTCACAACAATAAATGTAACAACAACAACCACCCCAGCAACAACTACAACAACCGTTTCAACAACAATAACAACCGCAACAACAACAATCCCAACAATAACAAAAAGAGGCAGAAATTCTGCCAGAGATGTGAAGGATACCATCCAACTGGGCTCTGTACAGCAGTGTGTACTAAGTGTAATAGAAAGGGCCATGGTGCGACAAAGTGCGAAACCTACGGATCAATGGCTAAGGGAACAAATAATGCCGGAACAAGTTATGCAGACATTACCTGTTTCGGATGCGGGAAGAAGGTGTAGCGACCCGACAAAATCGTCATTTGACGGCGCCGTCTACTTAGGTCCCGTTACGTGGTCATAAGTCTTTAAAACAACGTTTGACCAAAAGTATGTCGCATTCATTTCAAAAGTATAGATGTTTCATGGTTTACGAAGTAGTTCGACAACTAGTTACGTTACAAAGTTTAAAGTACAAATGAAACATATGCGACACAATTTGAAAGTAGACAAAAGACGCTCCACGTATGCATGTATACTTGACATCCAAGCAAGTATCAAAAGAAATGAGCAGAAGCATGTATCACAAAACGTTCAAGGACCTGAGAAAAACATAGAAATCTGTCAACGAAAACGTTGGTGAAATCATAGGTTTAAGTAAGTGATGTGCTCGATCGTAACCTTTATTTATGAACGGATTTGAGTTGTTTTGTTACACGAATTGATTTATTGTATATATGGTATTTTAAACATTTTAGGTTGGTTTCAAACATATATAGGCAACTGGTCCTATCCGTGTAGTTTAGTTTGTTGGTAAATCTGGTTCGTTCCACAGGGAGACAGTGTTCAATGGTTTATTAATAGTCTTTGAAGTTAAACTTATTTTAAGGGGGTTTTGGATTAGGAATTGATAATACTACATAAAAATATAACTTAATCCTAATTTAATTGAACTACTTACTAATTTATACGAATACATTATTTATAATTATTAACTTAAAAGTGAATTAATTGAAATTATACTAATAAATTTATTACTAAATGATAATTAATAAAATAATAACTTTTAATAAAACTAATTGTTTAGAATTTTGTTTTGCGCAATTATAATATAAATTTATTTAAATTAACTAAATAGCATGTTTCAACTAAATTAATATAAATTAAGAGGAAGTATAATATTTAACTAATTATAAACTAATTACTAATTATAAATTATCATAATTAATACTAATTATAAATTAATAACTTAAATATAATATTAAAATATTTAAAACCCTAAATTTTAACCTAGTACGCTACAGTATTCGTATTATACTTACGCGTTCCGCGTAATGATGTACGCGTTCCGCGTATGTTTTGAATGGTACGCGTATCGTGTAGAATTATACGCGATCCGCGTATGTTATAATCCAGGTGACAAACAGTACTGGTACAAACTTGAATTATAATGTTGTATTTTTTTTTCTTTTTAGTTTTACTGAATAAATGTACGTGAATAATAAAAATAATAATTAACAATAAATAAATGGGAGTGTTTACTTAAATGTGTCACCTCTAGATCCATGGATTGTTTTAATTTTAAGCTCGTATTAAAATGTTTAGTATAAAACTTATATTTTCCTTTCGAAAAAATAATAAGTTTGACTAACTAAATTAAGTCTAATTTTTATTGGATTATATTTAGATAGTTACTAGTCCTTAAGTATTTAAATTGAGACCCAACCCAGTTTTGACCTTCGCCAAAACCCAAATCATAACGGTTTCCCTTTTTACAATTTCATTATTATATGACTCGTGATTTTACCCAAACCACCGAACCTTACTTTTTAATTTAGTGTTAGTAAATTAGTTATAAGTTCGTCTAGATCACTTTTAATGTTGAAGCTTAATTTATATAAATAAAAATAACTTTCATTATTTTAATCTTACAAATTAAGTGACAGGGGTAAAATATCCAAATACATAATAATGGTTCTTTTAATTAGGCTCAATGTTAAAAATACTAAAGTTACATTTTAATTTTTAAAAGTGATAACAATCCATTTCACTAGGGGCTCTACATTTAAGCAAACACTAGGGAGATTAGCTACTCATTATACTATGGAAAACATGAAAATATAAATGTACAAACATAATAATAACGATAAAAACTGATAACGATAATTTTAACAGAATATACTTACGAAAATCTTCACTCTCAATTACTTTAAACGGTAGAAAATTACAATAATAACACCCCTTTAGCGCGTACAATAATACCCTTAATCACAAACAATACCCTTAAAAACTGAAACTATCCTAAAAATTGAACCTTGAAGCTGAAAATAATACAGATTACAAAATACACTCGAAAATAAATTTGATGTGTACTGTATTAAATTGTATGTGTGAAAATATGTCTCTTGAAATGTGTACTGAATTCTCCTCTTTTGTATCTCTCCTCTTGTGTCCTTTTGTACTGTAAGTGTACTCCGTATTATAAGTTTGAGATTCAAGTAGTAGTAGGTGAAATGAGTGTATACTCCTTTCTTGCTGTACCACTGAAAAAAAGAAATTATATAAAATACAAAAGCAGCCGTCCCATTTGCATTTGAATCTGGATCTGGACAAGCTATTACGCGTTTCGCGTAGATGCCCACACGATACGCGTACGACTTAAATACTACGCGTTTCGCGTAGACTTTCACACGTTTCGCGTAAGTGAAACCGACAGTTTTCTAATTTTTATTTAATGTTTTGCTCTCTGTTTATCCCGTGTTTACGTATATCGACTTGGAACTTTTTAATTGAACTCTTCTCTTCGATCATCTTGAACTTGCATTCGGGTAAACATTATCTTGATACATATTTGGTTTGAATCCGTCGTTTTACCGTTGTTTTATCAAACTTCAAGCTCGTGTTTACTTTTGTCGTTTTTCTCGTGAATTATACATTTGAATGTCTTCGTTTCAGTAAAAGCTGATGAAATATAAATGATATTGCGTCGGAATATATGTATGTTTAAAGCAATATCAAAATACCTGATGTTATGCGAGGTGTATATAAAATAGCTTATATTTTTACAGGAAAAACTATTAAATACGATACAATTTTACACAAGATATTTATTTATTTAGAGAATGGATATACTTATACCTTGCTACAACAATTATAGGCAGTGTACCTAATCGTACAGTAGTGTAGTTTTTAGTAAGTCCGGTTCGTTCCACAGGGAATCTTTTAATCAAAGCTTAACGCTATATTAGTTTTATTTTATAAAAATACAAATATATATATATAAGTAATATTATTATTATAAAGGGGGGTTTTTACCGTTTAATGACCGGTTTGTCGATTTTAAAACTTTAAGTCGCAGTTAAAACCAAATGTAAAATATTAAAAATAAATACAAGACTTAATTTAAAGCGTAAAGTAAATAACGATAATGAAATTGCGATAAATAAAAGTGCGATAAAATAAAATTGCGATAATTAAAAAGTACGATAATTAAAAGTGCAATTAAATACAATAACAATAAATAAAAGTGCGATAATTAGAAGTGCAATTAAATATAAAATAAAGGAAATTAAATATGAAATAAAAGAATTATGCTTATTTAAACTTTCGTAATCATGATGTTTGACGTGTTGATTTTAGTTTTATGCCCATGGGTTAATTGTCCTTTGTCCTGGATTATTTAATATGTCCGTCTGGTTTTTGTCCATAACAGTCCATCAGTCATAAATATAAAGTGCGAGTATCCTCGTCAAATTATCCTTATACCCGAAGTTAAATATTCCAACTAATTGGGGACTTAAACTGTAACAAGATTTTAATACTTTATTTAATAATTACACCAGGTTATCGACTGCGTGTAACCCAAGGTTTTAATACTTTGTTAACAATTATGCCAAGTGTCCTTGTACATAATTTCACCCCTGTTTTAATAATTCTAGTGACTATTAATCCATTCCCGTGTCCGGTTAAATGAACGATTATTCGTACATATAAATACCCCGCCCATCGTGTCCGATCGAGTGTATATGGTTATTTATAGGGACGTCCAATTGTAAATCTTTATATTAAAATTAACAAATTATCATTTAGGTAAACAAATATAAAGCCCATTAATAGCCCATAGTCTAATTTCCACAAGTGTCGTTCTTTTGTCCAAACCCCAATTATGGTACAAAGCCCAATTACCCAATTTTAATATTTTTAGCCCAACATCATGATTACTTCGGATTAAATAAGCATAATAATAACTTAGCTACGAGACATTAAATTAAAAAGGTTGAACATAACTTACAATGATTAAAAATAGCGTAGCGTTACACGGACAGAATTTCGACTTACACCCTTACAACATTCGCTAACATACCCTTATTATTAGAAATTAAAATTAAAATTAAAATATAAATATATATATATTACGTATATATTGAGAGAGAGAGAGAGAGAGAGAGAGATTGATTTATGATATTTTAAACGATCAAACTGCGTTGCCTTTTATAGGGATTTTCGTCCAGGGTGTCTCCGCAACTCGCTGCATTTTTTGCCTTCAAACTCCGTGAGTCGCGGAGTTTGTTTTTACAGCTCACCCAGCTTTGGCTCTTTGTTTGCCGACGATTTTTAAATATATTATAATATATATATTAATTTTAAGAATTAATTATATATTATATTATATTCATGTGCATAGTTGACTTGTAATTTTTAGTCCGTTGCGTCGAGCGTTGAGAGTTGACTCTGGTCCCGGTCCCGGATTTTCGAACGTCCTTGCGTACAATTTAATATCTTATACTTTGCATTTTGAATCTTGTACTCTTGTAATTTCGAGACGTTTCTTATCAATAATTGGAACCTCTTTGATTGTCTTTTGTACTTTTGAGCTTTTTGGTCGTTTGCGTCTTCAATTCGTCGAATCTGTCTTTTGTCTTCACCTTTTATTATTTAAACAAATATCACTTGTAAATAGGACAATTGCAACTAAAA